>NC_140168.1:48942948-49240328 GCF_963971535.1 Notolepis coatsorum
TCACGGTTTTGCTGCCCTGTCAGGGGCGCCTGGTGGTACTAAATCCAGATTGAACTCTGCATTGGAAAGAAGATTTGGCCCGATCCATAGATGTGTGACTTGGCCATAATAAGGTCACTTATAGGCCTTATAGGCCTGATATTCTATAGTCATATTTCAAATTGCATGTGTCTGGATGGTAAAAACAGTACTGCATCTACAAAAAAACCTGTAAATCATCTGCCATTTATTCATTGGCTTACATTTTTTGTACACATGATCTCAAGAAGGTGCTGAATATTTTGCATCGGGTCAATGTTAGCATGATGTTATTTACCGTGAAAGATGAAGAGATTTTTTTTTTATTATATTATATATATTCTCCTTTGGTTCATTACAATTTACTCAAGCCTAGTAACGGACACAATATTTCTGACACTGGGAATACATGCAAATGGACCTTGTAGAAGTGGAGCAATCTTCCATTTACTTAGTTTACTCGTTATTGCCCGCCAATCTAATAACGCCAACAACCAGTTTACTCGTTTTTATAATCGTTATTTCCTTTATTCGTTATTGGCATTCATAATTCATCCAGGAAGGCTCCGGGAGCCAGCTGGAACCTGTGTGATATTTCAACACCTCAATACCGCCGCCTGGCGGATTTCGGGCGAGTTGCACTCTACTCTAAACCGGATGTGGCGCTCTGTGCATCCTCTGTGCAATCCTCCGGCAGAGCTATCTTATGTTGATCAAGACAAACACTCGAGTGCATTTGATTGCTTTCGAGATGCAACAATCAATATGCTTTCGAAGTTTTTTCCGTCATACAAACGGAAAATGGATCTAGCAGATCGACATCAAATAATTGGAATTTTTTTTCTCCAGACGCATCGGCCACAGGTAAGGGAATCTAACGTTAATTCCAGCTTGATTGTCCATTTATTTCATTGCAATCCATCTGCTCAACGTATGATGTCGTACTAAGGAAAGCCGTTACTGACGATCAAGGAATCATAAACGACCCCCCCCTTTCCTTCACGCATGATTGAGCATAATGTATACCGAGCATATGCATTTGGATTTTTTAATATAGCGTGTATAGGAATGAAACTCATCGATTATGTATAATATGCGTTTGGGCCTATAACTCGCGTTCTAGGAATTACTGCTCTACAGTAGGCTTGGGCGGTATGACTGTATTACGGTATACCAGGGTATTTAGAAATACCGACGGTATTGAAAATCAATACCGTCAAAATCACAGATGCGTTTCAGTTTCCATTACACTGAAACAGAGTTTTGACAGTGGTTGGTTGTAGTGCACACACAGCAGGCGCCAGCAGAGGGCGAGACCAGTCCTCACTAGTGGAGCGAGCACACGCAGAGCTGGTTGTCTTCTACACACAGGAGGACGCAAACGATGGGGGGGAAACCCGCTTCAGTGGTGGAAATTAAATGAGACACGCTTACCGTTGCCGGTGCTGCGGGCTAACTGGCTATTCTGAGAGCTAACTGTTGTGTATGTGGATCACAACGGTGTTCACGCTTTACGGTAATGTTGCGACAGTGCTGTGAAAATACCGTAAAGCGTTAGCTCTCAGAATGGTAGCCAGAAGCCTGCAGCTCCTAGTACTACTATCGTTTGCTCTCAGAATGGTAGCCAGAAACCCGCAGCTCCTAGTACTACTATCGTTAGCTCTCAGAATGGTAGCCAGAAGCCCGCAGCTCCTAGTACTACTATCGTTAGCTCTCAGAATGGTAGCCAGAAGCCTGCAGCTCCTAGTACTACTATCGTTAGCTCTCAGAATGGTAGCCAGAAGCCTGCAGCATCCTAGTACTACTATCGTTAGCTCTCAGAATGTTAGCCAGAAGCCTGCAGCATCCTCCTAATACTACTATTGTTAGCTCTCAGAATGGTAGCCAGAAGCCCGCAGCTCCTAGTAGTACTAGGATGCTGCAGGCTTCTGGCTACCATTCTGAGAGCTAATGTTACTAGGATGCTGCGAGCCGGCCATCGTTCAGTGATTTGTTTACTTGGTAACACGGGTTGCCCCCCCCCCCTAATGAATATGAAAGTCATACCGTATACCGGGGTATTATGTCATCAAGGTATGACGGTATGAAAAAAATTATACCGCCCAAGCCTACTCTACAGTCTAAAAACATACTTATATTCACAACGGTACTAACGCGACAATCAGGGGGCGAAAACTAGAGCCCGCCAAGCGCCATTGGCGCTCAGTTTTTACGTTTGGCGCCTCCCACTGAGAGGTCTGCCCGCCGTGTGGCGTGTAATCAATCAATCAAGTTCATAACGATACTCTTATTTTGAAAATCTGTGCGGGTCTCATTTCCGCCGCAAGCGCATCTCCAGTCATATCGATGGCTCCGGCAGTTAGCAACATTCGGTTCGTATGATACTCTTATTTTGAAAAAAAAACGTGGCAACAAGTCATATCCGCCCAGCCCTGCAGCGGGATACTATTGGCTAAGGGCTTCTGCTTGTATCAACACAGAGGCAGTCTGCTCTAGTCTAGAAGAGCGGACCTCCAGTTACTACCGTTACAACCTACCGTTACTGTTTAAACAATGACCCAGTCTACTATTCACTTTTAGTTTAATACATGACGAGGCATTGTCTAACGGTATCTAGCTGGCTAGCTACTGATAGCTGCTGATATCAACAAATGCTCCAGCAATAGTCGACTTGAGTGCATAATACCTCCGTTCCCTCGTTAGCTAGCTCACGTTAGATCTATATGTCCCAGTAAACTAAATGGTCTTAACGTTATCTAGCGGGCTAGCAGTAGCTACAGATGGCTCCTGATATCAATGTCTTATAACATTGATTCAATGCATATTCTAGCTGAGGGCATGTTGAATGTGATTTGACCAAAGAACCGTAACATTATACCAATAGGGTCCAGCTGCAGCGCCGGAGAATCCTTTCATGCTGAATGTAGGGTCTAGCTGTAGCGCCGGAGAATCCTTGCTGGAGCTGGAGGCTACTCAAGTATACACACAGACAGTGGAGCTGTTTGCAGATAGCGAGCATTTTGACTTATTGCGTGGTGGCGATATCTCGCAGATAATACAACTACAAGTATGATTATATAATATATATTTTATTTAAAAAAAAAATGTATATAAAATATATATACGTATATATATATATATATATTTATTTTTTGATCCACTTTTTCTCCCATTTTCTATATTTTCTCCCATCCCAATTTCGTATCATCCAATTCAACCCTCCCCTGTCACGAACGCTGTTTCTTGCCTCCCACAAGCCGGCTGCAATGTGGACTAAGTCATACATAGCACAAGTCCCCTCCGGTACTTGAGGTAACAGCAGTCGCATCTTTTCACCTGCGCAGCTCGATCTCTCAGTGGCGAGGAGTAACGCGTGGGAGGCTCACGCTGCCCCCGACACTTCCTGATTCTACTGCGCAGGCGCACCAACCGACCTGTAGGAGTCGCTGTCCACAACGCCCGATCCCCACCCATCAGTTTCCCACCCCCTAATACGGCCAAAGTGTATTAGTATGAACGACCAGCTAAACTGAAAGCAATGTGGAGCGCTGGGCTCGAACAGTCGAGCCCAGCGTCTCCGCCATTTGTGGCGAGCGCCTTGCCCACTACGCCACGTAGCCACCCATATATATATATTTTCTTTTAATCAAAAAAAATTTGGCAGGTAAGAAATATGCTTGGCGGGTAGATTCTTCCCATCTACCCCCCACTGGCCGGTGAGTCAAAGTTTATTTCGTGCCCTGGCGACAATGTATGAATGGAAAAATATAACGTTCCCACATCCGGAAACGATAGATACCGATGTTGAATGGGCCATAGTAATGTCGATATAGCTATAATATTTAAAAAGTTATAGCCCTGCAAAGAAGGTGAGCGACTCCATAGGCTTATAGCACTGGCAGAGAATGGTATAAGATGGGCAAACTGCGTGGCACAGAATTAAGAGGTTAAAACTGTTCCATCACCAATAGGGCTGAACGATTCATGGATTTTAAATTGAAATCGTGATTTGGAATGATGCAATTAGCAATTCGCATTTTTATTTTATTTTTTACAATAAACCTCTGTGGGGCTGCTTAAAAAAAATTATAATCGCAAATGTAATCGCAATCCCAATATCTGTCAGAAAAATCGCAATTAGATTATTTCCCAAAATCGTGCAGCCCTAATCACCAACCCCTCCCACACCACTGAGGTAGGCTATTAAACATGATTCCATACCGGCTGACACTAGGTTTATCCTCTAACGGTCACTTAATCTCCCACATTTAAGGTAATTCTCATTGCTAATTGACATGTCTTTCATGTGAACCGCATTGCTTGTTCCTTTGCACATTCCTATTAACACTTTGATCGCCATGGTTAAATTCATAATTTACCATCCCTCGCCATCTCTATTTGTCTATGGAGAAGTTCCCCTTCTTTGCAGGCCTATAACTTTTTAAATTGTATTGCTAAATTGACATTATTATGGCCCATTCAATGTCCTATATCTATTGTTCAGGGTGTAGCAACGTTATACTTTTTCATTCACATATTCATACTAAAATACGGTCTAAAGTATAAGTGTGTTTTTATCGTTTTCTGCAGCTTTCTCCAGAACTTGATTTATAGCCCTAAATGCATTATATTGATGATCAAATACAGTTTGGTAGGAATCTGTGCGAGATAAAAAAAAAAGTCAACTGGATGTGCTTCTAGGAGTTACTACGTATGATCTGATGTTGACCGGATGGGCGGGGGGTCGTTTATAATTCCGTGGGCAACGTTATATCATTCATCTAGTGTGGGTGATATGATCATCAGAGCAGTTGGTAAAGAACACGTTGGAAAATAACGCTGGATCTTACCGTATCTTCCTCGCGCCGTTGGGCGATGAGCGTGGAGCAGAGATATTCCAATTATGGGATGTATAAATACCCGATCCATTTCCAGGTTGTATAATAGTATATACGTCCAAATCATGTTTGTCGAGTTATTTGCACCGATCGGTGTTCACTGTGTCAAGATGGAGTCCTGCTAATGATAGCGAGTGCCCGGACGAAATATGGGTGAGCGCACCACTTCATCCACATGACTTCCTGTTGGGCGATCTGCCGATCGGCCACCAGATGGCGCTCTTGAACCGTTAGAGAGTTGAGTGGAGCTCAGCAGTATATCTCAGGTCCCCGTGGGAGAAATATGATTTCGATCACAGATTTTTGAAATATTGATATCAAAGACGTGTTACGGCGTCTTCGGCAGAATGAGCATGGCGGGGAATGACGAGTTTCGGCGTTTCCGGCGATTAAAGTGTTAAGATATAGGCAAGGAGCAATATGTGCTAAAATAATATGTAGTGAACATTCGTGGGTAAATAAGTCTTAACTTCTCATTTTGCTCCGTTTGCGTTATAGGGTGGGCATTTGCCTTGTTTTTCGAACCACATATGAAATTACCACAGTTGGGGTCTAAACGATTTCCAGCTCAGAAATTAGCATGAATTGTATTATAAATAAGGTTAATCCAACAAACGAATCCACAGCCACCGCCCCAAGTAGCCCAGTACACTATGTGGAAAATCCCCCTTCAAAAATAAAGTAAAGTTCCCCATTATGTAATCTTCAAAACTTTGAGGTCCCCATAACATATCTTTGAAGTTTCTATGCTGAAGAAACACTCTGACCTTTATCATACATCTATCAATGGTGTAAAAGCCTGTACCATTGAACAAAATTCGGATCAAACTGTCAACTACATGTTGCAGATAAAATCTGACTCAAGATCCAGCAATATATCGAACTTGCTGTGCATATTTTAGGTTCAACTTCAGGTCGAAAATAATGTTTCCAAGTAGGGCTGTACCGAATGCTTCGAAGCTTCGATCATAATGTTGACATTCGAATTCTAAATCAACATTTGAATTTTTTATATTTTTTTTAATTTATTTATCTGTGGCTACACTAATATTATAATATTATACCGGTACATAAGACGTCACCATCACTTTCATACCAACCGTGCCCTTATTGGATTGTTGATGAAACTGATGAGTTATATTCATTAAAGAAAGTTGAATTAATAAAAGAAAAATACTAATTTAATCACTTTATTGCGTATTATTTGTATTTTTCTTTTTGGAAGTAAATGTTTTAGACATTCGAAGCTTCGTTCGAATACTTCAATCGTAGCTTCGAATGTTAAAAAATTACATTCGGTACAGCCCTATTTACGAGCAAGCTGCCATTTTGTACACTAATTTTTCCAAGATCTCTTCACACGCATGTTATTAACTACGTAATTGTGGCTGGATTTCTGAATGGCTTGTTTCAATAGGGAGGGTTCTTGGAACTGTAGAAACTGCACTATGTATGTACATATTTCAGAATTAATCAGTGTTGAGACAACAATGCAAAACACAGGAAAATGCCATCTTTAAATGTTGGAAGGTTTGCAATTCCATTAATCGTGTTAATAATCTTGATCACAATATCAAGCAAAATAATAGCAATTATTTTTGTCATAACTATGCAGCCCTATTATGAGCCCACTAAGTTCTCTGTACAGGGACGTGTTCAGACACAATTGATCAATCTCAAACCCCGCCCTCTTCTTGATCCTAGATAGATTTGACTAATCAATCACAATTAAAGCATCCACTTATCTGTACATATCCCCATCATCAGTATTTCTTTTTGCTGATTGCTTTTTTTAACCATTACTTAATATTTATTCCATCAGTGCATGTGGTCATCGCCACACCTGGCAGAATCCTGGACTTGATCAAGAAGGGAGTGGCCAAAGTGGATAGAGTCCAGATGATGGTGATGGATGAAGTGAGTATGAACCCTAATTGACCTATGTCAAACCCTGCCCTCTTTTCTTGATCCTCCAATTCACAACTGTTGCTTACCTCTGATAAAAGCAAGAGTTGTCATTGGAGGATCAATAAAAGAGGGTGTGGTTTGAGATATGGTAGGTAAATTCCTGTTGACGGAAGAGATCTTATCCCCCCGCGTCCTTGGCAATGGTACAAGTTAATACAAGCTGTCCTGTATTTAGCCTGGGATCAGAACTTGGCAGGGTTTTCAAGTCTGTACAGGTTTCCCTGACATATGAAACTCTTCTGCTTTCTCTCTCAGGCCGACAAGCTGCTGTCTCAGGACTTTGTGGTGCTTATCGAGGACATCATTAGCTTCCTGGCCAAGAACAGGCAGATCCTGCTCTACTCTGCCACCTTCCCCATCAGCGTGCAGAAGTTCATGGTAAGTCGTTGGCTAGTTTACCTCAAGAGTTCAGCCGGCTTCCTGGCACAGGGCCATCGGGCAGCAATCTGTTGTCCCTGCAGCCTAAGCTGCTCTGCCACCATGGCCAGTCCCTCCCCTGCTCTAGTACCACAAAGTGTGTGTATTTGCCATATTGATTGACTGTGATGCAGTGCTTCCCCTAGGATTTTTTTCAGGGGGGGTGGTAGGCCCCCAAAATTACTAGTGTTTTCGCGGGGCGCGCGTGTCACGGATACGTGGTGTCAACAGTGTCGTCATAGACGCGCGCAGTAAGGCGGTTGTTATTATCGGTGCATTTCTCTACACTGAGCTGAAATGAAACGATTGCACATAAATTAGGTAAATAAATATTAACAATATTTATTTACAACACATAAATTTACTTATTTACAATTATACATACAGTAGTGACAACACATATGAACTATTTACAATACAGGGAGGCACATACAACACTCATAACTATTTACAACCAGTGTCAGAGCGAGCGCACTCAAGTTGTTAGGAAATTCTGAGTGCTCAGAGTGCACACTGGACGCTCTGACCGAAGAGTCAGTTTATCAGAGCGGAGCAGATTTTAAGAGTGAATTTATTACGTAACTCACCTTAACCCATCAGGGCTGTACAGTGCGATGATCTCGTCGCAAATTGCCCCTTAATTTGGCCGTTGCGAGTTGGAAATATTATTTGGGAGCAACGTTGCGAGTTGTGATTTCAACCCTTCATTCGCATTTCACTCCTAAATTAATCCATACAAATTGGATACATTTAAAAAAAAACATTAGCCTACAACCAGGGCTGTACAGTGCGACACAATGTCGTGGTGCTATGAAAGAATCTGTCGGCAATGAATGAACTTACTGCGATCACCGATAGCCTGAGTGAAAAATAAGATTTGCGTGTGGAGTGAATCTGGGTCACGCTATAGTACCTGGTACTTGTAGTCTATCGTGCGATTAAAGACCATGTCCCTATCTGCGTAGTCTATACATCCAACACCAAATCCCATAATTCCAAGCAAAACCAAACTGAATGTGGGCTCTCTTCCTTTCAATATGGGCTATTGCATCGCCAAAGAAGCACCTCATTTCAATACATTTAAGACGCAAAAAAGAACAACGGAGTGGATATCAGTCCATCTTATGACAACCACGTCCGATGTGGAGAGATAATAAGATGATGATGATTGATGTGATGATGTGATGATTGATTGACGGGGACACGGACACTTCTAACGTTCAGGTTCAGCTATGCATTAGGTGAGTAGTCCTACCGTAAGAGCCTCATACGGGTCAATTAAACCTTTTTGATTAGTCTTTCCTTCCAGCTAAGTTGGACTGAACATTTCACTGTCAAAAGCGCAAATGTAAATAAGGTTGCGTCGCAACACGGTTTTCAAAATAAAGGTCACATATACAAATACCTCTCAATTCTTATTAAAAAAAGTCACGGATATACATAAACATTAATTGGCATAGATCTCTATAAACGGCCCAACACAATGATCACTTTAGGCACACACTGAAACCAGTAACATCACAAATATGAAGCAGGTAATTACCCATACAAATAAATCTTTCATGGGGTTATTTACAATAATAATTCATTTGATTTCTAAAGCACTTTTCATTGTGAAACAAATGTATGCAGAGTTTCTTGTCCTCCTGATTAATGCAATGGTGTGTGTGTGTGTGTTGTGGTGGTCTCATTCAAGGAGCACTACACAAGCGCGCGCACACACACAGTTTGTTGTTTTTGTTCTATTAGTGATTTACACACTTTCTCAGTTGGTTCATTATAAAAGATACAAACCTGAAAACAAACGCACTTAAATGTTAAATAAAAGGACCACAGTAATGAGGCAGGAGGAAATTTTTTTTAATAATGGTAAATTGTTATTTAAAAATGTGCCCCTAAAAAATATTTTTTGCCCCTAAATTTCTCATTTAGGGGCAAGTGTGCCCCTAGTGAAAAAGCTTAGCGTACAGCCCTGCCCATTCTTCGCCAGGCATTGTACCCTTCTTATACCATCCTCTGCCAGCTCTATTTGTCTATGGAGATGTTCACCTACTTTGGGTGATATACTACTATGGGTGATATATTGATCATAGCAGTTTGTATGGATAATAATAATCAAAAACGCTGAAACTCACCGCAGCTTCCTCTTACCGTTGGGTGATCAGCGTGGAGCAAAAAGTTAGCTATTATGGGATGTTGATCTAGATTAACCATTTCCGGGTTGTATAATACTATATACGTCCAAATAACGTTGTTTATTGAGTTATGGCAACCGATCGATTATCCAGTGTGTCGAGATGGAGCCCCGGGAGCGATAGCGAGTAGCGGACGGAATAGGGGGGACACCAAGCACTTCCGGCCCCACTTCCCCACTTCCAGTTGGCCGATCGGCCACCAGGTGGCGATATTGAACCGTTGGAGAGTTGAGTGGAGATCCACAGCACCCGTCAAGGATCCGTCGGTGAAATATGAATGCCATGACAGAAATTTGAAATATTGATCTCGATGACTGTGTAATCCGTCATTGGCAGATTAAGCATGGCGAGGAATGACTGCTTAATCCGTCAATGGCGAAGAATGGGTTAACTAGGGCCCTATGAAATACGTTTTTATCTGTTCCTGTTTTCGGATTTCCGTTTTTAATTTTTCCGTTTTCATATTTCTCCGATTTATATTTCCTTTGGATTTAAGTATTTAACCAAAAAAAACTATACAAAATTAAATTATGTTTTTAACTAATTTTAATAACCGTACATCTGCAAACAGTGCCAGTGTAGTTCAATGTTCAGTGCCAGTTAGGTTATGAGTAGAGCTGCCGCGATTACCACATTACCGCGGTATCGCTGTTACATCACGGCCACCGCAGAGTAGGCTGAATACCGCGTCACCGCTGTTTTTTATAATAATAATAATAAATTACCCTCCTCTCGTTGGGCTTGCGGCTCTGCAGATATACCCTACTCCTCTATCGAGGTTCCAAGCGACCCTATTGGGTACCAGAAAAGTCACGTGAAATATTGCAGACCACTGATTGGTCAGAAGAGAGACGCGTCACACGTTGTAGCGTCATGCAGTGTGTTACCACCAATCGGCAAGCGCGTGTTAGGTTTTTACTTCCTGAATGTCAGCTCATCACAACACGGCTAATAACGTTAGCTTTAACTCTCCGCCGGAGTGGACTACCATCGCTCCTCAGGAGTACTAAACGAGACATAATGATTTTACTGTCTGCAACGAATGTTATAATAAAAGCCCTTCGTTCTATATACTTGTCTGATTGAAAACTTTATTAACAGACCGCAGAATGGGACAACTCGGCACGCTCTGAGCAAAGAAAGGAACTGAGATATGAATAGAGTATTGCTTGCCTTGCTATGGTCCGGTAAATACGCTGATGTTATTGAACGTATAACTATATAATGTTAATGCCACAAAACGAATGCCTTTATTATAAAGTAGTAACTTTATAGTAATAATAATAAGAAAGGGTCGGGGGGGTTAGGGGTAACCACCCCTGCCCGCGACACCGAGTGAACTGCGCACGACCAGAGGGGAAACTTCGAATCCGTGTTTCACTTTCAATAACTAATGCGTGCTTGCCGAATCCCAAACAATATTCATGCTGCAAAGTCATCCTCTAAAGATAGACATTTAGACTAGAGGCAGGCTATATGCTATAAAGAGTAGACTACTACTAAAAAAAAAATGTATTCAAACTTTTTTTTTTACATTTTTTGTGTGCGTGCGGTAATAACCGCGGCGGTAGGAAATATTTTGCAAATTTTTGCGGTAAGGAAAACATCAATACCGCGGCAGCTCTAGTTATGAGGTTTATTTTTTCCAATTCACACACACACACACAGAGAGAAAGGGAGAATGGCTTATATGAACTATCCAGTTCATATATCAACTTATATCCAGGGCTGTACGTTAACTTTTTTTGCACATAGCACTGGTGCTACAGAGGTTGATAGTTTTGTAGCACAGGCCAAAATCTTATAGCACAAGTATAAAACGTGTTATATTTGTTGTATTTGTAACAGTCACAAATGTGCCTATTGTTTTGTGTTATTTAGTTGCAGTGCCATGTTTGGCTGTCATTTTCATGCTGACAAGTTGACGTCACACAGCCAGACACGTTACATGTAAGGAATTATGGGATTTGGTGTTGGATGTATGGACTCTACTAGGGGTGGGAATCACCAGTTTCATCACGATACGATATCGATTCTTTGGACAACGATATGATATTTGCCGATATCTGCCACGATACGATGCAGCAATCGATATGAGACGATATCATAAGCCCATTTAACACAATCGGTAACATTTAGATCAACTCAAAAAAGGTAACAAATATCATTTGAAAAAAAAATTATTTAGCTCTTCCAGACATTTAAATGAAAAAACAATCTTGTTTTAAATACAAATAGACCTCTTGTTCACTGTAAAGTGCCACGTTTTGATATATTGAGCTTTAAACTTAAAGTAATTTTTTTTGGAATTCACAAGTCACAACACGCAACCTAAAACCCCTTCCTCTCCCAAACCATTCCTGCAATTGTTTTATGTTGCATGGTGATCATGAATTCATTTATAATTTTTTTTTATATTTGAATATCAACATTATCTGTCCATCCTCAGTAATCTATACTCCTGGCTTCGTCGTCTTTCCGGGCGCGCACGCACACACACAGAGAACGGGGGTGTGTGTGTGTGTTTGGAGAGACGATTATGTCAGTCCCCACTTTCTGCTGTTCTCTAGAGTCTATGGCTCTGCCTCTGATCAGGATTAGCTAACGTAACGTTAATTTCGGGCGATGTGGGCATAAAGGAATGGCGACGATGCAAAGCATGTTAGATGCATTTGACCCGTTGTGGGAAAAAAAACACCACAGACTTATTTCGGGTCGCAAAATAGGCGCACTGCTCTGTAGCCCTGCTCTGCTTAATGCCAGCAGAAGCACGGACTGGGCGGATATGACTCACGGAGTTGCCACGGGATTTTGAAAATAAGAGTATCGATATGAACCGAACGTTGCTAGCTGCCGGAGCTATAGATATTATAGCTGGAGCTGTGCTTGGGGCGGAAATGAGACCCGCCACAGGATTTTCAAAATAAGAGTATCTATATCAACCGAATGGCGGAAGTGTAGTGATGCAACACCATTCACATAATCCTCAAAACAATTGGCAAGAACATACTTATAATTGCAATGCGTTTGGTAAACACAGATGTAGCGAACTGATGACATTAATTACGGTTCTGTTCCATTTAGGCTTACTAGGGCCATGGTATTGTGCTCTTTTTTTGGGGGGGTGGCAGTGCATTGTGGGTCATATTTAGGGCTGAAGTGAACTTGTTTCAGCTACTTCAAGGGTTGATGGTGGCCAGTAGTGAACTTGACCTGCGATGTGGAAAGACCACATTAGATTCATATGTATTGTCATCATTATACAGCACAAGTATAGTACAACGAAAAGAAGTTTGGTATCCAACCAGAGTGCAAATGTAACAGTAAAATGCAGTAGTAATATACAATGTACAGGTGATTTAAACTGGATATAAAATATATAAATGAGTAATGGTGCTAATCAGATGCATGTACAGAGTTGTAGTATTAATATGTACAGTGATCCAGCATCGTAACTAGTAAGAGTAGGTAAGTAATATGTATAGATATATCTACAGATATGTAAAAAGGATTATAATGCCGGTATGTACAGACTGATGTGGATATATATATATCAGTGGCGAAGCGTACCGGAGTTCTCAAAGTGCACCAGATTGAAGCATTTCCATCGCATCAATCTGGTGCACTTTGAGAACACACACACACGCTACAGTGTGAGCTCCCCGTGCCCCCTGCCTATATCCTACTGAGTGAGAAACCAATACCAATGCCATTAATTGCTATATTAATATTTGCGCTAATAACTTCATTCACAATTACGGCACATCGGCCTAAATTGATGCCACCTGCCATGCAATGCCACACAATCAATAACAGCAGTTACAGATTCAAAGAAAGATCATCTTTACTGTGCTAGATTTGAAGATCAAGTCAAGAATTACCAAATTAAACGCACAGCAGCCCAGCCAATATTTCAAGACAGACATATATTTGTGTGGAAATAAAATGCGCAGCGGCAGATCCATCAATATAAATTAATTTGTTTCACTCACCATTTTCACGTGGTTCACCTGAAGACAAAATCCATCCTCCTGTCCGTTTGGGTGAACTTTTCAATGGCCCGGTCATAAAGCTGATCAGTCCTTTTCAGATCCAGGAGAATTTGTTTTTCAATTGACATAGAGGATAATGCAGAGAGTCGGGATTGTCCGGTTGTATTCCTCGCATATGTTTTAATTCGCTTGAGGGCAGAAAATGTCCTTTCCATGGTCGAAGTGGTGACAGGGATAGTTACAACTAAACACGTCAGTTTATATAGCTGCTTCATGCTTTCATTGAGTTTTTTTTGTTGAAGAAATAGACGGTCAGATGGGTCCTTTCCCTGAAAATCTGCCATAGAATACATGACACAGAGTTCGGTTTTCAGCCGTGGCAAGTCTAAACGCGGCCCGTAGTAGTTCGCTACGGTAGCCGAGGGGCAAGATCCCTCTAGCATACCTTGGCATCTAAAAGACTACGCCCATTGACTACAGCTCCAAATGTGATTTGCTGATCAAACTGTCACTCCACACCTGGGCTCCTGTTAAAAGTGTATAGGCAGGTCATGCTAGAATACCTTCGATGGAGGAAAGTCTGCCCAGTGACTTGTGAAAAGAAATCTCCGATTGGCTGTTATTTTCTCCTGTACAAAAACGCTCTAATGCGCAGTGAATGGGGCGAAAACAACTATGGCGAGCGAAACAGTGCGGTTTTAACAGATTAGCGACACAAACTATTTTAATACATTTGATTAAAAAAAGAAAGTCATTTTTTTTTTTTATTAATATCTTCTTTCTTCTGAGGCTCACAGGGCCTTCTCTGAATACCTTGAAGGCCCTGAAAATTCGCCACTGATATATATAATATATATATATATGCAGTGGTGGCCAAAATTATTAGAACACTTGGCATATTTTGTCACTGAGTGAGGCCACACAACCAATTGGTATTATTTAAAGCCTCTAGATCTAGAAGTGGCCTTGAAGAACATGTTGCGGGTGCTCCAGTAGCACACCATGTTACCGCGCTGCGTCGCGGGACTCCGTGCTGCGTCACGGATCTGGTTGACTCCGAGTTCGATTCCCGGACTCGCCGTCATTTGCCGAATGTCTCCCCCTGCTCTCTCTCCCGTTTCACCCTACAACTGTCGGTCATGCTTGACCAGAAAAGCGATAAACGCTAAAAAATAAAGTTTTGAAGAACATGTTGCTCTTTGAACATGGCTAAGATTAGTGTTGAAGTTCTCCGGAAATATATGCCATATGACACTATGCCAGAGAAATGTGCTAAAGGTGGACATACCAAATATTAAAGTTAAAAGTGGATAAAAACAGTAGGACTCACTTCATCTGATATTTGTTGTGCTCAGAGCAACCATCTGCATGTTTCATGAACATTATGAAATTAAATCATGTTTTGGAGGCAAGAAAAGGTAAATGTTTTCAGATCTGTCGGGTGTTCTAACAATTTTGGCCGTGTGTGTGTGTGTGTGTGTGTGTGTGTATATATATATATATACACTACCGTTCAAAAGTTTATGGTCACCCAGACAATTTCGTGTTTTCCATGAAAACTCACACTTTTATTTATCAAATTAGTTGCAAAATGAATAGAAAATATAGTCAAGACATTGACAAGGTTAGAAATAATGATTTATTTTGAAATAATAATATTGTCCTTCAAACTTTGCTTTCGTTAAAGAATGCTCCCTTTGCAGCAATTACAGCAATGCAGACCTTTGGCATTCTAGCTGTTAATTTGTTGAGGGAATCTGAAGAAATGTCACCCCACGCTTCCTGAAGCACCTCCCACAAGTTGGATTGGCTTGAAGTGCCTTCTTGCGTACCATATGGTGAAGCTGCTCCCACAACAGCTCAATGGGGTTGAGATCTGGTGACTGCGCTGGTCACTCCATTACAGACAGAATACCAGCTGCCTGCTTCTTCCCTAAATAGTTCTTGTATAATTTGGAGGTGTGCGCCTTTGGGTCATTGTCCTGTTGTAGGAGGAAATTGGCTCCAACCAAGCACTGTCCACAGGGTATGGCATGATGTTGCAAAATGTTGTGATGGCCTTCCTTATTCAAAATCCTTTTTATCTTGTACAAATCTACCACTTTACCAGCACCAAAGCAGCCCCAGACCATCACATTACCTCCACCATGCTTGACAGATGGTGTCAGGCACTCTTCCAGCATCTTTTCACTTGTTCTGCATCTCACAAATGTTCTTCTGTGTGATCCAAACACCTCAAACTTCGATTTTGTCTGTCCATAACACTTTTTTCCAATCTTCCTCTGTCCAATGTCTGTGTTCTTTTGCCCATATTAATCTTTTCCTTTTATTGGCCAGTCTTCGATATGGCTTTTTCTTTGTTACTCTGCCTAGAAGGCCAGCATCCCAGAGTCGCCTCTTCACTGTAGACGTTGACACTGGCGTTTTGCGGGTACCATTTGCTGCCAGTTCAGGACCTGTGAGGCGTCTATTTCTCAAACTAGAAACTCTAATGTACTTGTCTTGTCTTCTTGCTCAGTTGTGCACTGGGGCCTGCCACTTCTCTTTCTACTCTTGATTAGAGCCTGTTTGTGCTGTTCTCTGAAGGGAGTAGTACACACTGTTGTAGGAAATGTTCAGTTTCTTGGCAATTTCTCACATGGAATAGCCTTAATGTCTAAGAACAAGAATAGACTGTCGAGTTTCATAATGAAAGTTCTCTTTTTCTAGCGGCTACGTGGCGTAGTGGGCAAGGCGCTCGCCACGAATGCGGAGACGCTGGGCTCGACTGTTCAAGCCCAGCGCTCCACATTGCTTTCAGTTTAGCTGGTCGTTCATACTAATACACATTGGGCGTATTAGGGGGTGGGAAACTGATGGGTGGGGATCGGGCGTTGTGGACAGCGACTCCTACAGGTCGGTTGGTGCGCCTGCGCAGTAGAATCAGGAAGTGTCGGGGGGGCAGCGTGAGCCTCCCACGCGTTACTCCTCGCCACTGAGAGATCGAGCTGCGCAGGTGAAAAGATGCGACTGCTGTTAAGTACCGGAGGGGACTTGTGCTATGTATGACTTAGTCCACATTGCAGCCGGCTTGTGGGAGGCAAGAAACAGCGTTCGTGACAGGGGAGGGTTGAATTGGATGATACGAAATTGGGATGGGAGAAAATATAGAAAATGGGAGAAAAAGTGGATCAAAAAAAAGAGTTCTCTTTTTCTGGCCATTTTGAGAGTATAATCGAACCCACAAATGGGATGCTCCAGATACTCAACTAGCTCAAAGGAAGGCCAGTTGTATAGCTTCTCTAACCAGCAAACCCGTTTTCAGCTGTGCTAACGTAATTGCACAAGGGTTTTCAAGGTTTTTTGAATCATCCATTCGCTTTCTAACGCGATTAGCAAACACAACGTACCATTGGAACACTGGAGTGATGGTTGCTAAAAACCAGATGTTTGCAGCTAGAATAGTCATTTACCACATTAACATGTATAGAGTGTATTTCAGATTAATTTAATGATATCTTCATTGAAAAAAAAAACAGTGCTTTTCTTTAAAAAATAAGGACATTTCTAAGTGACTCCAAACTTTTGAAGTGTATAGGGGTGGGAATCACCAGAGGCCTCACGATGCGATACTATCACGATACTTGAGTCACGATACGATAGTATTGCGATACTAAATATATTGCGATATTAATATTGCGATATATTGCGATTTACCTTTTTTCAACTGCAAAGTAAAACTGTCAACTTGTTTTATCTAATAAAATAAAGTTCAGTCTGTTCATCTCACTTCAATAATTTTTATTGCAGAACATGGTATTTTCTCAAGTAGACGGATGTCAACACACTGTAATCTGTGTTTCATGTAGCCTACTGCAGCGGTTCTCAACAGGGGTTCCTGTGTGCCGCGGAGAGCTGCCAGGGGTGCCGCGAGATGCCTGGCAATGTTCTTTAAAAATATAGAATGACAACAGTCTTATTTTGAAAATCCTATAGCGGGTCTCATTTCTGCCCACGCACAGCTCTAGCTATAATAACTAGGCTCCGAAAGCTAGCAACATTAAGGTCATTATGATACTCTTATTTTGAAAATCCGTGGTGTCGTGACTCATATCCGCTCTACAGCACACAGCCAATAAGGATGCATGTCCACACAGCAGGCTGAGCAGTGAGCAGTAGCGTCTCTCAGCTCAGCAGCAGTAGCCAGCGTCTGGATCTGGAATGCGGACATTGAAACACAGCAAGGATAGTGTTTTTGCGACCCAAAACAAATCCCTGCTGTTTTATTCCGCAACGGGTCAAATGCATATAACATGCTTTGCAATCCTTGCCATTCCTTTATGTGTTTAAGACCGGAATTAATGTCGCGTTAGCATAAGCTAACAACAAGCTAAAGCCCTGTTCAGAGCGACAGAACAGCAGGGTGGGGACTTAGTTGGAAGGAGGACTGGGAAGGAGGGGGGGGGGGCATTCTCCCTCTATGTGTGTGCGTTTGAAAAGATATGATGAAGTCAGACTACTATATTATATTGATAGTAAATGTACTGAGGGTGGACAGACAGATGTTGATATTTAAACATAAAAAATACAATACATAATAAATTTATCCATGATCATCATGCAACATAAAACAATTGCAGGAACGGTTTGGGAGAGGAAGGTGTTTTAGGTTGTGTGTTCCAAAAAATTTACTTAAAGTTTAAAGCTCAATATATCAAAACGTGGCACTTTATAGTGAACAGGCACTTTATATTATAGTGAATCCAAATTCTTTTTGGATTACAGAAAATTATCCCTAAAGTGCTATCTGTTGCAGCTGCACTGTTTTCCATGAAAATACCATATTTGGATAAGTTTGACCATTTCTAAAAATCTGAAAATCATTATTTAATAAAACACAGAAAAGGATCACCAAGTTACTCTGGATAAAAAAAAAACTTTACAGACAACATTGAGACAAAGCTTCCTGACACATCTCCATCCAAACTCTTGGAAGAACTCATTGAAATCTCATCTGATACCACCTGGAGAGCTAGGTCGCTTTCACATATAGTTTTGGTGGACTCGGTGCGGTTCTGGGGGTGAAGTTGCAACATTGTTGCATTCTTCATTTGGTTCGCCTGCTTTCACATAGAAATCTGTCAGGCGGACCGAGACCTTCTGAACAATGTCACGCGGTCGAAAAGGGCGCTTGTCTATTGGACAGTGGAAATGTGTGTGTGGCTGCGATCCCGTGTGTGTGTGGACTGCGGAGCCCTCCAGATCAGCGGAGCCGAGTTTTGACATGGCATTGATCCATTGTTCTATTGAAGCACATTACCACCATCCTCTCGCTAAACAACTTGTAGACCACAGTGTTTTTATGAGTGCCCACAAGTAGCTGTTTTATTAATAATATAATAAGCCGCGCGCCTCTGTAATAATAATATGCTGGGGTTTTTTCTTCCTTCTTCCCAAGATGCACAGATAGATAGATAGAGAGATTAGATGCAGTGTGCTTGTTTTGCAGTGAGTGCTGCGAGCAGTGGTAATAATAATCGCTTCCTATATTTGGTTCGCGTTTGGTTCGATGAAGCCGAACCGAGACCGACGTTTTCAGGCGGACCAGAGTTCGACTGTTTGGTCGGCGAACCGAGTTCGACGCGCATTCACACAGACCCGAAAAACCGGACTATCGAATTCTGGTCCGAAAGTCCGGACCAAACAGCCCCTGTGTGAAAGCGACCCTAGTTTCAGAGTGTGGTGCTGAGTACCAAGTATCTCATGATGCTGCAGTTAAGGTGTTGATACCATTCAGCCCCACATATCTGTGTGAAGCTGGCTTTTCATCCATGACAGCTCTGAAAACAAAATATAGGGCCAAGTTGAGCCTTGATGATGACATGTGTAACTGAGGGGTACAATTCCCTGACTGTATTGAATAAGTATGGTATCATTAAACCACTACTGAGTTATGTACATTACTACTGGCCATACAGTACACAGGTATATGAGATGAACACACCCACAATAACACGGCTTCACAAGAAATACTGTTTAGAAGAATATTTATTAGCAGCACGAAGATTATCTTACATTACTTATCAAGATTGAGAGTTGCGCTTGTAAGGCGAAGAATGTGCATGAATAGGTCAAGAGCGTAAGTCCATGAGCATATTACGCAGGAGATAATTAATACCACCTGTATCATAAGAATTATATATGGTACACTAGTAGATCAGCTGGAGATACTAAAGGGGTCCCTCCGGTTGTAAGCCAGCAGGGGAGAGGATTTGTCGGTAGCAGAAAGTCTGGGTCAACGAGGAATAAGGAGACTCCAGGTACAGGAGACAGTGCAATAATCCCTTGATCCGTAGACGAACAACGGCTATTCTCCGGTATGCAGTGCCGCATGGAGGAAAGCTAGCCAGCCTCAGAGTACTAGAGGCGGGCTCGACGGTGCTCCTCACAGGGTAAATCCCACACAACAGTGGGTGTAGACGATTCTCCGCTCCAACAGCTACAGGACCAAAGCAAATATAATCCAGCCGAAAAGGGCTCTGTAGTCGTCGGGTAGGTTATCCAGTGTACATATCCACACGGTTCTCGTCTAGGGCTCCTCGGATGACGGCACCAGGTTAAGCCGCCCAGCCTGGATAAGCACACTAGCTCGGTACGATGAAACGTTGGTAATGCTGGTCACTGTAGAACGGTAGCCGCACGATACACTATACATAATAGACTATTACTTAATAATAGAATAGGTCGAACTCGACGATCCAGCGTTAAACTCTGACACTTCAGCTATCAATTCGCACGCGGTCTCAAGGCTCTATTTCGGGGCAAAACGGGCCCACTTCACAGCACGTTGTATCGTGGTGTGAGGCTTCAACTTATTGGGTAACTAACTTCTGTATCCACCTGCGACGTATTTATACGTAAGGTGAACAATCTAGTACCAGCCTTATTTCTGTCTCGTATTCTTGCGCAGAACCGGGCATGTCCAGGCATGTCTCAGCGGTGACTTTGAACTAGACATTGGGGGGTATGGCCGTGGCGCCTAGGGGATCGCTGTCCAATAGGAGAACGAATATTATGGTCTGGCCTGTACTAGGTAAAGGGATATTCCGTGTATATGTACAAAGAATATACAAGGGATATCAGACGATATACAAATACTATACAATATATCTCAAGTAATAAATATATATATTCGGTTTAATCTGACCCTTTGTAACAACATGCATGTTGCCTTGTCAAAGATCTCCCCACGTATTGACCGTATTATTAGCCAGCAGCAGCGGACCTCGCATTGAGCTAGAAATGTCCACTGAGTGAACGAGTGCTTATTTTCTGTATTTATTTATATTTTTTGAGAAATGGTAACTTGGTGATCCTTTTCTGTATTTAAAAAAAATACATGATTTTCTGTTTTTGAGAAATTGTCAAACTTATCCAAATATGCTATTTTTATGGAGAACAGTGCAGCTGCAACAGATAGCACTTTAGTGATCCTTTTCTGTATTTAAAAAAAAAAAACATGATTTTCAGTTTTTTCTTAAATAAAAATTATTTTGAAAGCAAGCACTTTTGTCATCAGATTCAGATTCAGACAATTTTATTGATCCCGCGTGGGGCAATTCATATTTGCAGATTCACCAACAAGCAACAAAAACAAACAAACAACAAAACATCTCAACGACAGCACGGCAAATAAAGAGTCATTGTATCATCATTGTAGCAAAAAAGACAGAACCGGAAAAGTCTTTATCGTATGTAGGGGTGCCCTGGAATATTTTATTGAACACAGGGGTGCCTTGGCAGCAGAAAGGTTGAGAACCCCTGGCCTACTGAACTGTTTGTATTACAGTCATATTCCAACTTAACTGAATGCACACGTGTGTGTGTGGACTAGTACTGTACTATTACGGGTATTGAAATGAACAATGCAACTTCCTTATACAAAAAAAAAAAAATACAAATATATATATACATTTTTTTTTAAATAAATATCGATACTTGGCGTCCCTGTATCGATACAGTATCACCACGCAAAGTATCGCGATACTACTACGTATCGATATTTCCCCCCACCACTAGTAGTGTATATATATATATATATATATATACAGTAAGAATAAATATGTATATACAGCATTATTGTACATGCTATAATCCGGATTCGATGGGGATTTCCCGTGGGCCAAGGGGACAAATATTACATTAATGAGATCCAGACCCTATTTTCTAGGGCTGTCCCCGACTAAGGATTTGGATGGTCTACTATGATTGGCCAAAATGTGCCGTTAGTCAACTATTGGTCGACAAAAAAATAAAAATTAAAAAGTTTATATATATATATTTTTTTCCATTTGGGCTGTGGGGGTGCTTAATGTCTGAAGGAGTCGACTGAAGGCTTCTTGCCCTCTGCAAAAGCATGCAATTGGTCCACTAAGGCTGTCCCCGAACCCCGTTTTTAGGGTTCGAACGTTCGCCACGGTTTTCCGAACGGACGTTCGAACGTTCGTTTTTTTTTTAAAATTAATTATATTATTATAGATTTTACGGGGGGCGGCATAGCCCCTTACGTGACTGCGTCCTGGCTTGCAGATCGGTCACGTAAGGGGCTAGGAGCGGCATTGCATAGTCTATCGGTGAGAAAATTTTTTACATTGGTGGCTGTTCATGTAAACAAAGCACTCAGAAGAAAATAAAGGGAAAAGACAGCAGTCAAACATACCGGTAATATCGTATAACGCACTCACTTTTAGTTGAGTATGCCATACACTGCGGTCAAGTGAGCAGTCTTTCACTTTTGCGTTGTCAAACCAGCCGCTCCAGCCACTTCACCCAGGCGTTGAGCGATGTTTACTCCACAATGTTTTATCTCCAGTTCTTTTGTTTCCAAGACATATCCCAGTAGTTCCCACTCGTTTGAAATCGTACTTCAGAGTTAGGTTGTTGCAAACGGTGGATATTTTGGGCATGGTGCTTGACTGCCAGAGCCGCACGGCTATGAGCACTGCTATGTTGTGTGTAACCCGCTATACCGTCCCCACCTCCCGGGTCCCCACCTCCACCCAAAAATGGATTTTTTTTTTTTTTTTGCAAACGTTCTAACCCATTAATTAAAGTCCGAATGCCAGCGTAACGAACCAACGTTCGGGCTCAGCCTTATGGTCCACTGATGGATACATCTTGATATTTGTCTAGTCTAGTGTGTTCATTAGATGGGTGAAATCCTCTTTCAGTGCCTCTGTGCCTGTTTTCGTAGGCAGTTAGCCTCTGGTATGCGTGCAATTAGCGTTAGGCACGCTTCTAGGCCTCTTTTCTTTTGGAAAGAATGATTAACATTTTTGGTTAGTCGACTAATCGATTAATAGGGGTCAGCCCTACTATTTTCACACTAAATCCCTCACCTGAAACGTGCCGTTACAATTGAATCCATGGGGTGGCACTATTATGTTGCGTCAGTAAACATTGAGGAGGAAGTGCACACACGGACAATCTATATCTGGTGTAGACCAAATTTTTATGTTAAAATGATCAACTACTAGATTACTTGAAATGCCCATCCCTAGCTATGATATGTCAGAATGGCCACTGTGAAAGGGGTCTATTAAATGACTGTTTTTAACCACTTGAGTTTCTTGAAATAGGACTGAGTTGGTCTTCTGCCCCGTTGACATGAGTTCACAAGTTTTCCTTTGCATAAATTTGCATAAAATAGTGCAGTGCAATAAAATAGTTCTCATCTACAGTACAACAATCAGTCTGGATGCAATGAGTCCAAGCAGCAGAGTGTATTAATATAACCATTTACAAATGGCTTCCCCTTTATCACTGGGAGACCATTGAGAGACATCAGGCCTGCGTTCACCTTCTTGTCATCGTTTTCAATATAATGTGTTGGTCAGGTGAATAAAGCAAACGTTGTCACTCACTCTGTGGCTCCTCCTCTGTTCTCTCTCTGTCGCTCCTCCAGGCCAAGCACCTCCAGAAGCCCTACGAGATCAACCTGATGGAGGAGTTGACTCTGAAGGGAATCACACAGTACTACGCCTACGTCACAGAGAGGCAAAAAGTCCACTGCCTCAACACACTCTTCTCCAGGGTAAGTGGTTGATACACACACACGGCTACCTCCCCAGCATACTTGACTATTCTCAGTGCAGTAGAGCTTACCGGTAGATTGTAATGTTGAAGTAATTATCCTTTTTATTTTCCCTTCCATTTTCCAGCTGCAGATCAATCAGTCCATCATCTTCTGTAACTCTACTCAGAGGGTTGAGCTCCTGGCTAAGAAGATCACCCAGCTGGGCTACTCCTGCTTCTACATCCACGCTAAGATGATGCAGGTCAGACACTGGGCAGATATACTGACTTGATCTGATTACATTTTTCTTTTATAATCGACGTGATGGTACCTTGTATACTCCTTGCAGACATTTATTTTGGCAGGTTTGTGAGAACAAAATGTGACATTTGTGGAGAATACGAAGCTCGGCATTACCTCTGGGCACCGCAGCGTGCACCTACATGCTAGCCAAACTAGTGGGACGGCCATGTGTGGTCATACATCACGTGTGGTCATACATCATCATGTGTGGTCATGCATCATCATGTGTGGTCATGCATCATCACGTATGGTCATGCATCATCATGTGTGGTCATGCATTATATGTGGTCATACATCATCACGTGTGGTCATACATCATCACGTGTGGTCATACATCATCACGTGTGGTCATACATCATCATCTGTGGTACTGTGGTCATACATCATCATCTGTGGTACTGTGGTCATACATCACGTGTGGTACTGTGGTCATACATCATTACGTGTGGTCATGCATCATCATGTGTGGTACTGTGGTCATACATCATGTGTGGTACTGTGGTCATACATCATCACGTGTGGTACTGTGGTCATACAACATCACTGGTCATACATCATCACGTGTGGTCATACATCACATGTGGTACTGTGGTCGTACATCATCACGTGTGGTCATACATCATGTGTGGTACTGTGGTCATACAACATCACTGGTCAATTGGTCATACATAATCACGTGTGGTCATACATCACGTGTGGTACTGTGGTCGTACATCATCACTAGGGGTGTAACGATGCATCGATTAATCGAAATATCGATTCTAATGTGACGATTCAACTGCATCGATTTGAAAATTAGAATCTATTATAATCGAAAAAAATATATATTATAATTTGTATTGTTTTTATTGACCTATAGTCCATTCATGCTGAGTGAATCGGTTCCCCCAGCCACATTTGTGTATTCAAATATTTTTTTGGGAATTAACTGATAGAAAATTTATCAAATGTATCTAATCGAATCGTAGTCAACTGAAGAGATTTCATGATGCATTGAATCGTTGCCTGAATAATTGAAATTAATCGTCGTGAGGTCGCATCGTTACACCCCTAATCATCACATGTGGTCATACATCATGTGTGGCCATACATTATCACGTGTGGTCATGCATCATAATGTGTGGTCATACATCATAATGTGTGGTCATACATCATAATGTGTGGTCATACATCATCACGTGTGGTCATACATCATCACGTGTGGTCATACATCCATGATGTGGTCATACATCATCATGTGTGGTCATACATCATAGGGATGCACCGATATGAAAATTTGCCACCGATACCGATTGTTCAACTAACACAATCGGCCGATACCGATACCGATATTTGTGGCAAAATATTTTTTTTAAATATTTTTTAAATAGTGACTTTTTTTTGTAATGTTTTTTTATTTTTTTATGAAACTACTGTATATTTGTCTTACAAATTGTGCTCACCGATATGAACATAGGCCTCTTTACTTACTTAAAAAAAGGAAACATCAGGAAATAGCACTATCTCTCTCCCAGTATGTTCTGCAGGGCTGCAGCTAGATACTAGTTCTCCCAGCATGGTCTACCTGCTGGGCTGCAGCGAGATACTATTGTCTCAACCAATGACATTTTGATTGACAGTCGATTCTGCCAATTACGTCACACACCGCTTGCACCCGCCTCTGCTGTTACCACCAATCGGCAAGCGTGTTGCATTTTTTACTCCTGCTTTTGTCCGCCATTGATTTTGACGACAGGTTTTCTAGAACAACACGGCGCGGCCGACGTTTAGCTTTTAGCTCCGCAGGATGACTTAAATGAGGCATAATGATTTTACTGCAACTAATGTTATAATAAAACAAAGCCTTTCTATACATGTGTCTGATTGAAAACGTTAACAGATTGCAGAATGGGTAAAACTCAGGGCTCTGTGAGCGACGGAAGGAACTGAGCTAGTATGAACGCTTGCTACGTTCGGGTAAATAATATGCTGATGTTATGAACGTGTAACACTAACTATATAATGTTAATGCCACAAAACGAATGCCTTGTTAATCATAAGTAGTAACTTTGATGCAGTAGCTTGTGTGTGTGGGCCGGGGGCGGCGTTAACTTGTGCAGGTCGCAAGTGAACTTTTTTTTGTCTTGACGCTACACAAATTGATGGATATTTATCGGCTACTGCCATCGGCACATTCGAGCTTATCGGCCGATAGGCCGATTGCAGTCAACAAGGCACTTATCGGCCGATACCGATACCCGACCGATACATCGGTGCACCCCTAATCAGCATATTATTTACCCGAACATAGCAAGTAGCAAGCATTACTCATTCATAGCTCAGTTCCTTCCCTTGCTCATAGAGCCCGTACTGAGTTGTACCCATTCTGCAATCTGTTAATAAAGTTTTCAATCAGACAAATGTATAGAAAAGCTTTGTTTTATTATAACATTCGTTGCAGTAAAATCATTATGCCTCGTTTGGTCATCCTGCGGAGCGCTGGTAATCTACTCGTGACCGGCGGGGAGCTAGCGTTATTAGCGCCGGTAGGTTTGTTTTGGTTCTCGCAAGCTATGGCGGAATTCCCGGAAGTAAAAAACGAATAAACGCTTGCCGATTGGTGGTAAGAACAGCAGGAGGTGGGTGCTAGTGGTGTGACGTAATTGGCAGAATCGACTGTCAATAAAGATTGTTCTGTTGCCGTCACCCCTCACCATGCATTGCTTTGGTTCAGAGAGATGGTGCTCTCTCTTATTAAAACTCATAAGTCATAAACAAGTCTTGAGCAAGACAAGAAGTTAGTCTGTAAGGTTATGAAAGCCAGTGAGTATTGTATAAAATCTTACTGTCTTTCTTTCTATTTGATATCCAAAGTTTAAAACCTGACTGTATTTCTTCCTATTTGATACCCAAAGTTTAAAACATGACAGTCTTTCTTCCCTGTTCGATACCAACACAGTTTAAAACCTGACCGTCTTTCTTCCCTGTTTGATACCCACACAGTTTAAAACATCTGATACTCAGTTTAAAACCATCTGATACCCAGACAGTTTAAAACCGTCTGATACCCACACAGTATACCCACACAGTATACCCACACGGTATACACACACACACACACACAAAATAGCCCAGGTGGTGGTGTGATGACAGGTAGTGTGTTTCACTCATTCATTATGAAGGTGATGGTGGTGTGATGACAGGTAGTGTGTTTCACTCATTCATTATGATGGTGGTGATGATGATTATGACTGTGATGATGATGATGACAGGTAGTGTGTTTCACTCATTCATTATGACAGTGATGATGACAGGTAGTAGGGGTGCACCGATGTATCATGTATGTATTGGTACCATTGGCCATTATCAATGGTTTATTATGTGCAGTAAATGGGTTTGACATTGCACCAGTAGGGGGCAGCTGGCGATCCTCTGTTATGAATGGGTTGAGACTTATATGGGTGACATATATGGGCGCTCGTGCACATATACAGTAGTTTCAACCAAATTTTTTTGCCACAAATATCGTTATCGGCGGCAAATTTTCATATCTGTGCACCCCTATCATGTGTGGTACTGTGGTCATACATCATCATGTGTGGTAGGGATGCACCGAATGGGAAATTCTTGGCCGAAACCGAAGACCGAGAATAGGAAACAGTTGGCTGAAAACCGAATGCCGAAAGGCCGAAAATTATTAACACTTTCAGTGCCCGGCCATTAACATGGGAAACTGGAATATTCTAGCATACACAAACGTTGTCATTTTTCGGCCTATTTATGAATCGTTTTCAAAAACGCTAGATTATCGATAGTATATGTGTACTTATGCACGCTATAGAGGCGGGCTGAAAAATCGATTCTCTCATTTCCTCATCAGCGATCACCGGCACACACACGCATAGGGCAAACACTTATATCTTTGTGAAAACGGCTCCGATTATCCTAAGACTGGTAAAATAAATTCCTTACCTGAGATCAGATGTTATCCAAAAAGAGTATTCCAATTCCTGATCGCCGTTCCAAATATCGATCACGCTTATTGATTAGTGTTGGGTCCTGTAAATACATAATCCACGTGTTTTCTGGGCCGGCGAGCACAATCAATCCTTCAGTTGGCTTGAGGGAAAAGTAAAATGAGCAAACTGGCCACTCCCCCTTCAGCAGTGTAAAGTAATGGGGTGCAGAACCACAGGGAGAGACGATAGGGGGCGGTATCTTCCCAATTGAGCTCAGAGAGACTCTGCAGCACTAACCCGAGGCTCGATTGATGAAATATGAATTAAAATCGCCAATAAAAAAAAAAGACAAACAAACGCTATATAGCGGTGGGGGGCACTCAAAGGTCTGCATGAACTAACGACAACGCGTCCGTGGCACTCAATGTGTTAATATAAATATATATATATATATTTATATTATGTATTTATTTTAGGGATGCACGATAATTATCGGGTCGATATCAGCAATTATGACGTCATCCCGATAAACCCGATACAATTATTGATAGCTCCGGACTAAAGTACAGAAAGAATTGTTAATGACATTGACTGATTGTGAATTTTGTGATTGACTCAAATTATATTTATTTGGAAAAATAAATATAGTCACTTTATTTGAAGAGTCAAAACTGTTCTCTTGGCTTTGTATTGTTCATAGTAGTAAAGCTCATGTCATGATAAATCTGGTTAGGTCAAAACTACAGGAATATACATTAAAAAATATATATATAATACAATATTGGTTATCTGTATCGACCTTGAGGAGCAGAAAATTATCTATCGGGGTCAAAAATCAATATCGTGCACCCCTAATTTATTTATTTATTTTTATTTTTGGCTACCTGATTATGGCAAAACTTAACTTAAATAATATTAATAATCACTTATGGGTCCATAAAACATTTATTCTGCACTTTTGAATGCATACATTAATTCCACACTGACTGCTGAAAGATTGTACAATTTAAACATTTTCTCTTTGCATACAACAATGTGCATTAAAGTCCAGTGCATTTTCTTTTCTCTGTAAGATAACTACAACAAAGTGCATTCAGAACAAAGCCAAGGTGCTTTAAAACTGCATAAAGATCTGCATAAAGACACACACACACGAGAGGGAGAATAGCTTATAGCAGACTTAATGATGTTACTGTAGTGGTTACTGAGTCATAATTCACGGCGTTCTAGCTAGGGGTGGGAATCACCAGTTTCATCATGATACGATACGATATCGATTCTTTGGACAACGATACGATATTTGCCGATATCACAAAGTCTCTCACGATACAATACGATACGATTAGATTCAGGTGCCTGCGATCGATATGAGATGATATCATATGCCCATTTAACACAATCAGTAACATTTAGATCAACAAAAAAAAGGTAATGAAAATATCAATCTATTGTTTTTAATACAAATAGACCTCCTGTTCACTGTAAAGTGCCACGTTTTTATATATTGAGCTTTAAACTTTAAGCAAAAATTTTTGGAACTCAAAACTCACAACCTCCCTCTCCCAAACCGTTCCTACAACAATTTGTTGATGTTGCATGATCATGTATAGGCCTACATTTATTATGTATTATATTGTTTATGTTTAAATAACATTTAAACATCAAACTCCTCTGACCTCATCTGGTCTTTCCAAAGATGCGCGCACACACACACACACAGAAAGGGAGAATGCTATGCTGTAACATCTACACACACGGAGCTACTGCTGTTGTTCTTGGGCGGATATGAGACTCGCCACAGGATTTTCAAAATAAGAGTATCGATATGAATCGATCTTATTACATCGCATCGATCCGATTCGATTGTTGATAATTACATCGATGTATCGATCTGGATCGATGTATCGTCCCACCCCTAGTTCTAGCCTACATGGAAGGACTGTTGTATTTACTACATCTCCTGTGACTTAGCGAGGGATGACGTAGCTTAAGAGAGACTAGTGAAAGAGGAATGGAAGCGTTGTTAGCTAGCTTAACGCTAACGTTAGTTAAAAAGGTTTTTAACCGCGACGGGCAGTAGGGGTGGACGGTATAAACCTTTGACTGTTAGCTTTTTATTTAAATTTTATTGCGCTCTGTTTTTAAATTGACTATGTTCTATTTTTATTCTGTATTTTATTTTATTTGTTTTACTAATAACTATTTTATTCTATTTTTTTTAACTGTTTTTAACCATGTACTGTAGCACTTTGGGATCCCAGCGAACAAAAAGTGCATTACAAATCCAATCTATTATTATTATTATTTATAAACGGTATATGGTATAAACGGTATGAATTTGCTCTACGGTATGGATTTTGACTATACCTTGTAACCGCTCTAAAATAGCAATGACGTCATGTAACCACAGCGTGACTATTTCAAGCGCATTTGCCCCTAAAAATAGATGGAATTAGTCATAGATAATAGATATGTGCAAACTGGAAAAAGTTATTTAGGAGGCTTCGCGCAGTGGGCGTGTCAACACGCAATTGTCATTTCATAATAAACACATATCACCGCGGCGCACAGCAAGTTTCAATTTCAGTTCCTGGCATTTTTAACCAGTGGAGAAAGGTAAGAGATTTCCCTATCGTTTTTCTTATATGAATTATTCTGCGTTAATAAAACATACCTGGTGATCAACTACAGTTTGCTGTGAACATTATGATATGCATGTAGTGTTCTGATAACGACGGCTGGGCAGCGGGAGCTGGAAGCTGGATTTTGCGAGAAGCATATGCAGCTGCAGAGCCGCAGAGTAGGGGCGCTTTCAGGTCCGGTCACAGGCCCGCTCAACAGCGCCCCCCACCCAACGGCTAGGGATAGGTACCTTTCACATTTGAACCGATACCGGTACCTGTGAATCGATACCGGTACCCAACGGTACCTTTTTTCGGTACTTTAGTCTCAAGAAATGTAATTTACCTACCTCAGTCGTAAAAAAAAAAAATCCAAACTTCAAATAACTACAATTTCGACAGTTTTCGGCTTGTCATTGCTCCGACTGCTTTGTTGTTGAATCAAGTCAAATCCTAGGTAAGCATATATTGTGCGTGTGAATGTTGACATGAAGAAAAAAAAAGTTAAAAAATAATTTCTTTTTTTTTCCTCCCAGTATCTCACTTGATTCGATACTCGGTTGTACCGACGTGTTTAGGTTCGGTACCTCAAAAGTACCGAATTCGGTACCCATCCCTACCAACGGCTGAATTGCCAATGGCTGAATTGGAGTATTGCACTGTGTATTGCACAGTGCAATACTCCAATTCAGCTGTTGGGTGCGGGGCGCTGTTGAGCGGGCCTGTGACCGGACCTGAAAGCGCCCCTACTCTGCGGCTCTGCAGTTGCATACTATTGGGATTCGTTGGGAGCAGCACAGAGTCTCGACTCGGGACTTATTTTATTTGGAATATAATGACTGTATACGCAAAAGTAGCCTAGTTTTAAGTTAAAATATTATAAATCTACATGCCTTGAGGATGTCATTCTTTATATAGCCTGCCTATCAGGCAAAAAAAATTATTCTAACGGAAACACTGATACCGTGATATATACCGTTACTGTCTATGCTTCAAATTATACCGTGATATAGATTTTAGACCATACCGTCCACCCCTAACGGGCAGTAATGGCGAGGATATAAAGCATGTTAAAGACTCATTTATTGGATCCGTTGCTCGCGGAGTTTACATAGAAACAGCGTGACTCCCAAGACTAGAGAGTTATCACAGGCTGTAGAACGCAGGAAGAGCTGCCAAGCTGCTCACGTTACACGTTGCGCATGCTATGTCTGTAGCCGCGTTTTGATTACGTCATCACAACAACACGTTAGGTTATGAACGTAACCCTGTTATTTGAAATTCTGTGATATATTTTCAGTGCTAGAACCCTTTTTAACCATTTTCGGGCGATAATTTCCGGTGGCCGAATATTCTGTGCATCCCTAATGTGTGGTCATGCATCATGTGTGGCCATACATCATGTGTGGTACTGTGGTCATACATCATCACGTGTGGTCATACATCATCACGTGTGGTACTGTGGTCATACATCATCACGTGTGGTCATACATCATGTGTGGTACTGTGGTCATGCATCATGTGTGGTACTGTGGCCATACATCATGTGTGGTACTGTGGTCATACATCATCACGTGTGGTCATACATCATCACGTGTGGTCATACATCATCACGTGTGGTACTGTGGTCATGCATCATGTGTGGTACTGTGGTCATGCATCATGTGTGGTCATACATCATCATGTGTGGTCATACATCATCATGTGTGGTACTGTGGTCATGCATCACGTGTGGTCATGCATCACGTGTGGCCATACATCATCACGTGTGGTCATACATCATCACATGTGGTCATACATCATCACATGTGGTCATACATCATCACATGTGGCCATACATCATGTGTGGAGCTGCATGGAGCACACTGGGTGCTGTGTGTTCAACTGTTTCTGTTTCAGCACATGTCTGTTTTCAGTCTACTAGTACTGTGACCTTTTTTCTTTCATCTTTTTTCCCCCTCCTTTTTTCCGATTTTTCTCCCATCCACTGTTAGTCGCTATGCCAATTCCCAACCCCCTTCCTGGTTGTTGCGCACTTTCCCCTACTGTTGGTCCGAGAGGCCGGAGACTGTCTCATGCTTTTCCTCCGACGCATGTGCAGCCAGCCGGTAGCCAGCCTGGCCGCGCAGATTCTCACTGGGAGAGTGTAACGTGTTGGAGGCCGCACTACCTCTCTCCAGATCCTACCCTCGTTGAGCAGGCGCCCCGACCGTACTGTAGGGGTCGCTGTCCACAACGCCCAGGACCCACCCGCCAGCTTTCCCCACCCCCTAATACTGCCAATTGTATTAGTGTGAACGGCCAGCCACGCTGGTGACAACGCCGGGAGCTGGATTCGAACACGCGAACCCAGCGTCTCCAGCGTTGGTGACTAACGCAATCTCCGCTACGCCACCTGACCGCCCTTCCTTTTTCTTTTCTTAACCCTTTCACTACCAAACGGTTAACCCTTTCACTGCGACAATACAGAAGGTTAACCCTTTCACTGCCACATGACGGAAGGTTAACCCTTTCACTACCACACTACAGACTGTTAACCGTCTGTAGTGTGGTAGTGAAAGGTTAACCTTCTGTCGTGTGGTAGTGAAAGGGTTCATGAGAGTAATTGATGCTGTAGTGGTGGAAGATGGATTCATTCAGTGATGCCACAGATTACTTGTAAAAAATTATCTGATTACTGATTACTCCTTTAAAAAGTAATTGAGTTACTTTACTGATTACTTGATTATCAAAGGAGTAACTAGGTTACCAAGTCGTCGTCCCTGCTGCTGCCACAACATAAGAGTGTTTATTTTCTTTTTTAATAATGCTTTATTGAAAGTGCATAATGTCATAAATCATGATTGGCTGCTCAGACAGGTCATCATGAGACGTCATCAGCCATCAGGCCATATAAGGTCACAGCTGTCCACTGCTCAGTGGTTCCCAAACTAAATAAAATAGAAAATGTATATAATATAATTTTAATTAAAAATTAAATTGTAAAGGGCGGTCGGATGGCGTAGCGGAGATTGCGCTTGTCACCAATGCAAGAGACTGCGGTCTCGACTCCCGAAGTCAGCATTGCCTGCGGCTTGGGCCGATCGTCATACTAACTCGTGTGGCTGAGTTAGCGGGAGGGAAGTCGAGGGTGGTAATCTGGCGTTGTGGCAGCAACGCCTACAGGTCGGGTCTGGGCGCCTGCTCAGCGAAAGGCAGGAAATGGTGAAGGCAGCGTGAGCTCTCACGCGTTACGCTTCACCGATGAGAGTCCTCGCTGCCAAGTGAAAAGAAAGCCACTGGCTGTCTCCACATGTGTCGGAGGAAGCGTGTGGTAGACTTCAGGGTTCCCTTGTACCGACCAGTAGGAGCAACATGCGCACAACAACCAGGTAGGGGAGGGGGGGAATTGGCATAACGACTAAAATTGGGATGGGTAGAAAAATTGAAAAATCAGGCTGAGAAAAGAGGATAACATTTTTTTTAAACAGTTGTGTAATATAAAACATGGTATTATAGTTTGTTATTCTTATGTGGCTGTGTGCGCGAGCGCACGTCCCATCTCTGGTCTAGCTGACTGTACCCCTGGCTCTCTTATCATCAGCATTATGAGATAGTAACTAAATAGTAACGCCACTTGGAAAAGTAACTAATCAGATTACTGGCTTGAAAAAAGTTAGATTACTATTTACTGAAAAAAGTTTATCAGATTAGAGTAACTAGTTACTGGCATCACTGGATTCATTGTAGCATCAAGGAAACCATAAAAGAAGGAAGGGTCATCACATCAGAATACCAGCGTTCTGGGCAGTCAGGTGGCGTAGAGGAGATTGCGTTCGTCACCAACACCGGAAACGCTGGATTCGCCTGTTCGAATCCAGCTCACAGCTCCGGCGTTGTCACCAGCTTGGCTGGCTGTTCACACTAATACAATTGGCTGTATTAGAGGGTGGGAAAGCTGGCGGGGTGGGTCCGGGTCGTTGTAAACAGCGACTCCTACAGTTCGGTCGGGGCGCCTGCTCAGCGCGGATAGGATCGGGGGGGTAGTGTGATCCTTCCACATGTTACACCCTCTCAGTGAGAGTCTGCGCTGCCAGGTGAAAAGAAGCGGTTGATTGGCTAGACGTGTGTCGGAGGAAGCACCCACTCGGAAGATAGCCTCCACTCTCCCAGACCGACTGTGGGGGGTAAGTGCCCAGCGACCAGGAAGGGGATTGGGAATTGGCATAACGACTAACATTGGGATGGGAGAAAATCGGAGGAAAAAGGAGGGGGAAAAAGATCAATAATTTAAAAAAAAATACCAGCGTTCTATGCTCTGCTCTGTGCTTTTGAAGCATGTATTAAAATTCTAAATATACCAGCTATCTGAGGAAATGTACGTCAACCTATATATCAAATGTTAGTTTGTTAACGATGCAACAAATTGCAGACTATTCTGACATCCGAGGTAATGACCTGTTTAAATGAACGAGGCGATGGTGATCCCATTTAACTCTTGTCAGCCGAAAGTGAAACGTTTCCACACTTGGCACCCATGTGCTCCTTGTGTAGCATAATGTTGTCACTGGGATTGACCTTTCAGCCCAGTCTGAGGTGGTGTTTTTGTTTTGTGCAGGAATACAGAAACCGTGTGTTCCACGACTTCAGAAATGGACTGTGCAGAAATCTGGTTTGCACCGGTGAGTTTCCATTTCGCACCCGTCCGTCTCAGAACGACCAAAGTTGGAAATGTGGTCAGGGAAGTGGAGCAGAGCCTCATTCTGTTTCTGAACCATTGCTCCACCAGATCTGTTCACCAGAGGTATCGACATCCAGGCCGTCAACGTTGTCATCAACTTTGACTTCCCCAAGAATGCGGAGACTTACCTTCATCGCATCGGCAGATCAGGTACAACCTGTTGATTTCCCCTCAGTGATCTGAAAGGGCTAGTTTCCGCATTCATGTTTAAATCTGTTTTGATTGTGACCGAGATTGCCAGTAGTAACACAGTAATTAAATCAGTCTATCTATAACTGGTGCTGCTCTGAATGCTGTGTTCAAAAAGTAGGCATGTGTCTGAATAACCTAACGTTCTTTTACTCACTCTCACTCGCTCTATCCATCTCTCTCACTTACTATCCCTCTCTCTCTGACTTACGATCACTCACTCGCTTGCTCTATCACTCCTCTCTTGCTCTCTTTATCCCTCACTATCCCTCACTCGCTTGCTCTATCCCTCACTCTATCCCTCACTCGCTTGCTCTCTATCCTCTCTCACACTCTATCCCTCTCTTTCTCGCATTTAGGGAGGTTTGGTCACCTGGGCTTGGCCATCAACCTGATCACCTCCGAGGATCGCTTCAACTTGAAGTCCATCGAAGACCAGCTGGTGACGGACATCAAGCCCATCCCAGGCAGCATCGACAAGAGCCTCTATGTGGCCGAGTTTCACTCCGGCAGCGGCGACTGTGAAGTGGAGGAGGTGGAGGAGAAGACGGGACGCCCCTAAAAGAGTGAGAAAGTGTTGGTGAGCCTCTCTCTGTGTCAGAGATGCTGTATATCTCTTGCTCTTTGCTTAGTTGACCATATTCACAATGTGGCTATTTTGCTCTTTATGTCATGCTCCTAGGTGATGGGGCTGGGCGACGAATCAAGTCGGCCCTACTAAGTGGGAACAGTGTGGAAAGATTCCCAACCTGATAATTACATAAGAGCAAAATGGCCGCCATGTGAATATGGTCAATGGGCAAGCGTTTCAATGGGTTGGTTTGCAATTAACCTCCGACACATTTCTCTGTGTACTTGTAGTCATCAGTCATTCATTCAATCTTTATTCCAACTCTAATTCATTGAGGGCAAGCCCTCATTTTCAATGATGTTGAGCGTACAAACTAAATAAATACAATAGACAATACTATGTACAATAAGTGCATGATGAGTAGGTCAGGTTGAGATGTCTGGAGTTGTAATGCGTGATGAGTAGGTCAGGTTGAGATGTCTGGAGTTGTAATGCGTGATGAGTAGCTCAGGTTGAGATGTCTGGAGTTGTAATGCGTGATGAGTAGCTCAGGTTGAGATGTCTGGAGTTGTAATGCGTGATGAGTAGCTCAGGTTGAGATGTCTGGAGTTGTAATGCGTGATGATGGGTCTATGAGCCGTCTTCCTAACCCCACTCTCCTCTTCCATCCAGGACACGCCAGGCTTCTGCACAAACATCTGCTCTTGAAACACAGGCTGCAGGCAACTCTTCAGCTTCACATTTCTCAACCTCAACTCTTCATTTTAGAGCCTGTCAAATGGATGCAAAGGATTTTTTTTTTTATAAATAAGATCTGCCTATAGATTCTTTTTGTCCATTGAGGAGGAAAAAGTCAAACCGTGTCGTTTTGCACCAAAACCAAATTAGCCGATCAATCCTGTGATCAAGATTTAGGCTTGTGTACATATAGGCTAGTTCCTATTTTTGGCATTTTAAAATTTTAATTTTTTCCAGATGGTTATCGTGCTAGAGCGTTATTCCCCACATGCCCATCTGTGAAGAGAGAAAAGATGAGAGCAGGGAACGCTGGCTTCTCTGAGAGAGACGGCAACGCAGGTGTCTATCGAAGCTGTTCTGAACCCGTCTGGATGTGTTCTTTTTTTAGACCATCATCATTGCCAGCAAGTGTATAAAAAAATGAAAGGGGGGAGGGTGGTCTCTTTTTAACATTACAGCGGTGCACGTCCACCAGCCGTCATCCTCCCCCCATTAACACTCTCACCGCTGTTGTCACTTAAGTGCCTTAATCACTCCCACATGCAATCTAATCCATTCATTAATCCCGTCCTGTCACTTCCTCACACGGCAGACGGGAGCACTAGCACAAATAAGAGAAATCGTATAGTAACATAGTAACCTGGGTTTATTCCGACATCCATTATGCAAGTAAAAGAAAGTGTTGTTGTGCACTCTCGTTACTGGCGAGTGTGTGTGCAGAAACGCAAGCTTCAACCGTCAAAACTACCATCCTGAAAGTGAATGGTTATTTAATGTGAACGGCGCAATAACAAAACGAAAAGGGCAGCTTTATTTAAATACAAGTGACTGTTTTCCTACTGTCACTAAATGATGAATAGTCATGTGTGGAGTAAATAAGCCCACCTAGAGACAGACAGGCCCCTGATCTATAGATACTGTGGATGGTACTGTAGCTTGGACTTTTAACACATCTCAGACTGTTCCGGAAGAGTTTAGATCACCCCCCAAGTCAAAGCTGCTTTCTAGCCTATCGCCAAGTGCGGTGTGTGTGAATGATTTAGTCGGAGGAAAATCTTGATTCACAGAACTGATTAGTTTAGATTTACCTGGTCATCATGGGTCCAATTTGTAAAGGGTTCATATAGGATGTTGTTGACTGATGGTGAGGCTGTTGGGTGGCCTGTCTTGGTGCAAAACATAATGGTTTGATTTCTTCTTCCATGTTCGTTTTAGTTTTTTTGCCCAACTTTGGGCCTGTCAAAGTGATATTGTGAAAATATGATTTTGTTTTGTTCAACCGGTAATTATATGGGGAAAGGCCTCTTTAAGTTGCACTTTTTTTTTTTTTTTTTCATCACAAATATTTCAAGTTTGTGAATGTATTTAGATGCCAATGTCTACTTTGAAGCCCAGTGGTGAATGCCAAGTTCTAAAACATTTTGACTCGTAATGTTATTTTTATTTTCAATTCCTGCAATCTCTTGTGTTCCTCGCCCTATCCACAAGAAGTCTTGGAGGGGTTTCCATATGGCACACAAAAGATGAGAACTGCATTGCGAACATCACTTGCAATGTTTTAGGATATAACTTAATTAGCAGGAGGGTACCTTTTCATTATACTTTACCCCCCCCCCCCCCAGCACAGCTATGTTTGCAACTGCAAGAATCTGAGGAACTTCTTTTCTTTTTTTGCGAGGGCCAGGTTCTATTTTGAAAGCGGAATTGTAGCATCTAAACACTGGCAGCTGTGACCTTTTTTCTTTTTGTCCCCCTTTTTAAAAAGAGCTTTGCTAATGATGAAAAAAAACAAAACGGAAAAAAAAGATATTTTTGCTTTTTAAAATTTATTTTTGACAACGCTTACAGCAGGTAGGGGGGGGGACACGGCAGAGGCTTTAGCGATAGGCTAAGGTGGGGGGGTGGGGGTGGGGGCTGGGGTTGCATAAGCCAAGTCTTTTATCAGGTGCTCTCAAGGGGCACCTTGAATATTTTCTTCTCTCTGGTACTTAAAAAGACTTTCAGGAGCACAGCGGAGCAAAGGCAATAGATTTGGATTTGAGGAAGAAAAAGTATCTATTGTTTAAGAATCTGTTTTGCCTCGTAAGTGCTGGAGAGAGAGCTAAGCTAGCTAGCTCGTACCAAGGAGAGTTTCTTGGAAGCGTGGAAGCACTGTGATCTTTCCGACTGTTAACTGTGTGATAGTTGAGGACGATCTAAAGTGCTGAGATTGTTTTGGGGGAGCTCACTCTAAAATCCACTAGGGCAATCTTTAATACGAGGTGTTCAGAATCATTTTTTGAGAAGAGAAAAAAATAATTGTAAATGATTCCTAGTTTACACAAGTCGTTTACGATTACAAAAAAAGAGAAAATAATTTGCTTCATGGTGGTGGAGATGGTTTTTTTTTTTTTTTATATTTTTCGTTTTTTTTATTTTATATATATACAGACTTTCAGGATTTACATTGAAGCAAAACCAAAAAAGTGGAATGTCATGTTATGGCATTTTTTGAGTGATGGGTATGAGAGAGAGAGTGTGTGTGCGTGCATGCATGAGATGTGGCTGAGTAAGTGTGAGATATGTAGTGATGTGAGAATGTTGAGTACATGCAGGAGATGTTGAGTGAGTGACAGTTTACATGCAGCTCTACCCAAGCCAACCAAAAATTAGTTGCGACTGTATGATTAACTGGCCATAATTATTTGCAAGAAAATCAATTGAGTTCTCAATAGGGTTCATTGGGTTAATTTGGGGTAACTATAGTCTGGTTATGTTTATGAGGTCAGGTAATTTTTGGGGAAAAGTTAATCCTATAGTGCTGCATGTAGACTGGGAGGGTTCTTGTTTGTGCTTACATGCACAGGTTTCTGTCTGTTAAATTTAAAGGTCTCATATTATACTCTTTTTTTCAACAAGTAAACATCTATTTGAATTTATTTTCTGAAAATACCACTCGGATTATGCACACACGAAACTCTGATCAAACTGTCAAAACTAGGCGTTGCAGATCCAATATGAATTGAGATCCAGCAATTGCATATCCTATTTCTAGGCTAGATTTTGTCAAACTATTTGAGTGAATCATTTAGGTGGAAAAGGAGTTTACGAGCAAGCCACCATCTTGAAGACTCGCAAGTCAAGGACCACCCATATGCAATGGGCGTATCTCGATGCTATGGAAGTCTAAACAGCTCGTTTTAAAGGCACAGTTTCTAAACACGGGCGGTGTGCAAAATCTGACATGGTTGGTTATCTTATAGTTTGTTTGTTAGGCCCATCGGAGACCAAAATGTATGTGCACAAGCACTGAAAAAGTTAAGTTTATTTCATAATATGTGACCTTTAAATATCATTCTATTTGTCTCATTACTTGGTCTCCTTTTGACCCGTAGAACAGGACCATAATGGAAGTTGTGCCGTGTGGACATGACACTAGCGGGAGGAAAGCTGGGGAGCAGAGCCCTTCTTTGACCAGTGGTCACCAAGGAGATGAATAGTAATGGAACTTTAGAATGTTGAACGCTGTGCTACAGTATAGCTGTCATCCACTTTTGTCCAGATGTATGTCTCGTCTCCATCCTGTGTCCAACTGTGTGCACTCCTGATTGTTTGAGTCAGGAGTGCTTGTGTGAGTGAGGGGGGGGGGGGGGGGGGGTTGTTGGTAAGATGTTTGGGGAAAAGTAACTGTTCAGAAGAAGGAAAAGAGAAAACATGATTGGGGGGGGGGGGGGGGGCGGGTTGGGATTGGGGTGTAATGCAGTTAATGGGATTGCTGCGTAAAGTTTGGGTGAGTGTTTACTGGTATAGATCTGTAACCAGTCAATGTGTAGATGGAATCGGAGTAGTCACTCTTGACCAGATGGTAGTGTGGGGGGGTGATACCAATGCCATAGGAGTCTCCCATGTCACTCCCGACGCAAACGTTACCATTTTCTTATTATGACCCAAAGCCGTAATCACTTTTCTTTTATTCCAGCTATACATGTATCTCTGTGTCGTCCTCTGTCCATATGTTGTCACTTTAGAGAACCTAATGCATGTTTTTTGAAAATCAAAATTCATTCGTTTTAAATCCCTGAAAGGCCAGATGGCTAACTGAGCAGGTCACGTAGAATGATGTCGCAGGCATCTCTGTGCTTTATTTTGAAGAAACATACAGAGCGACATCTGGGTAATTATTTTAGACCTTTTGAAAGTTACACGTGGAGGTGAATCGGAAAGCTTTACTTGCAGTTTCACTATTTAGCATTTACAGCTTTTAAATCGCGATGCCAGAATAACATGACAAGGCTCAGACAAGTTATATATATATATATATATATTTTTTAAGGTCATGTAGTAATTTCGTTAAAGGTGACAAAATGTATTGAACAACAATACAACTTTGTTATATGATTGATTTAAAAAAAACAAGAAAAGTGATCACAGGTGGAGTCAAAGGTGTGGGAAAATGGGTTCTTCTACTTCTACGGTACACCACCTCGCCCGCCCTCCCAGATCCTCACGGCCCTCCGATTCTATCTATATCCTTAATGGGGGGACTGTATTAAGTATGGCTGACCCTAATGTACCTCGCAACGCAAAGAGTCTTAAAGCATCCTCTCTTGCTGTTTAGCTTTACCAAAAATTAGACCTAATGTCGACTAATAAAAGACCATCTTTGATTATCGCTAACTAGCGTTGGTAGTTGACATAACGGCTCTAGTTTGGTAGCAAATGTTAAAGCTAATGCTTGCCAACAGCAAAGGACTTTTTTTTAAATAAGGAGGACTAATGACATTGTAAAAACATGGGGGGGGGGCAGCCAGCCAGCCATACTTCATACAATCCCCCATTGCAATAGTATTAATGGATGAATTGTCCAGTAGTTTTGCTGTTGCAATGTCAACTTTACATTGATCTAACAATTTGTAACTTTAATGCAAACTCACTTGTGATGCTAGGTGAGATTATAATGGTGTGCAGTGGTGGACTGTATTAAATATGGCTGACCCCATTAATGATGTCACTCAATCCTCCTAATCTACCCCACAATGCAAAGCATTTTAACACATCCCATTTTGCTGTTGGATAGCGTTAACGTTACCTACCAAAGATTTGAGCCAATGTCCGCTAACATGTTGGCACCAGCACCGTCTTTGATTAACACTAACAAGCGTTAGCCGTCACATTTGGTAGTTGACATAGCGACTCTAATGTTTGTTAGCAAATGTTGGCGCCAATGCTTGCCAACAACCGAAGAAGATGCTAGATACTTCGCATTGTGGGATAGATGGACATCAAACATGAGGGCAACTGCAATTAATACAGTCCCCCCGTTACCACCAGTATTCCCCTCCAACATGACAGAAATGATAAACCCTGTAGATTGGCTGTCAAAATTTACATTAATAATGACCCCGGTATACCTTTAAAAAAAATAACTAGGGATTTTCTTTTGTCAAAGGGTTCTTATTCAGTCCTAGTTCTGAAGATCAGAGATTGTCAAGTTTTATGGATCGACCTATCTCAAACTCCAGCCACATTTCTTTCTCTTTGCTTAAGCCACAGTTCAGTTGTGATTGGAGGATCAAGAACATGGGGCAGAGTTTGAGATGGAGTCTATTCAGTTGTCCTGTGCTCTCTGTAATTATTGTACCAAGGTTGGTAATGTTCCCCCCTCAAATGTCTGTTTTCAGACCCAAAACCATTGACTTGAATGACAAAGTCAAAAAGCCTCAATTCCTTCACTTGAACCAGGTAGTCAGTGAATGTGTGGAGTAGATCTCCTCGTCATAAAGGTCAATGGGTTTAAAAAATTGTTGATTGGCTGCTCATTAGAACTCAGAAATGTTATTTCACAGATACGTTTTTATTCCCTCAAGTCTATTGATGCAATGAATACAGAGATGCTTCCTCAACCTACTTTGACCACTCTGCCCTAAACTGTTCAAAAAAGATTAATGACATTGAAATAAATACAGGGGTCCTGAAATTCAATAAATTGACCTAAAATTAAAACTGCTGTCCTTATTTTGTGTGTATGTGTGTAGTTTACTATTGGACCAGAATATTTAGATTTTTCATAGGCTACACTCTGTAGTTTGAAACCTTCAAAGAATCATCCAAGTCTGTTAAGATCAGAGATATGATTTAAAGCCCATCTAGATAAATGTAGCGTACTGTATACATTCAAGACTGAGAATACGCTCTGATGAGCTGACTACACTGATCTTGCTGAGTAATGTAAGTTAGTACCCAATCCATTGTATATTTTGGTAATTGTTTGTTCTCTGAATCAATCAGGCTCTGTTCACCCTATAGGGTTTGACTTGAGCAGCCTGTGGTAATTAGTCCAATCACTCAGAGTCAAGGCCTGTGTTAAATACAGCTGCCTGTAGCTCACATTGCTCTAAGCCTGAGCTGACTACACTGTGATCTTGCTGAGTACTGTAAGTTAGTACCCAATCCATTGTATATTTTGGTAATTGTTTGTTCTCTGAATCAATCAGGCTCTGTTCACCCTATAGCGTTTGACTTGAGCAGCCTGTGGTAATTAGTCCAATCACTCAGAGACCAGCCCCCTACAGGTGTGGGACAATATTCTTTAGGGATTTAAGTGTAGTCTATCCAAGCGCCAGCAGAGCGCCGGCGACCGACAAAGACAGACAAAGACTTGGAGTTTTCCTGCTGGAGTTGGAGTTTTCCTGCTGGAGTTGTCCGAGGAGGCAACCGAGTGCATTAGAGCAGGGGTTCCCAAACTTTTCAGGCCGGGACCCAGAAAATAAGGCGTCAGAGCCGCGACCCAATGCACATCGTCAGGCTTTTTTTTTTTTTTTTGCCAGGCGACCGATTTTTTAAGCCAAATATCACTTCAATCCTATTAAGTTAGTTCAAGTTAGTTATTCATTTATATGTGCTATTTATGAGAGGGCTAACTTGTTGCAAAATAATAATAATAGCCTCATTAAAATACTATTGTTGCTTCGGTTGTTTTCAGCGTTTTATGTGCATAATCTGTTATTTAGTTTGAAATGTTCGTTGAAATAAGTAGATTTTTCGTTTTTGTTTATTTATTAAGTTAATATAAAACCATATAGTCACATTTTAGAATACATTAGAATAGAATTTTAGAATACAACTAGAAACACTCTCCTGGCCGCTTATTGCTTATTAACAGCGGAGGAGTGCTGCCGAGTGCTTCCGCGTTTCGGAGTTGGTTAAGGTTAGAAGGGTTAAGTTTAGGCGCTGTTAAGGAGCTGGTTAAGGTTAGCGTTTGTCTTAGAGAATGGCAATAGACAGCCTATTTCCGCACTGCCGCTCTCTCGCGCTGCCGCGGTCACATTGTCACATTCTTGCACTCCTCCGCTGTTAATAAGCAACACGCGTCCTGGCCTGCTTCTGAAGTTCAGTGGCCCAACAAACAAACATTTTTTTTTTTTTTTTTGGGAAATCATCTCGCGGCCCTCCCGTGGCTGCTCGCGGCCCACCTTTGGGTCGCGCCCCCGACTTTGGGAACCACTGCATTAGAGTATCTACTGCCCCTCACCTGCCCTCCTCCAGCAGGCCACTCTTTTGTACCTGCATTTTCTGGTCTTGCCTTGTTAGCTTGTCAACTAACTCGACCTACTGGTTTTAGCTCTTTAGCTAAACCTTAAATCGGCTTCATACACAGACATAGCCTTTAGCAGTTGATCCATAGTACTTCGTATTTTTATTTGTTCCTGCTCTACCTGGTGTAAGCATGGCTCTGTGTTCTGTCTGTCCCTCTCTCCTAGAAAGGTGTGTTCTGTCTGTCCCTCTCTCCTAGAAAGGTTAACTCGGTTAGAGAGTCGTGTCCTTGAACTTGAGTCAGGAAAACAGTCAGCTTTAGACGTCTCGGACACTATAGGCTTTTCTAAGGAGCCTCTAGTGAGGTCTTCTTGTCTGGAGAGTCCCAGACAGTGCTCAGGACAAGGTCTTTGCACCCATATACGGAGCGGCAGTGTAACCGCTCGGCCTCGGCCTCAACAGCACCTGTTCCGGTCCCAGTACGCAGCGGCCTCCACTGAAACCCCGTCTTCCCGTCCTTGTGATTGGCGACTCCATCACCCGGCATATTAAGCTAGGCAAGCCAGCCGAGATCAAATGTTTTGGGGGAGCCAGAGCTACCGACATTGAAGCCAACCTGAGATTTCTGGCGAATAGCATAGTCAAGGCAAAAGGTAACCCACATATCACACCCACTGAAGATAAATTCGACCATATTGTTATACACGTCGGAAATAATGACTGTAGGATGAAAGTCTCTGAGGTCACAAAGATCAACATAGTTAGGCTTTCTGACCTCGCCAGAAAGATGAGTCGGCATCGAGTAATCTTCTCTGGCCCCCTGCCTGTAAACCGGCATGATGATGAGTTCATGAGTAGGATAGCTTCTCTACACCGATGGCTGGAAAAATACTGTAAAGAACAGGGCTTAGGGTTTGTGGATAACTGGTCCTCTTTCTGGGGGCGCCCTGGCTTGCTGAGAAAGGACGGCGTGCATCCTAACATGCAAGGCGCCTCTCTCTTATCTCGCAATATAGACAAGATTATAGCTTCGGGCTGACAGCCACCCCACAAGCATGCCAGGGTGCAGGCTCTTAGCGAGCCTGCTAGTCATGCTAAACCGATGGAGCCTGCCAATCCTTATACCTTTCTTGCTCGGTCCCTCCTCCACCAGGCTCCCCACTTCTCTCCTATCTCTACCCTTAAACCGGTATACCCAATCAAAACTAGAATATCCCGTTACGCTCCGCTTTACCCAGCTCGTCCTTGTGCGATAAACCATGCCAACTTAATTGCGATTAAACCTACCCGCATGGCTGAAAACCGCGCTGCTATGTATACAGAGTGTGTGAAGGTTGGCCTTATCAACATCCGCTCTCTGCCAACCAAAGCTCTTTTGGTAAATGAACTGATAACAGACCATAGTCTCGACCTATTGGGCCTCACTGAGACATGGCTTAAACCTAATGACTTTCTGCCCTTAAACGAGGCATCACCCCCTAATTTTAGTAGCTCCCACATCGCACGCACCTCCAAGAAAGGAGGCGGAGTTGCTCTAATTTACGACTCTAAGCACAACTTTACATCCGACACAAACTGTACGTTTTCCTCGTTTGAGGTGCTCCTGTTGCGTCCCTCTCCACCCAACAGAAAGTGTGGCGGTCTGATTCCTACCTCCACTGCATCCTTTGTAATGGCTGTCCTATACCGCCCCCCAGGCCCTTACACCCTCTTCCTAGATGAATTTTCAACTTTCATCTCTGAGCTTATGCGCTCAGATAACATTTTAATTGTTGGTGATTTTAACATTCATTCCAACAAAACTCTAGATCCCCTAAATAAGGCTTTTACCGACATCATTGACTCTGTCGGTCTCATTCAAATCGTTGACCAACCCACTCACAGTGGTGGGAACACCCTTGACCTAGTCCTAGCCCGCGGTCTCACTGTGTCAAATTTGACCGTCTCCCCCTATGGTGGTCTGCTCTCTCAGACCACTACATCAAATTTCAAATTGATCTGACGGTTTCTCGCCCAGACAGTGTAGAATCCTACATAAGCCGTCGTATTAACGCCTCAACTGTCCCAACTCTAGTTAACTGCCTACCAGACACCCTCTCTCCCTTCCTCTCTTACTCTGGCCCCCTTGATCTCTTTACAGACAAACTTAATGCCGCCCTTCGTAGCACGCTCGACATTGTCGCTCCCCTTAAGCCTAAAATTAAACGTGCTCCGCAAAAACTAACTCCCTGGTTTACGGAGGAAACGCGCTCCTTTAAAAAGGCTTGTCGCAAACTTGAACATAAATGGCGTTCGACCAAACTCGAAGTATTCCGCCTCGCCTGGAATGATAGTTTACGTAACTACAAAAAGGCACTCTCACTTGCCAAAACCTCATATTTTTCCAGGCTCATAAATGAAAACAAAAACAACTCAAAGTTTCTGTTTGACACAGTTGCAAAACTTACGCAGAAACAACCAAGTGCCCTAAACCATGCGTTCTCGGCTAACGAATTCATGACATTTTTTACCAAGAAAATTGACCTCATTAGAGATGAAATTGTTGCTTTACTCAACAATCAGAGTCCCTCCCAACCTCTGACGGGCATTCCCCCTGACTTTGATTCCAGCCATACGCTATGCTTCCTTGAAAACGTCTCACTTAGTGCCCTCTCTAAACTGGTTGGCGCGGCTAAACCCTCAACCTGTCTGTTTGACCCTCTTCCAGCAACTCTCATCAAAAAACTCTTCCCAACTCTAGGCCCTGCCCTACTCAATATCTTCAACACCTTGTCTACTGGCATGGTGCCCCTGGCCTTTAAATCAGCCGTCATTAAACCACTACTTAAAAAACCGAACCTCGACCCTCTAATCTTGAAAAATTACAGACCTATCTCCAATCTTCCGTTCCTATCCAAAGTGTTAGAACGGATCGTTGCAACGCAACTTACTGACCATTTATCAAACAATAATCTTAATGAATCATTTCAATCTGGCTTTAGAGCCTTACACTCCACAGAAACGGCGGTTACCAAAGTCACAAATTACTTACTGCTCTCTCTTGACTCAAACCTCACTTCTGTGCTCTTATTGCTTGATCTCAGTGCAGCCTTTGACACTATCGATCACTCGATTCTTCTAGGTCGGCTTGAGAATCATGTTGGCATTCGGGGTCTCGCACTAGCTTGGTTTAAATCCTATTTAACTGATAGAACACACTGCGTGGTCTATAATGATTTAACATCTGAGACCCTCCCAGTGCAATGTGGTGTCCCACAAGGCTCTGTCCTGGGCCCTTTGCTATTTTCGATTTACATGCTACCCCTCGGCGATATCATACGCAAATTTGGCATAAACTTTCATTTTTACGCTGATGACACCCAATTATATATACCTATTAAGCCAAATGCTTCCTCCCAACTACAAAACCTTAAGGCCTGCTTGCTTGCCGTCAAAAAATGGATGTCGCAAAACGTTCTACTCCTTAATGCAGATAAAACTGAGATGTTAATTGTTGGCCCCCCAAACCACAGAGGCCTGTTTCAGGACATCTCCCTCAACTTTGATACCTGTCATGTATCCCAGAGCTCCACCATAAAAAACCTCTGAGTCATTTTTGATTCCTCCCTCATTTAATGCACATATAAAAAATGTCACAAATTGCATTCTTCCATCTTCGTAATATCGCAAAAATTCGCCCCATTTTAACATTTGAAACCCTGATTCATGCTTTTGTCTCATCACGTCTGGACTACTGTAATGCACTTTTTTCAGGCCTACCTAATTCAAGCATCAAAAATCTTCAACTCGTGCAAAATGCGGCTGCACGGATACTAACTAGAACTAGAAAATTTGATCACATCACACCAGTTTTGTCCGCCCTACACTGGCTTCCTATCCAAGCCCGATCTGACTTTAAAGTGCTACTCCTCACCTACAAAATTTTAAATGGGCTTGCACCGCTCTATCTATCCGATCTCATCTCCCGATACTCGCCCGCTCGTGCTTTGCGCTTACAAAATGCGGGGCTTCTATCGATCCCTAGGGTTAAAAAGAAATCCGCCGGCCACAGAGCCTTTGTCTACCGCGCTCCCTACCTGTGGAACAAATTACCTGCCGTCATCAGGGGCGCCTGCTCTGTCGAAGCTTTTAAATCCCTGCTTAAGACTCATCTTTTCTCTCTCTCCTTCAACCTACCTTGATCTCACCTGGTCGGGGACTGACCTTTAGATTAATCGGTCTAGTTTAGTTAGGGTACAGGGTACTACATGGCACTACAGGGTACTACATGGCACTACAGGGTACTACATGGCACTACATGGCACTACATGGTACTACAGGGCACTACAGGGTACTACATGGTACTACAGGGCACTACAGGGTACTACAGGGTACTACATGGCACTACAGGGTACTACAGGGTACTACATGGCACTACATGGTACTACATGGCACTACAGGGTACTACATGTCTGCTCTTTTGCAGCACCACAAACATGGGAACTCTCTAACTCTTCCCCCCCTTTTCCCTCCCCCCTCCCCCCCCCCCCCCATCTCTCTGAGTGCCCGTCTCCTAGCGCTGACTAAGGTGATGGATGCCTCGGGGTCTTGGCCAAGATTGCAGTGACTGCTCTACATGCACCTCCGAGGCCTTGAATCAGTTATTTACTGTCGTCTGTCCGTGGTCCTGTCAACTGATTAACAGTATTAACAGACTGTTAACAGATTAACAGTCAACGCGGTTTCATTGCTGGGTTAAGTACTTCTATTCTATTCACATAATATGCTTACTTCATATATCTACTCCATTCACATATATGCTTACCACTTGTATCTATTGCTATGTCCGCCCACTACAATCACATGAGCTGTCTAACGCCTGTCCCGTCTCCCTGTCCCCCTGTAATTTGCTGTCCTGGAGTGCTGACCGGAGTGTCGCACGTCCCGTGATGAAGGCCGGGAGGTTGCGACCCCCTCTGCGTGCCCCCCTGTCTCCGGAGGTCTCGTAGTGGTGACCCGAGTGCCGGATGTCCCGCGATGATGTCTGGGAGTTTGCTACCCTCTCTGCGCCGCCCCCCATCTCCCTGTCTCCGGCTGTCCCTGAGCAATGAGTGTTGAATGTCCCGTGACTAAGACGGGGAGGACGTGACCCTCTTTGTGCCGCCCCTGTGCCTCAAATAGATCCGCTATCGGCTCCATCTTTAATCTTTCAAAATGTTCAGTTGCTATCGCTATTAGCTCTATCTTTCAAAATGTTCAGTTGCTATTGCATGCACTCATCTGTGTTTCACTACACACATGAGTGCATGCTTACCAACTGTCCGTCTGCAACACTACTATCACCAACATCTAAGAAGGGAGATCCCCCCTTGAATGGCCCTTCTAAGGTTTCTCTCCTCCACACTGCCTGTGGAGCATTTTTCCCTTTTGTTAGGTTTTAGTGAGTTTTTCCTTACCTTCGCGTGGGGTATGTCTGGGAGTGCTTGCATTCTTTCATTTATTTGCATTTATCTTAAATTTTTTGGACCTTTATGGTGTTCTTGTTCTGTTCTTGACTTATTGTTATGTTTTCTTCTTGACTTGTTTAAAGAAGACCTGTACGGCCCATGGGGACATTAACGTGTGTTGTCGGGCCTTATAAATAAATTTGATTTGATGATTGATTTATCACGTTCACAAAAGTTGTGTATTTACAATTGCAAACACATAAAAAATGTACTTGCATGATTCTGAAGATTTGAGTTTTTAGTTAACTACTCGACAATGAGAAGCATGCAAGTTCTGAGAAGAGTTCAGATTTGTGGTAATGGCTCTGGATTTGTCAACACCAGTTTGGGACTACCTGGAGTCCTTAGAGTACGGCCATGTAGGGAATTTTGTCTTTTTGCTTTTCATGAAGAATCGTATGACTTTGGCCTGAGACTCAAAGTCAACTGACCTTCACAGTCGTTTTTCTTTACATTTTACCACACGAATACACTGCAACCAAGCAACCTTCATAGACCTCCACCAATCTGTAGCTTCGGAAGTTATTTGCCCTCCCCTGCCATCTCCTTTAGCCAATTGGTAATGAATGAAGCTGTGGCCAAACATGCAAACCACTCCCCTGGACTTTTCAGCACGAGTGTTCATGCTGGTTACATACGCAATGATTGACATGTATTTGCACCATACTGTTTTCGCAATGACGGTCACTTATCCAATGAACGTGCTGTTTCAAGAAAATAGGCGGGCCTTAGGAATGACTTAGGTCTTCTTCGTTGGTAGTGGTCGAGTGTGGCATCCGGCTATATCGTCCTCTGGAAATTACAACGTGAGTAGCTAGCTTTCTATTTTATAACATGCGGTTTCACATATAACAGCAATATCACCCATTGTATGTTCAGCACCAAAGATCTACCAGATCGGCATTTGTTTTGTGTATCTGATAGTGATATACTCTCCTCTGGGAACGTACGTCTCTTGTATTATGATTGAATGAAAAGCTAGCTTGGGAGCAGTTTAGCCACTTGACTTAGCGGTAGCAGTAGCTAGCTTAGTTCTAGATGGCGAGCTAGCAAGCAAGCCACTCTTAATGCTGGACACCCCAACATGAACCGTTAAGATGCCAGGCGGAAAGGGTGCTTAGTTGACGTTTTAACAATTCAACTGGCACTCATAACGTCACTGTTGTTGGCTTGGAAATGGTTAAGTAAGTCTTTTTCATGTCAGTAAAAGGGATAATCACGACTAATCGGTCAGTGTAAAGGTTATCACCACACTGCTTTGTATCATATAATAGTAATAATGGCCAATGATGCGTTGACAGCACATCGTCTTGTTGGTTTCAGAAAACGGTAAACACCACTGTTTGCTCCAATAGGCCTGTTTCAGTAGCAGGTATCTTCGCCACAGGCAGTCCCGTTTCTTCTCCCCTCGAAGTAGTTTCGCTCTCTCTCTATCAATCACCCCTTTCCGTGCTGTTCTCCCTGACTCTCATCCTCCATGTGCTTGCAGCATGGGGAGTGTTTTGGCTGCCAGCTCCCCCAACCCGCCGCCGGCCTCTGGCAGTGCTGGTGTGGCTGGCCCCGGGCTGACGGTCCCTCCAGGCTTCAGTATGCCCCCAGTGTCGCCGCTCATCCCCTCTGCCAGCACAGCCTCAGGGCAGCAGGCTGAGGCAGACACTCCTCTGCCCAACCCGGGCGCCTTTGAGGAGTGTCATCGCAAGTGCAAAGGTAAACGTTTGTGGTGGTACTGTTTTAGGGTTGATTCACCGAGGTAGAATACAGTCGAGGCTCTATACACGTTTCTTTTTCCATTTCAGAAGGAGGGACATGTTCTTTCATTGCTGGATACTTTTTTTTGTGAGTCCATATTAGGAATCCATCTGGATTTCAGATTTGCACACTCGTACCATTGTAACCACTCAAAATGTTTGCCACAGTTCCAAAATACAGCCAGATGATTGCAGTCTGGCACCCAGAGTACAGTGAGTCAAGTGAAGAATAGTTCTGTGTACAGTAACTGCCTTTATCTTATTTGTCGACAACAATTACGTTGTATTTTGAAAAGTGTGTTGCCTCTTATTGCTTTCACTTTAATCTCTTTCCATGTCTTTCTTAGAGGTCTTCCCCATGCAGATGGAGGGCGTCCGGCTAACCGTCAACAAGGGCCTTAGTAATCACTTCCAGGTCAGTAAAGTTCAAGACCACCTCTGTTCCTCACCAGCAAAGTGGTCCTTGTTATTGCGAGTAAAATAACCACATCTGTAGGCCAACGTATGAATGTCTCCCTTCACCGGTGCCCTGGGTGTCCTACCACTGTCATGGGGTCACCTGGGTGTCCTACCACTGTCATGGGGTCACCTGGGTGTCCTACCGCTGTCGTGGGGTCACCACCAGGGTGTCCTACCACTGTCATGGGGTCACCTGGTTGTTCTACCACTGTCATGGGGTCACCTGGGTGTCCTACCACTCAGGCATTAAAGCGTTCCGTCTTGAGACAGATTTCTGTCAATTTGATTCGGAGTTCCGTCATTTGATTCGGAGTTGTGACGGATTTTAACCTGGTATAATATGATTTGTAGATGAAACTGATGCATACAGATTGAAACTAAATTGAGCCAATCAGAGGTGTCAAATATCATGAAAAAAAGGCATTTTTTCCTACCGTGCCAAGCATAGTCATTGGCGAGCAATCGGCAGGACGCAGCAACTTGAGAGACCGGATTACGCTAATAGTTCGTCGTCGGAAATGTATAATAATCGCAAGATACATTCAGACAGTGTTGGATGAGATCTAACTAAATGGATTTATGGACACATTTATTAGGGGTGGGGGGGAAAATCAATACGTAGTAGTATCGCAATACTTAGGGATGCCAAGTATCGATATTTAATTATTCATAAAAAATAAAAAATTGCATTGTTCATTTCAATACCTGTAATAGTAAAGTAGTCCACACACACACATGGAATATGACTGTAATACAAACAGTTCAGTTTGTCAGGTACATGCAACACCGATTACAGTGTTTACATCTGTCTGCTTGAGAAAATACCATGTTCTGCAATAAAAATTATTGAAGTGAGATGAACAGACTGAACTTAATTTTATTAGATAAAACATTGACAAAGTTTTACTTTTGCAGTTGAAAAAAGGTAATTAAATGTGAGGCAAAAAAAATCGCAATATTTTCAGCGTATCGCGATATATTTAGTATCGCAATAGTATCATATCGTGAGGTCTCTGGCGATTCCCACCCCTAACATTTATGCCCGGACCACAAAGCTTATTGAAGGGTTAGCGGCGGCGCGACTGCTCTACCGGTGAGTCTCAGCCTGTTATGATATGAAAATGTAATTGTAGTGCTGTCAGATCCTGATACAGGTTGTCTTTTCCTTTTAGCTAACGCTATTAAATAAAGATTTACAGTGGAGGCTAAAATAAGAATGACTTTGCCTGGAAGAAAAGTCAGTCAGGAGATGTTTTGACGGAGATGACGCATCCCCGCGGCAGGGCTCCAGACTAACTTTTTTCACCACCGTCCCAGAACCGTCCCGAAATACAATCTTAACCGTCCCAAAGTGAATGTAACCGTCCCAAAAATCAAATGTCGTTTCTTTACTTTGGTTTTGTCGTCTATAGTTGTTATTGCCATAAGAAACACCATTCAGAGAAGGGGAGAATAAATTGATTTAGTCATAAGGCTCCCAGGTGGAAAGATTTCACAAGAATAATTATGATTAAAAATAAATATATATATATATATACAAAAAAAAGTGTTTAACAAGGTGCTAGTATAGGGATATTTGGTCACGGTGCTGTTATAGTCAACCAATTGGAGCCATGTTGATTATTCCTTCCATAGGAAAATATATTTAAATGTATTTGTATTTTATTTCGTTTTAGTTTTTTTTGTTATTACAAATGTGTGTGTTTATGGTTGAAAATGTTAGAGATAAATAAAGATCAAATCAAATCTAACTGAATAAGTTATCCCTCTCCTAACAAGAAAGAAAAACGTAGTTTAGCTTTAAACTATATAATGTCATTGCGTCCAGAGATTCCACCTTTGATGAACTAAAGTAATGACACTTGACTAGTAATGAAACATGTCCCCTAGATCGCGCTGTCCTCCTGGTCGATATTGATGATAACTGCTGCTCAAATAAAATAAGTCCCGAGTCGAGACTCCGTGCTGCTGTTCCCAACGAATCCCAATAGTATGCAACTGCAGAGCCGCAGAGCCAGGGGCGCTTTCAGGTCCGGTCACGGGCCCGCTCAACAGCGCCCCCCACACAACGGCTGAATTGCCAATGGCACAGTGCAATACTCCAATTCAGCCATTGGCAATTCAGCCGTTGTGTGGGGGGCGCTGTTGAGCGGGCCTGTGACCGGACCTGAAAGCGCCCCTGGCTCTGCGGCTCTGCAGCTGCATGCTATTCGCAAATCCAGCATGAGCCAGCTCCCGCTGCAGCTGTCATTATCAGAACACTACACACATCATAATGTTTACAGCAAACTGTAGTTGATCACCAGGTATGTTTTATTAACCTAGAATAATTCATATATATATATGCGCGCACTGACAGTCGGCTAATTGACATTTCCTGTGAAAAAAATAAAATCCTCTCGTCCCGATTGCGTCCCAAAAAAGGATTTCTGTTCGTCCCAAATCAATATTTGATCGTCCCCGGGACGACGGGACATCATTAGTCTCGAGCCCTGCCCCGCGGGAATAGACTTTACCATAAACCATAGGCTGATATACACTACATTATCTTTAAACATATAAAATGTTACAGGACAGTTTAAAAATGCTATTGTTTTACTTTATTTGCCCTATACACAATACATAATTTGATCTATACATAATTTGAACTATAGACGATACATAATTTGAACTATACACAATACTGAATTTGAACTATATGGGTTCATCTGGGTGTCCTACCACTGTCATGGGGACACCTGGTTGTTCTACCACTGTCATGGGGTCACCTGGGTGTCCTACCACTAGCATGGGGTCACCAGGGTGTTCTGCCACTGTCCTTAGGGTTTCTTGCGAGTGGCCGCACACTCCCGTCCAACAATTGCATATGTATTTCCCCCGTCAGCCTAAAGAATGTACTTGAATTGACTGATGTACTTATGAACTGTAACTTTGCTAAATCTTTTGAAAAGGTTGCTTGTTGCATTTTCATATTTTCGTTGTGTAGCTCATGTAGTTGCTCAGTAACTCCAGTTGTTTTTATAACTTTCTCTTTTCCAACCTCCTTTAGGTGAACCACACTGTGATGCTGTGCTGTTTCCCAACCTCCTTTAGGTGAACCACACTGTGATTCTGTGCTCTGTTTCCCAACCTCCTTTAGGTGAACCACACTGATGCTGTGCTCTGTTTCCCAACCTCCTTTAGGTGAACCACACTGTGAAGCTGTGCTCTGTTTCCCAACCTCCTTTAGGTGAACCACACTGTGATGCTGTGCTCTGTTTCCCAACCTCCTTTAGGTGAACCACACTGTGAATGTGATGCTGTGCTCTGTTTCCCAACCTCCTTTAGGTGAACCACACTGTGAATGTGATGCTGTGCTCTGTTTCCCAACCTCCTTTTGGTGAACCACACTGTGATGCTGAGCTTTGTTTCTGTTTCCCAACCTCCTTTAGGTGAACCACACTGTGATGCTGTGCTCTGTTTCCCAACCTCCTTTAGGTGAACCACACTGTGATGCTGTGCTCTGTTTCCCAACCTCCTTTAGGTGAACCACACTGTGATGCTGAACTTTGTTTCTGTTTCCCAACCTCCTTTAGGTGAACCACACTGTGATGCTGTGCTCCGTTTCCCAACCTCCTTTAGGTGAACCACACTGATGCTGAACTTTGTTTCTGTTTCCCAACCTCCTTTAGGTGAACCACACTGTGATGCTGAGCACTCTGGGGGATTCCAGCTACAGGTTCGGATCCACTTACGTTGGAACAAAACAGATGGGTCCAGCAGAGGTACAGCAGTAACTCCACCGTGCAGTCCTTGTGAAAAAACCTTATGAAAACCTTGTCAAGTCAAGTGTTCCTTTATTTACCCCCTTGGGGAAATTCAGGTGTCGTATCATAATAACAATTAGCTCCTCAGAGGTTTTTATTTATTATAATTTTTGTATAGTGTCCACTGTCCAGGTTTTCTTATCCCCCTCTCTGCCATCACCTCTAGTTTGACCAGGTCAACCCCCACTACGGAGTAAAGATGTAACGGTATGAAAATCATCATGATTATAATGGCAAAAATTATCAGTATTATCACAGTATTGTTAAAACGTGCTGAACATTTTCAAAAAGTGATGATACAAACTGAAGTACCACATTTTATATAGAAAACTCCAAATAAAATTAGCTTAAGGAGACACTGCAGGTGAATAGGGTAAAAAAAATCAACTAATAGATATCACAATGAAACTTCCCCAGTTGATTACTTATATTAAGACAAGACTTTTTTGTATTACAAGTTTTCTGAAATTGTATGTTTAAATATGCAAATGAGGCATGATCTACTTAAATATGCACTAATTTGCATATAATTCCAGGACAGAAATCTGAACATTGGATAAAGCCATTTTCAAAATTATAGTTTCATTTTGTTGACATATTAGAGCCAAAGGTTATTACAGAGGGGATTTTGGATATCTCTTTTTATCACTCCATAAATCAGAAAATACTCCATTCAGTCCATTTTTATGGTAAAATTCCATATTTCGCCATGTTTTTAGGAATAAAATGTGATATAAATCAGGGTATGAATGCGATATCAACAAACCCTTCTGTAAATACCTTCAGAACATAGATATGAATAGAACTGGAAGGTTTGGTGTATATGAGTGCTACTGAAGTGGAGATTTCTGGCTCAGAGTATGAGGAAAAACTCTTAAAACTCATTTTTGGGAAAACGCCTTCAAAGTTCTGTATTGTAAAATGTATCTTTTTATAATGAACCAACTGAAGTATTACCACAGCTGCAAACATTTCTTCTTTCATTGATAACGGTGTATTATATATTATTATTATTAACAGTGTTCATAGTCGGCATCTGCTGCTCTGCTGTTGATGGCAATAACTGGAATGGATTAGCAAAAAACACTCAAACAACGCTCTTGTGGTAAACACAGGTGGCAACTGGCAAGGAGAAAAATATAACTGGCTGGTGAGAAAATAAAGCATTTAAAAGAAGTTCAGGCCCACACACTTCACCCGTTTCCTGTGGTTTATTAACTCATTGGACGCCAGTCACGAGTATAGTCGGGTTAACTCGCAGACGCTTGAGCGCCAATCACGAGTATAGTCAGGTTTTAATCGTTATTTCTTTTATTAGCGATATCATTTTCATCCATCCAACCTGATGTTATCATTTGGGAATGGGTCTGAGCTCGCAAAAGGGCAAATACCGCCGCCTATCGTCTCCCGGATGGTATTGCACATCATTGGATTGTATTGGCTGGGTATGTGCATAAAAAAAAAGGTCCGGTCCAGGTTTTCCTTCTCGGGCATGCAGTATCGTTATACCACATTGACTGGGGACACTCTGAACAGCGTGGATTATGTGTTTTGAATATATAACGTTGGATCAATAAACGCGATCAATATTTGGAATGGCGATCAGGAATTGGATTAATCTTTTTGCAGAACATCAGATGTGAGGTAAGGACTCTTATGTTACCAGTCTTGGGTTACAGATGTTTTTTTCACAGCGATCACAACGTGTGTGTGCGTGCCGTTGGCGCTGACCGCACGGATAAGCGATTTTTCAGCTACTGTATCGTGCATTTCTTTTATCTATTTTTAGTGCTGCTTATAGTTTTTAATATGCTCCCTCTGTACAGCACTTTGTGCCCCTGTGGCTGTTAAAGCGCTTTATAAATAAAGTTGGATTGGATAAGGACACACATACTATCTATAATCTAGCGTTTATTTGAAAACGATTAATAAATCAGCCGAAAAATTACAACGTGTTATAAGGGTGATTATCGCGTATTTCTCTGGAATTATTAGAAATCACAAACTATACTTGTCTTCAAAACGGAAATGTACAGATGAAAAAAGAATCCGTTTTGTACATGTTGACTGCAAGCAAGTCATTGATAAGCAACGGGTGTATTAGACCCATAGCCATAATTTAAGATATATTTTAAGCACTCGCAAATATCCCCGTCCTCCCATTGATTAAATCGGTGGCCATCTAGACCTAATTTCCCGGAAGGGGCGTGGCGCTCAATGAGTTAAAGCAAAACGCACCACAGTCTAGGGCTGGGCGATATGGCCTAAATATGATATCACGTTTTATTTTTACCTTGTGCAAAAAATCTGCATCGAAAAAATAACTCCGGTCCGGGTTTCCCTTCTCGGGCAAGCAGTATCGTGTTACCACATTGACTGAGGACACTCAGAGCAGCGTCGATTATGTGTTTTGGACTATAACGTTGGATCAATAAACGCGATCAATATTTGGAATGGCGATCAGGATTTGGATTAATCTTTTTGCAGAACATCTGATGTGAGGTAAGGAATTTATGTTACGAATCTTGGGTTAATTAGATGTTCCTATCACCGCCATCGGAGCGTGTGTGTGACGTTAGTGCTGAGCAAGTCACGAATAAGCGATTTTCAGCCCGCTTTTGTATCGTGCATAAAGACACGTATACTCTCGATAATCTAGCGTTTATTTTCATAAATCAGCCGAAAAATTACTGTGTTTTGTGTATTCCACTAAAAGGCGATTATCGCGTATATTCTCTGGAATTACTAGAAATCTCAAACTATACTCGTATTCAAAACGGTATAAAACGGAAATGTACAGATGAAAAAACAATCCATTTCGTACATGTTGACTGCAAGCAAGTCATTGATAAGTGACTGGTGTATTGGACCCATAGCCATAATTTAAGATATAGTTTAAGCGTTCGCAAATATCCCTGTCCTCCCATTGAGTAAAGTGCTGGCATAGAAGCCCTAATTTGGTCATATGGGTGTGGCTCTGAATGAGTTAACACATTGACGGGCGCTGATACCCCATTCATTGCCAGGTCTTTATTCAATGGATATAGTTTTAGACTGTGACATTTGCGAGTGCTTAAAATATATCTTATATTATATCTATTGGTCTAATAACGCTGTCGGGTCTCAGTGAGCTGCTTCTAGTCAACATGCCCGAGACAGATTGTTTTTTCATCTGTACATTTCCGTTTTATACCGTTTTGAATAGAGTATGGTTTGGGTGTTTTTCAGTAATTCCAGGAAAAGGCGAGAAATGCATTTGACTGTAATCCAGTCATCACGTTGTAATTTTTCGGCTGATTATCTAATCATCCTGAAATCGACGCTAGATTATCACTGTCTCGTCCATACATGAAATGACCGTCGTAGCGGGGCGCTCGCCCCCCCCTCCTACCCAACGGTAAACCGCCATACACGGTCCACACAGATGGCTGTGATCGGGGTAGAAATAAATGTCGGATCAACGATCAAATTCATACCTTGTATCTGATGTAATGCAAAAGAGATAATCCAAATATTTTATCGCAATTCCAAATAATGCTTGTGGAGGTCCGCACCACACTACCGACCGTTTCACAATGACGGGCGGGCGGGCGGAGTTACTGATGCCATCGTTGTATAGAAGTGGCTCGCCTGAATATTCAGATCGCCTCCTAAAACACACAAGCCCATTTTCAATGAGATGCAATAGCTCCGCCTGGCAGTAGAGGGCTGTGTTGACCGTCTGCCAGCTCAGACAGGGTCTGAAGACTATACCAGAGGCTGCAGCTATGAATTATGAATAGATATAGCGAATAAACGAAATAACGATCCCAAAAACGAGTAAACTCGTTATTGGCGTTATTCGATTGGCGGCCAATAACGAGTAAACTCGTTTTTGACAGGGAATGTGTTAAAGACGAAAGACCCATGCATTAGCATTTTTCAATTATATATTAGATTTAGTTTATTGGATTATTAGATTATATATTGCATATATTTAGCATTTTGTTTTTTTGAGATTATATATTAGATTATATATTGTAACTTTATTGTAGTGCAAATATAACAGAGGGCATACATAGTACTTATTAAAAAACAAAGCATTGATTAGCAAAACATGAAAATGTCAAACCACATTGTCAGAATTGTAATGTTTATTGTTTACTGAAACGTTTGACTGTTTAAAAATAAATGAACCACCACACTCGCACATGACGACTAATTTCTTTAATTGTTACATTAGATATAAATACTGATATTTTTTATGTAAATCTACAAACTAGTAGCTTATAACTGGTAATCTAATGCTTTTGCATACATTTATATGAACTATTCCACTTACCAATGGCCTGGTGAAGCCTGTGCCCAAAACACTGGAGTCGAGTCCACTTGTTCAAAGCCAAGGATTTGACAACGTTGGCTCCGCTGTCTTTTCCACGGTTGTCAATGGAACCTTGTCCTTTCCTATGTGGAACGTTACCGCATCCGTGATCTCCCACCATTGCTTGCTCTTCTTGTTATATTGATAAGGGATGCTGCTGCTAGCAAATGATGTAGTTAGTGTCGTCTGTTTTGGCTGTGGTTTTTAAACACTCAAGGTAGTAGGGCTACCGCGCAACTTAACACATTGGGTGCCACGCCCCTTCCGGGAAGTGCATAGGCTCATGCCACCCATTAACCCCATGTAATCGGTCACCTTGTTTGTAGAGCTAAACCTATATTTTATATTATAGCTATGGATCCAATATCATTGTCAATTGATAGTATGAACCTTCTGTTCAATATGCCATAAAGAAATATTTTTTGACTACGTTCCCGTTTATACCGTTTATATCGGAATGATCTGTAATTCCTGTGAGGCTATTTATAAGGCGCAATGCTAATAATGTTAAATCCATTGGCGTTTCGTCCCTACACACGCTACTATGGTCAAGCATTGGCGTTTCATCCCTGGATGAACTGTGTACTTCTTCCACCACTGTGTAACTGTTGTGTGTTTTGTGCTCAGTCGTTTCCAGTCATCGTGGGAGATATGGACAACAGCGGCAGCCTTAACTCCCAGATCATCCACCAGCTCACAGACAGAATACGCTCCAAAGTGGCCTTCCAGGTACAGCCTAGTCTTCTAGCTTTACTGTCACACCTGTTCATGCTGGTGTCCATTATGTATTGGAGTCATTATCTGGACAATAACTGTTACCATTATTTTTTAGTTTTTGATACCGTATCAATGCTACCATCAGCCTTGAGTGATGTTAACGTGGTCGATACTCGCCATGTCCTCAGACACAACAGCAGAAGTTTGTGAACTGGCAAGGTGATGCCGAGTTCAGGGGCGAGGACTTCACTGCCGCCGTCACCCTGGGCAACCCAGACGTCCTCGTAGGCTCCGGTACGTCGTCCAGGCCTCTGGTCCACTGTTGGCGTACAGACGAACATTTAGTGTTGATTGATTGTATAGAATGTTATATTATATGTTATAAATCGGTTGTCCTTAAACCTACACTGGAACTTTCTTGTGGAAAAACATTTCTTTTCACCTTTTTTAGCAAAGTTAAATCACAAGAGTTGGGTATGAGTTGGGCCGAATAAGAGGGAACCCTCCCAACGGCGATACATGAAACGCAGTGAGATTCCCCTCACAAGCACCTCCGGTCGGGTTATGACCAGTCCCGTGAAATCCATGAAAGGCTACGGTCTAATTTCTAGAGCATGAAATTCAAACAACACAAATGTAAAACCAATTGCCTCGCTTGAAGAAATATAGATTTCTGTCGCCATTTCCTCTTCTCCGCCCTGTTATTAACAAGGTGCTGTTACCTCTTAACGGCCACAAGGTGCCACTCTTCCATAGTGCAGGTTTTGAGTTCAACCCATACGCTTCTTTTCAGCAGAAATGGCTTCATCGTGAAGCCCAAAATAAGCCCTTGGTTTTCCCCCCACTCCTTCTCCCAGGTATTATTGTAGCACACTACCTCCAGTCCATCACCCCGGCCCTGGCTCTGGGAGGGGAGCTGGTATACCATCGCAGGCCAGGAGAGGAAGGCACCGTTGTGTCTCTGGCTGGCAGATACACGGGTAAGGACTCGCTTAATGTCGTTGTCGTTCTAATGCAGCGTGGAGACACCTTTTCAGCTCCTCCTGAAGGTGATTTATTCATGTAATTTAAAGTGCAAAACAACATGCACGCTTTTCTGAATGAAACTGGCTGTTTTCTGCGACTTCACCAATTTTTTTTTTTGCACATTCTCCCATGCATGTCCAAAGATTCTAAACAGTTTTACACAGGTTAATTTAGTTTGACAGTTTATTGAGAGTAAATGTAATTACAGCTACATGAAATGATGTAGATGGAAAAATTTAAACTGCTACCTTATCATTTCAGAACAGACTTGATTTGAACATAAACCCCCCCAAAATAATGTTCTACTTTAACAATGCATTGTCCTAATATTTATCTTTGTTCCTTTCAGGCAATAACTACATCGCCACATTGACACTAGGGGGAGCAGGGGCTCATGCCTCATACTACCATAAAGCAAATGACCAGGTACTTCTCAGACCTCTACTCAGGGGAGGACATTAACACATTGACTGCCACGCTTCTATCCATCAATGTATGATCACTGCCACCAGTCTAAGCCTATGAAGATGTTCACCTTCTTTGCAGGGCTATAACTTTTTAAATTGTATTGCTAAATTGACATTACTATGGCCCATTCAACATCGATTATCTATCGTTCAGGATGTAGGAACGTTATACTTCTTTATTCATAGATTCTTCCAAAAATACCGTCTAGAATATAAGTGTTTTTATCGTTTTCTGCAGTAATTCCTAGAACGTGAGTTATAGGCATAAACGCATATATAGATTATCAACTGCAGTTTGTTGCCGATACACGCTATATTAAAATAATTATAATTATATTATATAATTATAATTCTGTGATCGTCAGTAAAAGCTTTATGTAGTATGGGTTGATTTATTGATCAGATGCAGGGACCGAAACTAAAGCCCGCCGCCCGCCAGGGGCGGTCTGTTTTTACCTTTGGCGCATGACACTTAGAGGGCTGCCCGCCGTGTGGCGTGTAGACGTGTAGTTCATAACGATACTCTTGTGCGAGTACAGATTATAGCCGCTCGTCTTTTTTTTCTCCGCCGCGAATCGTTAAAAAACTACAAGTCCCACATCGCACTCAAGTCAACGGTCCAATCACAGTAGAGTGACTTGACTGGTTTCATGAGAAAAAAAAGCAAATGACCAATCGGAAACTATCATTTGGCTTGTTTACTTCCGTCTGCTCTAGTCTATATCGGACCTCCATGAGCTAACGTTACTGTTTAAACAATGACCCAGTCAACTATTCACTTTTAGTTTAATACATGACGAGGCATTGTCTAACGGTATCTAGCTGGCTAGCTACTGATAGCTGCTGATATCAACAAATGCTCCAGCAATAGTCTACTCGAGTGCATAATACCTCCGATCCCTCGTTAGCTAGCTTAGCTAGCTCACGTTAGATCCATCTATCCCAGTAAACTAAATTGTCTTAACGTTATCTACCGGGCTAGCAGTAGCTACAGATAGCTCCTGATATCAATGTCTTATAACATTGATTGAATGCGTATTCTAGCTGAGGGCATGTTGAATGTGATTTGACAAAAGAACCGTAACGTTAAATAGGGTCCAGCTGCATCCTTGCTGGAGCTGGAGGCTACTCAAGTATACACACAGACAGTGGAGCTGTTTGCAGATAGCAAGCATTTTGACTTATTGCGTGGTGGCGATGTCTCGCAGATAATACAACTACAAGTATGATTATATAATATTTTTTTTTTTAATCAAAAAAATTGGCAGGTAAGAAATATGCTTGGCGGGTAGACTCTTCCCATCTACCCGCCACTGGCCAAAAAGTTAATTTCGCTCCCTGATCAGATGGTTTGTAAATAAAGAAATGTACAATCGCCTTGAAAATAACGTTACTGTCCTCTTACCGTTCGCCGATGAGACTGGAGGAAAAAGATCCCACTTATTTGACGTCGATCCATAGCTGTCAACCCTACCGGTTTTTCCGGTATTCTCCTGTTGTTTTTTTTAACCCTCTTCACGGCTCACGGATTGGTACGTATTTTGTACTTATTATTATTTTTTACAAAATGGCTGCAATTCTCCTCCGTGACGACAGGTGGCAGCAGTGTAGATTAGACCGTTATCACAGGAAGTCAGACCGTTGCGATCCGAAGAAGACAGCGACGCGACCGGATAAAGCTCAGAGCTCAGGGGAGAGAGTAGACTGATGCACCGAGGCGGCCGCGGACCGAGGGTGTCGAATCAACTTAGCCAGTGTCTCTTGATTGCCCACTCTGTGGCTTTTGTCTCTGGAACAAATGCAGGAATGTGTAAATGTGTTGGTTGGTGAACACTAACAGCCGTTTGCTCTGCGCCTCCACTGTCCCCTCCTGCCATTCCTCCACGGATAGCATGCCTTCACTGACGCCCAATTTCCTGAATGCGATTTATACATATAAATAAATTGATCCGTTTTAAAAGTTGTCGTGAATTGTCATGGTATGACAAATACAGTTACTGGTAACTCGCAGGCATTGCAGAGATATTGAGGAAAAACACAAAATCGCATTGGCTTTTTTTCTATCTCATTTTTCTCTGTAGAATGAATGAGAACTTTATTTAACAGATTGCAGAATGGGTACAATACAGTACGGCTCAATACAGACATACAGACATACTACACAGACATAATAGACACACACACTGTTCCAAAAATGATATTCCCATTTCCCACTGCTAAATTAATGACCATAGGTATTTTTTATAGCTTTTTCAGGAACATGGCATGTCTTTTTTTATCATGCATATCCTGTTACCTATATTTTTTTGCGTTTTGCACAATCAATGCGGGCGTGATCACCTGCATTTCACTGTATGTGACAAATAAACCTCTTGATTCTTCTTGAGTTGTCGTATTAATATGTAGCCTACAGTGATGAAGGTATAAAGACACTGGTAATACATTGATTGCTAACTTTAACAGATGGGTACAATACAGTATTGTGCAATACACAATTGTTAAGGGGATGCAGACCAGAGAAGGACTTCTTCCCCCATTTTCAATTCATCATAACATTTATGTATGAATTGTAAGATTTCAATAAATATGAACATGTTAATGCTACTACTACATAAACTGAATTTATACTGAATTTGTCTTACACAGCATTTCACTTTCAACCAGGTATCTGATTAATTTAATGTAGCAACTAGTTCACCCAGTCCTTGTTGGACTGATAACTTTAAGTGGTTGCCTAGTGGAGATTTAGGATTCACTGACTGTAGACTGTAAGAAAAAAAGCTGCAAGAAAACTAAATGTCTGGCATCTATGGTTTCCAAATACTGTCAAATTACAGTAAAATCAAATGCATTTACAGATTACAACCTTTATTTAATGGTTAAAGGGGAACTATTTTACTATTTCTTTCACTATTTGGGCACTTTTACACTTCCTGTGAGTCTATGGAACACCTCTGTAATATATATTTTTTTTTATTCATTGTTTTGTATTTCTAATCAAGTCCTCAAAAACAGCATTTTTCTACCTCAAGATCTCGAGCTGTTTTGAGCCTGGGCTCCTAAACCACTGCGCAGCGTCGTGTTCGCCTGAACATTAACATGCAGCGGTGTCTTTATGACATCACATATAGGGCACATGTTCAGATGACTCAGTTCAGTGAGGGTGAATATTGTGAGAGGAGAATTGGAAGAATGCGCCAATATGAGAATTTTTAGACATAGATCATATTAATATAAGTTCACATAGCTAGGAAACAATGCTAAACACTCAAAAAGGCCATTTATAAGATAGTTCCCCCTTTTTTTTTTGTCTTTTTTTTTTTTGTCTTTTTCCCCCTCCATTTTTCCTCCGATTTTTCTCCCATCCCAATGTTAGTCGTATGCCAATTCCCAGTCCCTTCCTGGTCGCTGCGCACTTACCCCCCACAGTCAGATCATCTGGGAGAGTGGAGGCTACCACGTGCTTCCTCCGACACACGTCCAGCCAATCACCGCTTCTTTTCACCTGGCAGCGCGGATTCTCATCGAGAGGGCGTAGCGTGTGGGAGGACCACACTATCCCCCTCGAGTCCTATCCGCGCTTAGCAGGCGCCCCGACCGAACTGTAGGAGTCGCTGTTTACAACGACCCGGACCCACCCCGCCAGCTTCTCCCACCCTCTAATACAGCCAATTGTATTAGTGCAGACGGCCAGCCAAGCTGGTGACAACCCCGGAGCTGTGAGCTGGATTCGAACAGGCGAATCCAGCTCACAGCTCCGGGGCTGGTGACGAACGCAATCTCCGCTCGGCCACCTAACCGCCAAGATAGTTCCACTTTAATATTTTGATAAAAGGTAATTTACTGTATTTTTATAGCATTTATACTCTACACAGTAGGAAAACAAAATAATACCGGTTTTGACCAGCAGCGACGAGGCAGCTCCATTGGGAGGGGGAGGGGGCGGGGCCAGGAGAAGGGGCGGGGCTAAAACCTGCACGTTTTTTCAAATCGAAATGTTGACAGCTATGCGTCGATCGACTAGATCCATTTCCGGTGTGTATGGCGCAATAAACGCCCAAATCATATAGATTATTGAGTTATGGCAGCGATCCATATACACGGATGTGTGTCTAGAGTCCCGCAACAATATGTGACTGCCGGACTGATTTCCCAGATGCACCGAGATCACCAGATCCATTTCCGGTTGTAACTCGCCCGATCATCCACCAGGCGGCGGTGTCCCACTGTCTCAGCAGAGGCTGCGTGTCGGAATTATGAATACCATGGCGAAAAAATTAAATATGATCTCAATAACGTCGTACGCCGTGGCTTGGCAGAATTCGCATGACCAGCAAACCCGTCGTACAACGTGATTGGCGATCAATGTGTTAAGAAGAGCTTAGGGGAGAAAATAATTACCCTGGAATATACATTATAAATGTAAATCAATGATGGAAAACGAAAAATTATATACTCAATCTCTCTGCTGATTAGGTTCTAATTTTCCCAAAGTGAATTGTATACATTAGAAACGAACTAGATGCATACAATGTATATAATATAGAAGAAGTGCTCTGTTTCAGTCTGTCTGTGACGCTGACACCGTGTCATGTCTCTTGTCTCCTACAGTTACAGGTAGGCGTGGAGTTCGAGGCGAGCACCCGTATGCAAGACACCAGCGTGTCATTTGGCTACCAACTAGATGTGCCCAAAGCCAATCTACTATTTAAAGGTACAACACGTAATACCTACTGATTCTGTTCCCAGCAGTGTTGATCTATTCACATTTGATTCAATGCATTCAGGAAGTGTTTTTATTTTTTATATTCAAATTGTGTACCATCCAACCTATTTTTACCTATTTACCTAAGTAAATGTCAACAGTGTTCTATCATCAGTGGACTTATTGATTGTTAGGGTGACTCACAGTTCGATCAGTTTTTTTTATTTTTTATTACTTCCTGGAAAATAATGAGTCACAATAATATTCACACATACTGTATACTTGGGTCTTTGATAAGCATTGGGAGTTAAGATGGTCCTACCACGTTATTGCGATCATTAGCATAGGGGCAATAATGTGGGAAACAAGGTTACACATCAGTTAAATGGATCATTTGATTAGTCAACAAAGTCCAATAACCATTAGTCGACTGATTTTTAGGTCGTTTTCACAACTGAGCTCTTTGGGTCAGCTTCATTCAAACCCTGTTTAGTTTTCCTCTGAAAGTCTGGTTGGTTTTTGGGTGGTGTGAAAGCTCATTCCAACTCTGGTAAGGACCAAACGAGTGAATTCTGGTCCACCTGGAAACGTGGGTCCGAGTTTGCTTTCAAGTGAACCCTGGTGTGGTTCATTTTAAGGTGTGAGAGCAAACCGGACCAAAGGCAGGACAATTATCAAAATCATGCATTTTCATGCTGATTGGGAAGTTTGTAGACATTTCCCCTATATTTCCAAATGTGAGATTTTTCATCATAACGTTATTATTTTCGCAGCTGGTAAATTTAAGAATAGCCAAATAATATTGTGATAATAAACAAACACCTTACATGCATGATTCAGGTGACAGTAGCCTAGACAGTATAATCTTACTTTGCAATGCAGCTGGATTCGGGAGATCATGTTCTGTGTACCACCAACATAATCTCTCATTTACCAAAAAGTTTTATACTAACATGAATGAAATTGAATCAGGCTTTGTATGGGGGATATGTGTTGCCAGATCAGATTGATAAACCGTTCATACCGTATCCTCTTCATACATTACATTGAATTATTCCTGCACATCCTGGCAACCCAAAGTGAACGTACATCTCCTCAGTGGCTGTGGCAGTCCGCCTCAGAATAAATAAATAATAATAATTAATGAATGAACCTAAATATGCAATTTAACTGATGGATACACAAAATGTATTTTATGTTAATTTAATTTTGTTTCCATTTCTGCAAAATAAGTATGTACATTTTGTTTGGTAAACATTGCACTTAGTCTATCAGTGTACTGTATGTGTGGAGGGGCAGGTACAATAAGAATTTTCTTCCTGTTCCTTTCGACCATGGAATTTAGTGGAGCATTAAGTGAACTATATGTACTGTTGGACTGTAACAATTCCATGTACGAATAAATAAAATGATGATGACAGAAATGAATGAGGACAAAACTACCAAAATGAGAAATATTTCTGCCAACTTTTTACAGTATAATGTTGCAGGTATGGGATTATGTCCAATAAAAAGCTGACTTGTGATCACATGGTTTTGTTTGGAACGTTTGGTGCACTTGACAAAATAGTGTGAAAGCTAACTGAACTAAATGAAAAATGAAACAATGTCGCAACTTCACCCCTGAATCGCACAGTCTACCAAAATATAGGTGTGAAAGCAACCGTAGTCAAGGACAACCCTGTCCCCAACCCCCCCCCCCCCCCCCCCCCCCCCCCCCCTTGTGTGGTGTTCTGTCTTTAGCGAGCGATCTAATGTTCCGTCTCCCTCCTCCCATGCAGGTTCAGTAGATAGCAACTGGGTGGTGGGTGCCACGTTAGAAAAGAAGCTGCTTCCTCTCCCGCTCTCCCTGGTCCTCTGCTCCTTCCTCAACCACCGCAAGAACAAGTTCCAGTGTGGGTTCGGGGTCACCATCGGTTAGAGAGACGCCGGGGGGCACGGGGGGGCGTCCCCAGACGAACTTCAGAGAATGGACAGACGCACAAACTATGGACAGACAGACAGACGATGCCATTATTCCGTTTTCACCTCTTAATCGGTCTCATCTCTTGATGGACAAGGTCATTATTATGTTGTTAATCCCTGTCATTCTCTACCGTGACCCTATTTTCCCTTCATTCTGCATCATACCGATCGATTTTGCGACCAAACTCAAACTGGACCACTCTTGACTGAGCTGTGTTTCTATTGGGGCGATCAGGTTGCTCTCCCGACTGCAATTCAGTCCAATGGGGAAAACCCACAAAAGAAAGAGTTTTCACCCGGAAACAAAGACACAAACATTTCCTTTTCGGCGATTATGAATCAAAGAAAATGCAGTTTCCCTGTGTGACTGAGTTACAGCCAGAAGATCTGCAGACGAGCCAAGATGCCACTCGCTCAATAGTGGTCCAAATGACGCATCAACCTGTACGATACCGGTTCGTAGAAAAATAGGCTTGAGGTTGTAAGTAACTGGAATTATTCTTTTAAGAGTCTAGTTACATAGATTTGTTTGTTTGGTAATATACATTTAGTATAAAATAAATCAACAAAAGTGAATTATAACCAAAAAGATGTTGTTATCCAGAATATGAGAAATGTGTTGATGGGCGATTTGACAGTAGACATTGACTAATCAGCCGACATGAAGAGACCAACACAAGGCTGGAGAGAAAGACGATACATTTGAATACTGTGCCCTTGGTTTTTATCCTTAGTTCAGTGCCTGTCCGGTTTTGGTTTGCTGTTCGCTTTATTTTTTATTTTTATTCTATTTTCTACTGTAAAGTCTGTCTGGGGGGGTGGGGGGCGGCGTCTGGGCTGCAGAAGCAGAGGATTGTATGTCACGGTTCATAATCTATCAGTTTGTTGTCACTTTCTTTCTTAATGGTACATATATATGGAACCGTATATATATATTACCTGTACATATATATTGGAAAAAGGATAAATGCCATTTCTTATAAAAAGAAACGAACGGGAAATGGACTGTTCTTCTCCTTGTCTCATGTTTCTTTATTTTCTCTAGTAGTTTTTTTTAGTAGATCCAGTATACATTTGTGAACAGCAACATCTAGGCAAGAGAGGGGGGGGGTGCTTAGACCATATAGTGCATTATTGCAATTATTGAGAATTACTTTTAAACCTCTGTCTTATGACTGGTAGTAATGCAACAAGTCTTAAAGGTAGAATCCATAATCCTATCAAACGGTGATCCCTAGGCCAAAGAGCCCCACTTGGTTTTGTTATGGTCGACTAATGTGTGGGTTGGAGATTGGGATACATGTGATTTTCTCCAGACTTCTGTTGGCAGAGGCTGAGGTGTGGCCAGCAGTAGCACCTGGAGTTTGCCCGTTTGACATCATTACAGATTCTACCTTTTAAAATGGTTATAATCTCAGGAGTCGAAGCCAGATTTACATCCAAAGATGCTATAGAGGGACACGAGCCATGTCTGCCTCGTCTCTTTTGTATAATGAACCTGCTTCGCCAGTAAATGTGCTCATGGTTGATCAAGAGAGGTGGGAGGGTCTCGGAAGATGTAGCACAAACATATTTATCAGCGAAGAGCATTCATTATTTATGAATGTTTATTAATGACTGCCTATCGTGAGCTGGGAATGTGCTGTAACACTTCTCGTCCACAAGCTGGACTCCCAAGGCACCCACTTACTGTCGGTCTCTGAGACATGCGTCTTGTGAACTGAAGACACTGAAAAATAATCTGAATCTGTTTCAAGTTTTATTTATAAAATGATTTTAGACAACAATAAATAAATACATAGGAGCATAATACAAGATGGATTGCTCGGTGTAGTGAAGGGTGGAAGGCTGAACACGGGAACAGTGCCTGGTTGTGAAGCTGTTTGTCAGTCCTGTGTTGATGAGAAGTCTTCACTGGGTCTTCTTGGTGAAAGACTCCCAGAGGGCGGCCAGCTGCTCCTGCAGTTCCTGGGTGTTGACATCCAGCTTGGTCTTCAGCTCCTCTCCATAAGTAGGGATGGGTACCGAATTCGGTACTTTTGAGGTACCAAACCGAAACACGTCGGTACTACAGAGTATCGAATCAAGTTACTTTTCTTTTTCATGTCAACGTTCACACACACAATATATACTTACCTAGGATTTGACTTGATTCAACAACAAAGCAGTCGGAGCAATGACAAGCCGAAAACTGTCGAAATTGTAGTTATTTGAAGTTTGGATTTTTTTTTACGACTGAGGTAGGTAAATTAAATTTCTTGATACTAAAGTACCGAAAAAAGGTACCGTTGGGTACCGGTATCGATTCACAGGTACCGGTATCGGTTCAAATGTGAAGGGTACCCATCCCTATCCATAAGGGGCCAGGTTCTGCTGCATCTCCTGGGTCTTCTGGGGCACCTGGGTCTGGAAGCTCTGAGTCAGGGGGTCCATACTCCAGGCTCTTCTCCATGTTCTGCTTCAGCTCCTCTTGTCTCATGGCCAGTACAGAGAGTTGAATATTCCTTTTTACTTACTTCTTACTTACTTTTTTACTGTATGAAGCACACTCGGTACACACAGAAGGAGGTTGTTGACATCAATGCTAACAATGCAAAACAGGGGCGCCCCAGTCGTGAACCACATAATGCGCTGAGTCGCGGCACGGCCGACCCGGGTTCAATTCCCGGACCTGTTATTTGCCAAATGTCTTCCCCCCCACTCTTGTCTCCTGTTCCTCCTCTCTCTCTCTCTACTGGACTACCCAGTAGCAAAAAGCGATAAACGCTAACAAAATAAATCTTTAACAATGCAAAACAGTCGGATAGTTGCAAGTACATGCAATCTGGAAAGCCTGCTAACAGTCACAGATAAAATTGAGTATTTAGAAGGTCAATACAGAAGAAACACGGTTATTCTATAACCATAGTTATACGAGTATAGCGAGTGCTCTGCTCGTAGTGGAACTGTCCCTTTATCCAGTCTAATAATGAATAATTTTCTCCACATGCACACACCCATCCGCCTGGCCACACCCACATCCGCTCCTCTACATAAGCGGGGTCGCGGCCACACCATCAGCTCCTTCCCAAGTCTGTCACCACCGAAGGCGAAGACAACGGGGCCCTCAGTGAGTCCGAGCAGAGCGCTCGCTATACTCATAACTATGGTTATAGAATAACCGTATGTTATATATCGTATAGCTTACGCTCTGCTCGTAGTGGAACACAGGAGCTGAGCAGAGTGGAAGCTCGACATGTACCCGCTGAGGCCCCCCTCAACCATCAGAACCGGGGAGGACCCGAGCCCCCAGGACCCCCCTAGAGGAGGACGAGAGGGAATCTGATCCGGTTTAGCACCTCAAACGCACAGGGTGAGCAGACTGTGGGACTTACCTTCACACAGAAGGACCCGTGACCACTCAGGCGCGCATCCCACATGCCACCAGGGAACGGACGGGAAGCAAAACACCCCCATCACCGCCCCCAACATCACGGGGTCGAAGGTCAAGAACCCAACCCCGTGGCAAGGCCGTAGCAGCGGAGGAGGACCCAGCCCTAGGACCAACCTGAGGGCCAGGACCCCCCGAAAAAGGGGGCCCGGTGAGGCCAACAATGCCGTAGCATCGGGACCCCACCAGACGGTCACTGGTGACACCACCCCCCACATCCAGGGATGCGTTCTTCATGGGACGGGGTTGCACGCAGTGCAGCCAAAGTTTTGTGAGCAGAAGCACGTGCACGCACACGCACGGATGTGCACGGCACCTGCGTGCACACAGGAATGCGCTGCACTCGCCAACTCGCTATAAGTACCCACCTGGGCTACTTTGCATATCAATAGCGGCATAGCGCCGGTCGTCAGGTGTGTTAAATACATTCTCAGATACATTCACACCTAACTTGTGAATGAAATGTGTTACATTCCATTCGTAGAGGCAATTAGGCCCAGTCCACACGAGCGCTGGATTTAATGTAACCATGATTGTATGTGCGCAGTTGCACTGTTTGGGCACACACAACTGGGGTTTTGCTACACTGCAACCGCGGTGTTTGAAAACCGGAGTCCAGGGTGAAGATTTGCGCACATCCCGGTTGCAGTGGGTGTGTGTGGGCATAGCAACCGAGGTTATTCCCAGTGTTTACAGCAGAGCTGTCGCAATTATTTCCCATGTTCACGGCAGACTGTCGCAAACAATAGCAAGTTAGCAACCGAGCACGGGGTTAGAGTGATTAGAGCAGAGCCAGCTACACCAGTGTTTACAGCAGAGCTGTACCAAGTAGCGTTATATGAAAATGATTGTAACAAACTTTTGTTCGAAACGTATTGTTGAAGAGTGTTGTGATCGACTGATGTCTGTTGTCGCATTCCTGATCCCACCAAAGTAAAACCTGTAGCTGCGGCTAAACTAAACTCATGTGTTGTCAAGTTATTGTTATAAGGAACCCAGTCCAGACTGCATCCCCTTAACAATTGTTTGTATTGAGCCGTATTGTATTGTACCCATTCTGCAATGTGTTAAATAACGTTTTCATCCATTCATTATACTAGCGTTAACGTTACATTATTACGTTAGCAGCATGTAAGCTATATACTATACATAGAGAATGCCATTCACATTAGCATGTAGCTAACAACACCGGAGATCTTTTTTGTGAGATTAAACTATCCGCTCTTGGTGGTAAATTGTGTTGCTGTTGGTTTTGTTTCATCAACAAATGAGAGGCAGAACACACAGTGAATGTATCCGTTTGTTTATTGCACTTTCTTTCTTTGCTGAAAAATATATGCTTCGTTGGCTAATGGCTAACGCAAGGGTATTTAAAGATGGCGGCTTTGTTTAGTTTTAGCAGGAAGTGTAGTGAGCGTTCAACCTTTTCTGATTGGTTGAAATGGCCTTCATGTCTGAACAACATCGCCGCCTACTGCTTTGGCATTGTACTACATGTATCGGTTGCTGGTTTTCCAGAGTATGCGGTTATACGCGGTTATTCACCTGTGTGGACAGAGGTTTATTTTTTTCACACTTCGGTTACATTAAATCCAGCGCTCGTGTGGACTGGGCCTTAGGCATTGTCTTTAGTCTGTGCTTAAGCGAGGGAACATTTATGCGCGGGAGTCGGGAGCGTGTGTGCGTGCACGTGACGTCATTAGCGTGCGTGCAATCAGTGTTGATATGAGGAACGCACCTCTGCCCACATCGCCAGCGTATCGGACAGGGCCCAAACCAAGAGCAGGCCCTTCCCCCTTGGCACGCCGCTCTGAAGCACTCCACAAGAGGCTACACCCCCACAACATTGTGGGGCCAGTCGGCGCGCCGGGGAGACAACCCCCAAAGAGGTTGATCCCTCAATCCAGGCAACAGGCCCCAAGAACATAACTCGACCTGTGCCCGGAGCACTGCGGACTAGACAGGCGCCTAAGGGGTCTACTGTACCCCGGCGGAAGGGGCGTTCGGTATGCTGTGCACCATGTCGCAACCTCCACAAACCCGACCCCTCCAGCGGGGTCGAGGTTCAAGAGAAGGCTGACACAATTGGCAGACGTCATGAAAGGCACTCATGGGCAGACGGGGTCAAGCCCGGCCTCAACCCGAGAGTCGACTCTGCTACCAACACACCGGGGAACCAACCACCCCCCTATGTTTAGTTTTACAGGAGGTGGTTGTTCCTTTAACCCACCAAGAAAAAACTCAGAAACATAACTGCGCGTATACACCGGCTATACAGGCAGTACAAGTGTTTCAGTTTTTAAAGGGTTAACCCAGGCCAACAGGTAGATGAGAACGAGTTCGGACCTGGACCCGGCGGACCGGGGCCTACACAGGGATGCCAGAAAAAGCTCCTCGACAGCCCCCTCCCATCCCTGCCCAGCAGAGGGAGGGAGGGGTGAAAACAAATGGAGAAGGACCAGGCCCCCTAACACAGCGCAAGGTACAACACACCCGGCTGCCACGACCGTGGAGCCAGAGACGCCCCACGACGCACGGAGGACACCGCGATAGTGAAGCGCTGGTGGAGGGTAACGTTGTGACCGTCTAGACCCTCCGACGGCGAAGACATTATCTCTTAGTTTTTTCGGAAATTTGCGAGAGAAAAAACTGATACAATGTCAACGTAGCTCCTTTCCAATAACTATTTTGGCACTAAACTTAAAGTGGTGTGTTACAGACACTTTTCGGTGGTGAAAATAGGGAAGGAGCTGATGGTGTGGCCACGACCCCGCTTATGTAGAGCAGCGGATGTGTGTGGCCAGGCGGATGGGTGTGTGCATGTGGAGAAAATTATTCATTATTAGACTGGATAAAGGGACAGTTCCACTACGGGCAGAGCGTAAGCTATACGATATATAACAACCTGGTCATTGATGGCATAGCTGAGTTGCCTGGAGAAACCTGGGCAGACACAGAAGAGAAGGTGAGGAGCGTCATGGTGGAAAAGCTCCAGCTACAGAGGGACATTGAGATGGAGAGGGTGCACCGCACAGGGAAACCTGTGGATGGATGCGAGAAACCAAGACCCATTGTGGTGACATTTTCAAAACACAATGACAGATCAGCGGTTGTTCAGAGAGCCAAAAACCTCAAAGGAACAAACGTTTACATAAACAAGGACTACACAGACGCTGTCTGTCTGAAAAGAAAATAACTGTTGCCCAAGATGAGAGCTGTTCGTGAGAGAGCAGATATCGCCTTTCTGAGGTATGACAGACTGATAATCAGGGCCCCGAAGTAGCACCCCAAAGCACCCGAGGGACAGTTGAATGGTTGTTGCCCTTGCCACACATACGTATACATTATGTATATATCATATAGTATACAATGCTAATTAATACTAACCTACCCAAAAAGGGTTTAAAAATGGCACATATAAATATCTGTAGCATAAGAAACAAGCTAGCTGAGATATCAGAGATTTTACTATCAGTCAATTTCCACATCTTGGCTATATCAGAAACACCTTGATTCTACATTTGAGGATGGGGCATTACAAATTGATGGATACAATATTTTTAGGAAGGACAGGAATGCATTTGGGGGACGGGTTGCTTTTTATATTCAGAATCTTATTCCAGTGAAGATTAGGGAATATTTAATGATGAAATTGAAACATTATGGCTGCAAGTACACTTGCCTCATTTGAAGCCTATATGTTGATCGGTTGCTGTTATAGACCACATAGTGCAAACTGTGCAAATAATGTGTATCTAGAGAACAAATATGTGACATGTTGGTATGATTTGAGTAATGAGATTTATTTTATGGGTGACCCTAACATCGATTGGTTTTCATTGAAGTGCCCATTGAAAAAACTACTTCTAACAGTAGCAAATGCATGTGGTCTATCACAGGTAAACCAACTAGGAATTGTTTGAAAAGTTATGGTTCCCAGGTTTCCACCTGCATTGATCACATTTTTACTAACAATGCGGAGCTATGTTCCAAGGCAGTATCTGTAACTGTTGGTTGTAGCGACCATAACTTAATTGCTATTTTGAGGAAGACTAAAATGCCAAAGCTGGGACCAAAAATAATTTACAAAAGGTTGTATAAAATGTTTAATCAAGACAGCTTTGTGAAGGATATTAAAAATCTATGTTGGTCAAAGGTATTGAGGGAAAAAGATCCCCGAAAAATCTATGGGAATTTGATAAAAATGTTATGCCACTTGTTGACAAACATGCACCATTGAGGAAGTTTGAATGAATGAATGAAAAGTTTATTTCTTGGACATGTTATTCTTCTTATTCCTCTGATCCGTCAGACCAAACAATCATAACAACAAATAAAAAAAATCCTTAAAGGAAAAAAACATTTAAAAAAAAGAACAAAGAAAAAAACAGGAATTATAAACAAAAGAGCATTGTGTTTGGTTAGCAGACATGTCCAAAAAAAGGAGTAGAGGGAAGCTTAGCTTATTGATCCCTACCCCCTTACATTTGTATTTGTTCTTCCATTAATATGACTAGAATTTACATAATTTAGTATATTACAATATAGTATATTATTTTTACTTATATTAAAAGTTTACAATAAAAAACATGATTCACTTGACTGCAGTGAATATAGTACATCACTATATACACAATATAACATAATTTTGTTTATCCTCAATACTCATTTCTGTATTTTTTATTTTTTATTTTAATTTCTTTATTGCAGGAAAAATTATTTGTACATTTACAATTGTCAACATCGTACATTTTCCATCTTTTTTCTTTTTTTCCCCTTTCATTTCCCCTTCCCCTCCCTCATACCCACCCCATCCCCCCCACACAGAGGTTGTTGAAAACACATCCGCAAAATATCCAAACATACAGCATAGATGCTACTGGGAAAGAAAAACAAGGAAGTTGCCTTGGGCCTTTGCTCTACACCATATTTACAAATTACATGCTTCTTGTCCTAAATAAGTCCTATATTTCAATGTATGCGGATGATTCAACGATTTACTCATCAGCCTCTACAGCCAATTAATTAAATACGGTCCTAAAGGCAGAGTTGCAATCAGTGATGGAATGGATAGAGAATAACAAACTATTCTAAACATATCAAAGACAAGATAGCATCATTTTCGGTTCAAACCATACTCTAAGAACAAACTCTGTCTTGAAACCTTTGATAAGTGATGTGGTAATTAATCAAGTCCAGGAGACTAAACTCCTAGGAGTAACATTAGACAGTAAATTGTCATGGTCACACCATATATATATAGCCTAGTTGTAACTGAGGGGTACAATTCCCTGACTGTATTGATAAGTATGGTATCATTAAACCACTACCGCTTTATGTACTTTAATTACTGGCCATACAGTACATGATATATAAATATGATGAACACTTCCCACAATAAATCGGTTCCACACAAAGTTATAATTAAGTATTTATTGCAGCAAAAGGTACATAATATACTTCTCTATTATACTTTGAATGCACTTGTAAGGCAAAGGAATGTGCGTAGGCAAATCAATAATGAATGTCCATTCTCTGGTTACGCAGGAGGTAATTATACGACCTGAATCTTAGGGAATTATATCTATGGTGCACTGGTAATATATATAGCGGGAGATACTGAAGGGTCCCCCCGGTTGTAAGCCAGCAGGGGTAGAGGATCTGTCGGTAGTAGAGAGTCTGGTCAACGATGACTAAGGAGACTCCAAGTACAGGAGACGGTGCAATAGTCTCTTGATCCACAGACGAATACAGCTGTTCTCCGTAGACTGTAGCTCCACAGTGAAGAAAGCTAGCCTGCCTCAGGCTCTCTGAGGCGCAGACTAGACGTGGCTCCTCACAGGGTAAATCCCACACACGTGTAGGCGTCGGCGATTCTCCGCTCCATAAATCACAGGACCAAAACAAATATAATCCAGCCGTAAATGGCTATGCAGTCGTCGGGTAGATTAATCCAGTGTACATGTCCACACGATCCTCGTCTAGGTCTCCTCGGGTGAAAGCGCCATGAAAGCAGCCCAGCCTGGATAAGCACTCTAGCTGGTACGAGGAAGCGTTGGTGATGCTGGTCACTGTAGAACTTTAGCCGCACGATACACTATACACAAATAGACTATTACTGACTTAATAGAAATATGTCGCACTCGACGGTATAGCGCCAAACTCTGACACTTCAGTTATTAATTCGCACGCGGTCTCAATGCTCTATTTGGGGCCAAACAGGCCATACTTCACCGCACGTCGTATCGTGGGTGAGGCTTCAACTTATTGGGTAACAACACTTCTGTATTCACCTGCGCCATATTTATATGCACGGCGAACAATCTAGTGCCAACCTCATTTCTGTCTCGTATTCTTGTGCAAGGCCGGGCATGTACAGACATGTCTTGACGGTGGCTTTGAACCTGACTCTGGAGGCATGGCCCTGGCGCCTGTGGACCGCTGTCCAATAGGAGAATGAAATATTATGGTCTGTACTAGGCTAAAGGGATATTCCGTGTATATGTACAAGGAATATACAAGGGATATCAAACGATATACAAATACTATGCAATATATATCAATCAATAAATATATATATTCGGTTTAATCTGATCCTTTGTAACAGCCGCCTCCTAATTAGTCCCACCTAATTAGCTAAGAAGAGACAGATTAACCGCACTGTCCACTACTCAATGTCTGTTGTGAGGGGTCGGGCAGTTCACAAAGTCATAGGGTCATGGTCGTCATCGATAGTATCGGGGAGCCTTGGCAGTTCTATTAGCCTCGCCACGGGTCGGGTGTAGATCCGTCCTTGGACGAGCACTTCGGCTGCTCGGACCTTTCCGTCGGCACCGGTGATCACTTTGCTTACGCGGCCAGCCGGCCACATAGCTCGGGGTAGTGACTGGTCGATAATCATGACGACTGTTCCTTCTGTCAAATTGTCTCTCTCTTTCACCCATTTCTGGCGGATCTGTAGAGACGGTAGGTAGTGGAGTAGGAAGCTGTTCCAAAACTTGTCAGCCAATACTTGACTGTACCTCCACATTCTTCGGCCGTTCGCTTCTTCAGGCCTGTACATTGTCTGTGGTAGCGCGGGGTCCAGCCGCCCCATCAAGAGTGTGTTGGGGGTGACTGGGTCGACATCTGCTACATCACTTGAGACGTAACCGAGGGGCTTTGGGTTCAATACTCCCTCGATCTCCGTGAGGACTGTCATTAAGACTTCTTCCGCCACGGTCTGGGCCCCAAGCACAGCGTACAGGGCTGTCTTTATTGAACGTACTTCTCGTTCCCAAGTTCCACCGAAGTGAGGTGCGTTCGGGGGATTAAACTGGAAGTCAATCTGGGATGGAGCGAGGTGGGTCTTAAGTTCTGGGCCCATAGCTTGGAAGCTCTCTCTCAGCTCTCTTTCTCCGCCTTTGAAGTTTGTCCCGTGATCAGACAATAATATAGGCGGTTTGCCTTTCCACGATGTGAATCTTCGGAAGGCCATAAGGAATGAGTCTGTGCTCATGGTTGGAAGGAGTTCTATATGCATCGCTCGGGTGGTCATGCATTTGAATACAATACCCCACCGCTTCTCGGTTCCTCTTCCTTTCTTTATATACAGCGGGCCGAAACAGTCCATACCGGTGGAGTGAAAAGGCTTGTCGCCGAGTCGGAGGCGACAGGGAGGTAGGTCAGCCATCCGGGGTATACTGGGCTGCGCTCGCCATTTACGACAGTCTAGACAGGTTCGCTGGAAGCGCCGCACTGCTTCTCTCCCTTGCAGTATCCAATAACGACGTCTGATCTCCGCGAAGACTCTCTCTGCCCCGGCGTGATGCACATCCTCGTCGTATTTCTTTATGATCAGCTCTGTGACCTTGTGTCGGCTGTTTAAGACTATCGGGTACTTGACGTCATCCGGTAAGTCTGGAGCTCTCCGCAGACGACCACCCACTCTGATGAGACCATGGGCGTCGCTCTCGGGGGCTAGGTGGAGCAATCTGCTGTCTGATGGGACAGGCTTTGCTCCCTGTAGACAGTCTAGCTCATCGGGAAACGAGTCTCTCTGGGCTCGTTGTAGGAGAAGAAGTTCTGCTTCTTCGTAGTCAGCTGCAGTAATGTCAGTAGTGAGCTGAACCTCTGGGTGGTGCCACAGGAATGTCTTTAGCTGCGCACTCTCTAGGGTGAGGCAATCGTCTATGTCGGGGTCTGTGGAGACGAGTGTGTTCAATCCACAGAACATAGATTTCTTGTTTTCGGCCTCCTCTTTACTCGCTTCCCGTGGGGTGGGTGTAGGCCACTCTTCTTCCGGGAGCTTGAGGAACTCTGGCCCGTCACTGTATAGGTTGTGACGGGTGAGGTCATCCAGGGACATTCCCCGGGTGATGACGTCAGCTGGGTTGTGTTTTGTGTCCACATACCTCCAGCTTGCTACTTCTGTTAAATCTTGAATCTCTGTGACTCTGACTCCCACGAAGACCTTGTATCTGCACGAATCAGACCGGATCCATGTGAGTACTGTCGTGGAGTCTGACCACAAGATTGTTCTTTGCACCGGAATGGTGAGTTCACGTTGGATTAACGTGGCGAGTTGCGCTCCTGCTAGGGCTGCGCAGAGCTCTAGACGCGGGATAGATTGTTGCTTTCGTGGGGCTATTCTTGAGCGAGCCAGGATGAAAGCAGTATGTATTTCTCCTCCCTCCTCTCGGGCACGCAAGTAGGCCACCGAACCGTAGGCTACTTCGGAGGCGTTGCTGAAGACGTGCAGGTCCATCTGGCACGTCTCCGGCCTCACTGTGGGTGGGAAGTAGCTGCGGCGTATGTTGACACCTGGGAGTGAGCTGAGTTCCGTCTCCCACTCTCTCCATGTGGATGCAAGGTGTTCGGGTATGGGGTCGTCCCAGCCCTGGTCCTTGTCCCATAACGCTCTTACAATCATCTTTGCCCTGGTGGTGTAAGGTAGAATACATCCCAACGGGTCATATTGTCTGGCGAGTGTTCTGTATACACTCCGTCTGGTGGTCGGTAGTGCAGTCGACCTTCCCTGCTCCTTGGTCAGGGGTGTGTGTTTATAATGGAGCGAGTCTGTTTTGAAGCGCCAGACTAGTCCTAATGTCATTTCTTGGGCTTCTCCTGGGATGGTCGCCATCCAGGTCTCGCTGCTTGCTGCCTTGTCCTCGGGGGAGAGGCTGCGCAATACTTGCGGGTCGCTGCTGGCCCACTGCCTGAGATCAAAGCCGCCTTTGATCAGGGAGGCGCGGAGCTTGAGTAGAAGGGCCTCGGCTTCTTCTGGCGTCGAGACGCTTTGCAGACAGTTGTCCACGTAGAAACTATTTCCTACACTTTGTCGGACCTCTTCATCAGCTGCTGGGTCCTCTGCGACGTGCTTTTGCAGTGCAAACGTAGCACAGCATGGGCTGCACGTGGTTCCGAAAGGGAGGACTTCCCATTGATAGATGGCTGGTTGCTCATCCCCGATCCTCTCTCTCCATAGGAACCGCAGCAGGGGCTTGTCCTCCTCCACTAGTCTCACCTGCAGGAACATCCCTTTGATGTCGCCGCTGATGGCCACCTTGTCTTGGCGGAAACGTAGTAACACGCCTAGTAGAGAGGGGCCGAGTGTTGGGCCGGGCAAGAGCTCTTTATTCAGATTTTGTGATCCGATCTGGTAGCTGCAGTTGAACACAATACGATCCTTGCCGTTGTGGTGGACTTTGTGGTGCGGCACGTACCATGATTCGGTCGTCTGATCGGCCTCTTTAATGTCAATTTTCTTTATGTGTCCCGCTGTGATTAGCTTGTTAATCTCAGCGCGGTACACCGTCTCTTGAGCGGGGTCTCTGGCTAGGCGCCGCTCTGTGTTCAATAGATACCGCTCCGTCGCTTCTTTTGGGGCGTGGAAGGTAGGCATACCCTCTCGCCTCAGGAGTGGAGTTGCGTATCTCATCACTCCGTTGACTTTGACTCTCTTTGTCCCCTGCTCGAGGAGGGCTATAGCGTAAATGTCTTCCTTGGAACGAATGTCTTTCTTTTCGTTCTTAAAGGGCATTGTCTCTAGTGTCCATAGCCTCTCGACATGCTGTAGGAGGGTGGTGTCTTCTTCTGTCACTCTGGAGTGGAGGCAGCTAGTGGCTGCTGTTCGGTTAAGAGACTTAGCGAGGGGGCCTTGTAGTGTCCATCCTAGGCGGGTCTCGACTGCTGCAGGACAGCCTCTGGGCCCTGTGTGGACCCGGTCAATCGGGACGATGAGGTCTGCATGGTCGGAGCCTATCAGCAGGGTCGGGTGGCACCGTCTATGGGCGGTATAGGTAGTTGACGCAGGTGCACATATTTATCCATCAGCTTGGCGATGGGGTAGGTGTACTGCGACAGGCCTATTTCTTGGCTGGTGAAAGCGTTAGTAATCCTATACCGTCTCTCTGGCTGCCCGCTTGCTGCGATAGTGAAGGAGACATTCTCGCCCTTTATCGTCTTTAGATCTCTTCTTATTGTCCGAATCGTCATCTGGTTTTCGCTCCCCCGCAGCCCCAGCTGGGCCGCAGCGGACGCGAGGAGAAGGGTCTTCTCTGACCCGTCGTCAAGGACGGCGTAAGTGTCCATGACCTTATCTTGGTAACTCAGTGTTACGCGGACCACCTTTAAGAGCACCCGGGCGCCCCCGCTGCTGGCGGGGTCAATGTACATAACACTTGCCTTTGTGCTGCTTGAGGGTGCAGGCTTTCTTCTGTTACTGTCGTGTAGGACATCTAGGTGGGCTCCGTCACACCGACTACACCTCTTCTTTAAGCGGCAATCGGCTGCCATGTGACTGCGCGCACATCGGTAACAGCGTCGGTTGGACTTTATCCATTGACTCACCTCGTCGGCGGTCATCTTCTTGAACGTGTCACATTGTGACAACCAGTGTTCCTTTTCACAGTACGGGCACACCATCTTCCACTTCTCTTTCATCGAGGGGGTACTGTGGTTCTTGCTGCTCGGTACTGATTCTGATTGGTGCATGACGGTCACCAATCTTTGGCCATCGTTTGCTCTCCTAGGTCCCTCTCTGGAACTTGGGGTGCTCCGCATGAACGTATCCAACCGTAGGCTGTTGACTTCTCTCGCCAGGAAGTCGGCTAGGTCTAGGAGGGATGGCTCGGGACCGTTAGGATCACGGTGGTCTCTTTGCCGCCTGAAGCGCTCTTGTCGGGCGGGCGGAAGCTTCTCTAAAATCCTCTCGACATTAGAGTTTGCGTACAGTTCGTGCATACCCTTTTCTCTTTGCGCCCCCAGCATCCCTACCAGGGATTGTACCTTGATAGACAGGTCATCTAGTGAGCGATTGTCTGTGGCTGGGGGTAGGCGGTCAATATGCCTTATCTCTTGTATTATGTAGTCCCATATGCGTCCATATCTTTGGTCGAGTGCTGCTAGAGCCGCGGTGTATGGGGTAGTAGAGGTGGCATAGGCCAGCGCTATATTGTGCGCTCGGGGCACCTTGAGGTGCTTCAATAGGATAGCATATTTGTACGGTTCATCAGCTACATCGGACATCATTGTCTCTAAGCACATTTGTAGCTCCGTGTACTGTGCTCTGTTCTCGTGGGTGAAGTCCGGAAACGTCGGTGTGCCAATGTATGATGCCATGGATGGCTGGCACATCGGTGAGCGTTGGAAGAGAGGCCTCCTAGGCGAGTCCCCTCTTACGCCTCTTGGTGGGCTGGTACCTGCTGGGTACCATGGCCCGCGTATCCAGGTGCTGTTCCTCGGGGCTGGTCGTGCGTCAAGCTCACCCGTGAATTGAGTCGGGGGTCTGTAGCGCAGAGCCGCGGGGGTAGAGCCTGGGCTGTACTGGACCTCCTGGTCCTGTGGAGTACTGTGCTGCTGTCGGGCTTGACTCTCCTCCTCTCCCTCTTCTTCTTCCTCTGGCAGGTCCTCTAGATCCTGTAGTCGTCTATTTAGCCTCTCCGCGGTGTAGACCGTTTCTTCCTTGTAGCTGGGTCTCGCTTGGACCGGTCGGGGAAGGAGTTCGGAGGGGGGTATAGGCTCTCTCTGGTGGTCGGGCTCAGGGTCGCTTGATCGGGTAGGGGAGGGTGCCCTTGACCCCTGTCTTGACGAGGCCCTGGAACCCCGTGCGGAGGGAGGGGTTGTTGCCCTGGTGATCACCTGCTCCATTATCTGCGCTTGTAATCGGTTGCGCTCGGCTTCGCGCTTGGTGAGAGCGAGGTCGCGCTCTGCTTCTCTTTGGGCACCGGCAGCGGCGAGCTGGGCTTCGGCGGCGGCGCGCTGGGCTTCGGCCCGGTCCCTTCCCATATTCTCTTCCGTCTGAAGGCGTCTAATCTCTAGACGTATACGATCTTCGTCGCTCCGTTGCTGCGCTTGAAGGCGTTCTCTTTCCATGGAAGAATGTTCGCGCTCACTAAGCGTCTGTGCTTGGAGTCGATCGCGCTCTGTTGAGGCTGCTAGGCTGGCGAGGAATGCCTGTGCCAGCATCTTGTCCGCCTCGCTGGGGGAAGACGCTGGTTGAGGTGATCCGCTCCTGGCAGTACTCGTTGGAGATCTGTTCTCCTGTGGCGAGTCCTGGAGATCCATCTCCGGGGTGCTCTCCTCTTCTTGTAGCGGGTAGAGTTCCATCCCTGGAGGGCTGTCTTTATCCTGGAGCTCTCCGGGGACTACTTCTTCGGTCTTGGCGGGGGGTAAAGTCATGTCAGGTCCCTCCTGGTCTCCACCGTGAGCTTGGTCAGTTACGTTAGAACCCACTAGGGCCTCTATTGGCGGGGTAGCCTGGTCGATAGGGTTGGACATAATTTTACTATCTACTTTTTCCGCGTTTACCGTCTGTAGAAAGCTAGGTAGTATATTGGCAACGTAATCCTCTAAGTACTGAGGTGTCTGCCGTCTACGCTGCGGGCGATCTACTTTAGGAGAACCGTTTTGTGGAGTGTTCATCATAGGCCATGTCAATATTAATACCACTATATTAATATTACGCTAGTTACCCTCCGGCTCGAAGGACCAATTGTAACTGAGGGGTACAATTCCCTGACTGTATTGATAAGTATGGTATCATTAAACCACTACCGCTTTATGTACTTTAATTACTGGCCATACAGTACATGATATATAAATATGATGAACACTTCCCACAATAAATCGGTTCCACACAAAGTTATAATTAAGTATTTATTGCAGCAAAAGGTACATAATATACTTCTCTATTATACTTTGAATGCACTTGTAAGGCAAAGGAATGTGCGTAGGCAAATCAATAATGAATGTCCATTCTCTGGTTACGCAGGAGGTAATTATACGACCTGAATCTTAGGGAATTATATCTATGGTGCACTGGTAATATATATAGCGGGAGATACTGAAGGGTCCCCCCGGTTGTAAGCCAGCAGGGGTAGAGGATCTGTCGGTAGTAGAGAGTCTGGTCAACGATGACTAAGGAGACTCCAAGTACAGGAGACGGTGCAATAGTCTCTTGATCCACAGACGAATACAGCTGTTCTCCGTAGACTGTAGCTCCACAGTGAAGAAAGCTAGCCTGCCTCAGGCTCTCTGAGGCGCAGACTCGACGTGGCTCCTCACAGGGTAAATCCCACACACGTGTAGGCGTCGGCGATTCTCCGCTCCATAAATCACAGGACCAAAACAAATATAATCCAGCCGTAAATGGCTATGCAGTCGTCGGGTAGATTAATCCAGTGTACATGTCCACACGATCCTCGTCTAGGTCTCCTCGGGTGAAAGCGCCATGAAAGCAGCCCAGCCTGGATAAGCACTCTAGCTGGTACGAGGAAGCGTTGGTGATGCTGGTCACTGTAGAACTTTAGCCGCACGATACACTATACACAAATAGACTATTACTGACTTAATAGAAATATGTCGCACTCGACGGTATAGCGCCAAACTCTGACACTTCAGTTATTAATTTGCACGCGGTCTCAATGCTCTATTTGGGGCCAAACAGGCCATACTTCACCGCACGTCGTATCGTGGGTGAGGCTTCAACTTATTGGGTAACAACACTTCTGTACGGGCATGACGAGTAACTAGGAGGTCGCACATTTTAGGCTCAGCTGCTAGCATGTAATTTAATCCTACAAAACTAATCAAAATATCACTCAAAGTCGCGCAGTATAAGTATAAGAATATCCGGAATCTAAATGTCAGGAAAAAACGCTAAAGAAAAAGCAAAGAAGGATAGAAAGAAAGCTGAACAGTCTGAGGTGGAGGAGGAGGCCACCAAGTCGGGTGAAAATAAGATGGCTAACGCACACGAGGACGTCGACGAATCTGATGATGAAAAGTTGAGTCCAGACAACCAAGATATCATGAAAGCCATACTGACTATGAAAACTGGACTGTATAAGAAATTCGACAAAATGCAAATAACAATTACGGAAATAAAGAAACAGATACAAGATTGCATAAGCCGCATAGAGCAGACTGAACAACGGATTTCTGACGCGGAGGACAACGTTAATAAGCTGATACCGAAGGTTGGCACTCTGGAGAACACCGTTAAAAACCTTCTCGACAAAGTGGAGGACTTGGAATGCAGGAGTCGAAGAAATAACGTCAGGTTGGTGGGGCTACCGGAAAAGGCAGAGGGCCAGGATGCAACTGCATTTTTGGAGAAATGGTTACCGGAGGCTCTGAATATTGAACCAGGGGGCTTAGTATTGGAGCGTGCTCATAGAATCGGTGCGCCACTTGACTCTCAACGCCCAAGGACCCTAATCATGAAGTTCATGAACTTCAAGGACAGAGAGAGAGTACTGAGGGCGGCTAGGACCAAGGGACGGGTCCTTTATAATAACGAGCCGGTTCGTCTTCACATAGACCTCTCTGCAGGTGTGCACAAGAGGCAGCGCGGATACGACGAGGTGCGGAAGAAGCTAAGAGACCGGGGGATCCACACGCACCGAATCATCTTTCCAGACCGGCTGCTGGTAACTCACAACGAGAGAGCCCGCACCTTTCAAACACCGGCGGAGGTGGAAAAGTTTATCCGAAGCATTTGACGGTCCCGGCGTTGGAAGGCTCCGAAAGGAAAGTAACAGTCATACTGAGCCTACTGTATTCTTATAAGTGAATATATAAATGACGTTATAAAAATAGCCATTTCCACGAAATGAGGCGTGGTTGGACTATGACTGTTTAGTTTTCCTCTGATTTTTATTTGTATTCTTATTCGGACAGGACTGAGTCTAGTTCAATGGACAAAATCAGCACTGGTTTAGACTTTTCCTACAACGCATTGCAGATTCTGGGGCAGGCTACAAACATTTAACTTTTTACATTTTCCTCGTCTCCCAGCCTGCGTGCGCGCGTTCCAGGTTTGTACTAAAAGTGTTTCAGATTTGTAATAATAGTGTTTGGCGTTTAAAGTAAGCCCCTGACCTAATGGATACTATACCTACAAGTTGCAAGCATTGCGCAGTTCAAGACAACACTAGATATGTTATTTGTGATTAGTATTTAGAAAAAATGAAAGCTAGTTTGAGCTTAGGGGGAAGACAAGTTAGAGAAACTCGTTTGGCCAGTAGTGAAATGAGGGGTGAGGGGAGATGCATGGGCATCAGGTTAGTAGGGGGTGGGGGGTGGGTGTTTTTTCCTGATGTGTTTTATTATTTTTTCTTCTCTCATATGGGTGTGGCTGTCTGTGTACCTTTTCATAAGGGATATATATATATTAATTAACTAATGTCAGAGAACTGCAAGGTGAAATTTACTTCGTGGAATTGTAGGGGCTTGAACAAAATTACAAAGGTGAAAAGGGTAATGAGCAGGTTAAAATATTTGAAATCAAAAATTGTTTTTTTTACAAGAAACGCATCTTTTGAATGAAGATGTTCCTAAAGTAGCAAAAAGGTGGCAGGGCCAAGTGTTATCTGCCCCCTACACCACTCATGCCAGGGGGGTTATGATACTAATTCATAAGTCTGTCCCATTACAGGTACATAATGTAGTAAGGGACACTGCAGGTAGATATATTATGGTCCAGGGTAGGTTACTGTCTTAAACGTTAACGCTGATAAATGTTTATGGTCCCAATGAAGAGGACCCTAAATTCTATGATAATTTATTTTTGACAGCCTCAACTCTTCCTGGACAATACATAATAGCTGGTGACTTTAATTGTACGTTGGACCCTTCAAAGGACAGGTCAACTGGTCTAGAAGGCACTCACAATAAGTCGAGAAAGACAATACATCATTTTATGAAGGAATTAAACTTGTTGGATATTTGGAGGCATGGCAATCCAAATGCAGTGCAGTATTCCTGCTATTCCAGCACTCACAAAACACACTCACGCATAGACTACTTTTTAGTCTCAGCACTGCTTGCCTCCAAAGTAGGTGAATGTCAGTATAGCAGTATAGTTCTTTCGGACCACGCAGCGGTATCCTTGAACTATGAAGATACTAACCTAGTGAATGACCCACCAAGATGGCGTTTTCAACCAGGATGGCTCACGGATCACACATTTATAGACTTTTTGGAGAAACAGATTGACCTGTATTTTGAATGCAACAAGTCCCAGACCTCTGCTGGCATAAGGTGGGAGGCTTTCAAGGCTTTTATTAGGGGACAAATAATCTCTTTCACTAGCTCAAAGAAAAAGGCTACAAGACTTGAAATGGAGAAATTAGATCAGGATATAAAAAAAATGGAAACGGAAATTTATCATAACAAACATACGACTACAGATGCTCATTCAAAACTACTACTGCTTAGATCACAGTACAATGAATTAGCAGCTAACAAAGCCGCTGCCGACCTAATAAGACTCAAACAGTCCTACTATGATCAGGGGGAAAAGCCTGGAAAACTTCTCGCCTGGCGCATTAAACAACAACAAGCAGAAAGATCCATCAATTGTATTGAAGCCCCAAATGGTAGAACTATAGTGGACCCAACAGAGATTAATGAGGCTTTTAGAGTCTTCTATGGGAAATTATACAGCTCTGAATGTTCTCCTAACCTGGACATGCAAACACAATTCTTAGACGACCTAGATATTCCCAAAATTTCAAAGGAGGAGAGTAGGGCTTTAGATCAAAATATAACTGGCGTTGAAATTGCTGATGCAATCGGCTGTATGCAGGCTGGAAAAGCAGCAGGCCCAGATGGCATCCCCATAGATATTTATAAGAAATTCCAAACTAAATTAATATCACCCCTCTTGGAGATGTTTCAGGAATCCTTCGAGAATGGTCTTCTCCCCACATCTATGAGAGGAGCCCTAATCACTTTACTTCCAAAACCAGGGAAACCTAATACAAAATGTGAAAATATGCGTCCAATCAGCCTCCAAAATTCGGATACCAAGATTATTAGTAAAATTATTGCAAGAAGACTGGAGGTCCTTCTACCTAGGGTGGTGGGGGAAGACCAGAATGGATTTATTCAAGGGAGACGCCCTACCTAAAGCTGTAAAGGAATGTGAATCACTACCCACCTTCAAAAACACTCTCAAAAAACACCTACGTGAGACTGCAATTCGAAACTGGCCCCTACAAATGTCCTAACCTAGTTGTACAGTAAATGACCAAGTAAGGCTTTGTCAATATTCCAATGTACAGTGTAAAATGTGTGTGTGTCCCCTTCCCAACCCCCCCCCCCCCCCCCCCCCCCCCACCTCCAATGTACAGCCCTCACCCAACCCACCCAACCCCACCCCACCCAACCAACCTCCTCCAATGTACAGTTTCTATGCCAAATGTATATACACTCCTTTTCTGGACACTTTTGTATCACAAACAGTACTGTATTTGCAAATCTGATATGTCATAAATGTATAGATGTAGCAGTACTGTCTATCTGTATGTCATGTATGTCATATATGTTATGATGAATTGAAAATGGGGGACCCTGGTGTAAACAAGACGAAAGTCTTTCTCTGGTCTGCATCCCCTTAACAATTGTATGTATTGAGCTGTACTGTACTGTACCCATTCTGCAATCTGTTAATAAACTTTTCAATCAATCAATCAATCAGACAGGGTTTTCATAACGTCCGACGTGTGCTCAATATTTTATATAACCACAAGGGGGCGACAGACACTGCCTTACTCTCACTGGATGCAGAGAAGGCCTTCGACCGTGTCGAGTGGCCTTATCTGTTTGAGGTGTTAACACGATTTGGCTTTGGAGACACATTCGTCAAATGGGTTAGATTGCTTTGTACAGGGCTTACGGCAGAAGTTCTGACGAATAGCAAGGTCTCTAAACCCTTTAAAATTAGTAGAAGTTGCCCACAAGGGAGCCCTTTATCGCCCTTACTTTTCATTCTTGCGATCGAACCATTTGCTATAGCGGTGAGGATGCACAGTGATATTCATGGGATTCGAGAAGGTCATATAGAACATAGGATAGCCCTCTTCGCCGATGATGTAATATTAATGCTAAAAAATCTACACAGGTCTATCCCAGCACTCCTAAGTCTTATTGAAACATTTGGGAAAATATCTGGCTATAAAGTGAATCACTCCAAATCATCTATAATGTTACTCAATGAAAGAGAAAGGGAGGATGGGCTTGTTTGTGCTTCTACTCTCAACTCAACAGATACATTCACGTATTTGGGAATAAAAATGGTCCCTGAGGTGAATAAGATTTCTCAGATAAACTATGACCCAATTCTGGAAGCTAGTACTTCTTCAATAGAGCGTTGGACATCCCTACCCATCTCAATTATCGGCAGGATTAATATTCTAAAAATGAATATACTCCCTAAATTTCTCTACCTATTCCAGAATATCCCTTTACCCCCCCCCTCGTCTTTGTTCACAAGAATCAAGAAACTGTTTACCAACTTTATATGGCAAAATAAACGCCCCAGATTACGTCTATCTCTACTTTACCTACCATATGACCGAGGAGGCCTGAAATGCCCAAATATCCAATGGTATTACTGGGCAGCACAACTGCGGACAATCATGTTTTACTTCTCATCGGAGAATCCCCCTGCTTGGATCCATTCAGAATCCTGCTCTGTTAAACCGAGCTTACCCTTGCACCTGTATTTGTACTCTGGAGACCGTAAATATCTGAAGAAAAATACAGACAACCCCATTATTTTAAACATGATAGATGTGTGGTTTGACGCACTCAAATATTTGAATATAAATTCGTCCCGATCCAGGTTCAGTCCTATTTGGGGCAATGCCAATTTTAAATCAGGGCAAAACGATAGTGGATTTAAAGTATGGGCTGAAAAGGGGTTAAGGAAAGTGCAAGACGTATACAGGGAGGAGGATGAAGTATTCATGTCCTTTGCGGAAATATCTACAAAATATGATATTCCGAAACATCACTTTTTTAAATATCTTCAGCTAAGGAGTTTTATATCATCTCAGAACCATTCATTGGATATACCGAACATTTCCATCTTAGAGGTAGCAGTCACTAGACACTGTTATGGTAAAGGTATAATTTCAATGCTATACGACTTATTTGTATCTGGTTCAGATGAATCATCTGAATCAAAACTGAATCAATGGAACGAAGACATAGAGGAGGAAATATCTTTAGAAGAATGGAGCGTGGCATGTAAAGAGGCACAGAGTCAGACAGTCAGTAGCAACCTAAAACGTATACAATATAAATGGCTGATGCGTACATATATAACTCCTGTTAAATTGCATAAGTTTAATGATAATATTCCAGATACTTGTATTAAGTGTAGTGAGGAAAGGGGGACACTGTTCCACTGCATATGGGAATGTGTGAAAGTGAAAACCTTCTGGCAAGATGTTATTGATCTGATCGATCAAATCTTATCAAAGAAGTTGCCATTGAATCCCAAGCTTTTTATTCTTGGTTTATATCCTACCACCCCACATCTACAACGCAAAGAGTTTAGATTTATAGATATGTGCATATTACAAGCAAAACGTGTAATAGCTCTTAATTGGAAAAATGTTGATGGACCAAGAATTGGTATGTGGATTAAAGAAATGGCTTCAAATATGTCAATGGAAAAGATGGTGTATATTGTTAGACGTAAACAAAACATTTTTGATAATGCCTGGGGACCATTTGTGTACTTCTTAAAGCATAATACGAATGTTGGGAACTTGCTTCAACAAGAACGGGATTAGGGGGAGTACTGTGGGACAACTCTTATCATTGTGTAAAAACGACAAGAAACACCCTTTACTTAATGTGTAAAACATTTTGGTTGTATTATTATTTATTTATGTTTATTTTTTATTTAAATCTGTATCCTTCCTATGTGAACCTGTTTTTGAAGTTAATTATTATTTTGTGGGGTGGGGTTAGGGGAGGGAGAACGGGGTGAAAATGTTTGCTGAATACTGCTCTGCTGATATACATGTTGTAATTTGCAAACTAAAACCCAATAAATATATTGTTAAAAAAAAAAAAAAAAGAAAAAAAAAAAACAACACTTCTGTATTCACCTGCGCCATATTTATATGCACGGCGAACAATCTAGTGCCAACCTCATTTCTGTCTCGTATTCTTGGGCAAGGCCGGGCATGTACAGACATGTCTTGACGGTGGCTTTGAACCTGACTCTGGAGGCATGGCCCTGGCGCCTGTGGACCGCTGTCCAATAGGAGAATGAAATATTATGGTCTGTACTAGGCTAAAGGGATATTCCGTGTATATGTACAAGGAATATACAAGGGATATCAAACGATATACAAATACTATGCAATATATATCAATCAATAAATATATATATTCGGTTTAATCTGATCCTTTGTAACACTAGTAGTGAAAATGGGAAGAGGGATTTCTGTTGTTAAAAGATGTGCTCATTTGTTACCACTAAATTCTATCAAACAGGTCATTCAAGCTCTGGTTTTGTCAAATCTTGACTATTGTCCTGCAGTATGGTTGAATATAACGACGAATAAACTGAAAAAATTGCAAATGGTACAAAACAAAACAACACGTATAGCGCTTCGCTGTGAGTACAGAACTAATGTTGCAGCGATGCACAGTTGTTTAACTTGGTTACTTGTCAAACATAAGTTACTCTGCTCACTCCTTGTATTCACTAGGAATATTATTGTTACAAAGATCCCCTCAATTTTATATAACAATTTATCTATAAGTCTTGACAGACACAACCATTCCACCAGACATGCTTTTGCACGAGTGGTTTGAAAGCTTGGCGTTGCTAATAAACATTTTAAATAATTTTTATAAACTGGTCAACACTGCTCAAAACGCCTTTAGCTGCCTGATGCGCCTGCGCTGTGATGCGTCTATACTTTCCGTAGCCGCATTTCTGCAGGACGCTCTCTGATTGGCCGACGGCAGTTTCTACACTGGTTAGGCTTAGGCACTCTTTCGAAGTAGGTTAAGGTTAGAGTTTGTCTTAGAGCTTGACGGCAAGTTCTTTCGACGGTTAAGCTTAGGCACTCTTTCGAAGTTGGTTAAGGTTAGAGTTTGTCTAGAGCATGGCGATAGAACGCCAGGTAGTTTGCAGGCTGTTCGACGCGGAAATGGGCAAAGACACAGCTCGTCACGCGATTGGGCAAACGTGTCAGTGGCCAATCAGAGAGCGTCAGTCAGTGGCCGATCAGAGAGCGTCCTGCAGAAATGCGGCTACGGAAAGTATAGACGCCGCTGGCATCACAGCGCTTGCGCATCAGGCACCCAATGCCGGAAATAAAGCTGTGTTGACCAGTTTATAAAGATTATTTAAAATGTTTATTAGCAACGCCGAGCTTTCAAACCATTGCGATTCTCTGTCCAAGACCCTCGTGCAACTGTGAGTACCTTTGAAATTTCTCTGCGATACTTGTATAATGAATGGTTTGCGTCGGACCAGTTCTTCAGGGTAAATCTAGGTTGGTTTCCTATTGAGGAGCAAGGGACTGTGGATTCACTCTGCCAAACCTTGTTGGTGTGCATCACAGTCACAAAAGGGGCTAAGTGGCCCTCAGTGCCTCGTGGTCCATTGCTTCAACATGGGGAGCTCCTCCACCGGCCTCTGGAGGTCTGCTACTCAGTGATTGTAGACTATGTAGGGGGGCAGCTGGACGTCCGTGGTGCTCATGTCCTCCAGACGAGCCTTCAGCTGCTCTGCATTGTTGCAAAGCTGGGTCAGAAGGTGGTGAGTCAGAAGAATCACAGCATGAACGCTTTGGGAGATCCTGGCACTATTGAGAGACAGAACAACATCAACATGTATTAATGAGCAATTCACTTTCGGATGCTTCTCTTACTCCAATTGGCTGGGCGTCTTACTTGACTTCCTGTCCCAGCTCGGACTGTTTGATCGTCTCTAGAGCCTCCTCAGTGGTGGATGTTGCCTTGTCCACGTAATCCCAGAATGCATCTTTCACCATGTCAAGATAGTTGTCAGCAGGCCCGGACTGGCCATCGGGAGCACCGGGAGTTTTCCCGGTGGCCTGGCCTGCACAGATAAAAAAAATAATAATTATTATATAAAATGGGAAAATATTATAATTTTTTTGTATTATAATTTTATTTATTTTTTGCCAGGCCATTGTTTCTAGTTGTGGCGGCGCGATAGTTAGATAACCTAGGTGGGTGGGGAACAACCAGGATTTCACTGTCTGCCACAGAGTTGGAGAACTATCTGACTCTCTCTCCCTCACGCGGATCACACACACACACAATGGAGCCGTGCTGCCGCTTGTGATTGGTGGAGGCGGGACCAGGCGATACAACTGATTGACAGCGGAGGTGGTGAATGGAATGGCAGATGGCACTCATTTCATTTCATTTCAAACCTTTATTTATACTCGTGAAAGCACTGAGGTTTCCCTCATTTACAGTGATGACGAGTTAACAAAGGACACAAATATCATAACAGTTAATAATTACAATGAATTACAATTACTACAATGATGGATTAAAAACAATTACATGATTCAGTACATAGGTCAAGTGCAATGCCTTTAAACTCCATGAATGACGGGAATGTTCCGAGCTTTAGAGTCTTTTGCAGGGTATTCCATGTGTATGGAGCATCGTAGGAGAAGGCAGATTTTCCAAGCTCAGACCGAACTCGAGGCACCCTCAGATGCAGAATAACAGCCAGGCAATGAGCCAGGTAGTGAGGGACTCGGGAGAGATACAGTAGAGCGAAAGTCAATTAACGTTGATGTCAAGATGGACAGTGGAAGAAAGAGAAAGGGTGGCGGAGAGAGGGATAAAACAAAGAAAAAGCTTGCAGCAAGGTCAAGGAACTAGCAGGTTAGTCAGTGATAAAAAAAAAAAAAAATGTGGATGTTAGCTAGCTAACGTTACCATGCAATGCATCATCTCCCCTGTCAAAAGCCCAATGTTAAATCTGCCAAGAAACAAATAAATAATTTAACTCTTGTGTCTGAAAACTAAAGTGTTATACTCTTACCATATTAGGGGACTAAATTGAAAAACACCATAAAAAGATTATATGTTGAAATAATTTCCCACTTTCTTTTCCATAAATATTTTATTCAACTTCAGATTAAAAATGAAATACTCCCACTTTTCTGAAAGGAGTTGTTAAATCTGACATTACAAAAAAATTGTATGATTGGGGCTGAAGTTGAATAAACAATTTATGAAAGAGAAAGTCAAAATAATTCCAAGATAATTCAAAGATTACACACCTTTGCCACATATATTGGCTACAAACATAATCACTGCAAAGTTATCAAAATCTGATCAGACACAAGGGTTAAGTTGTTCCCTTTCTAATTTCCTCAAAAACATCTAGTCTAGTTAATGTGATCAATATTATTTGACAATTGATGCTTTTTGTTGGACATTTCAGTCAGTGAGCTCATACTTTGAGCTCATTTTATGGTTAAAATGATTGAGACAACGCAATCTTCTGTCTTCGTTGTGCATGCATGCGTGTGCTCACCACACGCGATACATGTGTCACTATTCTGGCAGTGGCTACTGTTATTATAGTATTGTAATGAAAGGTCTGTTATTTAATGTTTGTGTAAAGGGCTATTTTAACTGTTGATGGGTAGTGCATCAGTAACGTGAATATGGTATTGTGCTCTTGCTCTGTTTGAATAGGTGGAGAGAGTGGTTAACTGTATTATAATAGTAAATAGAAAAATATGTTGTGCTCTTGCTTTTTTCTTTTTGAAGGTGGAGAGAGTAGCATTGCTAGTGCCACAACAGTTTTATTTGAGGTTCATAACAGTAAATTGTACTAAGCAATTGTTGGCTCATTAGTTTGTGATTCACATGCACTAAAATTCACCAGAATGCAGGAAATTAAGTCTTTGTAACAAAAAAAATCCTGGTGGGGCCTGATTGGGGCTATATTTCGCACTATATCTCCCGGTATGAATTATTTCCCCAGTCCGGCCCTGGTTGTCAGGCTAGTGGCGGCTGGGTGGCGCAGCGGAGATTGCGTTCGTCACCAACACAAGAGACTCCGGTCTCGAGTCCAGGTGTCTGCGTTGCCTCCGGCTTGGGCCGGCCGTCATACTAACTCAATTGGCTGAGTTAGCGGGAGAGAATTGGGGGGTGGTAATCTGGCGTTGTGGACAGCGACTCCTACAGGTCGGTCAGGGCGCCTGCACAGCAAAAGACAGGAAGTGGTGTAGGTAGTGTGACCTCCCACGCGTTACACTTCACCAATGAGTGTCCGCGCTGTCAGGTGAAAAGAGAGCCGCTGGCTGTCTCCGCATGTATCGGAGGAAGCATGTGGTAGACCTCAGGGCTCCCTAGACCGACCAGTAGGGGGCACATGCGCGCAACGACCAGGTAAGGGAGGGGGGAATTGGCATAACGACAAAAAATTGGGATGGGAGGAAAACACAGAAAAATCTGGTGGAGAAAAAGAGGATTAAAAAAAAAAGATAGTTGTCAGGCTGATCCTGCCTCAGGACCTTGGCATTTATTTGCAAGCTGTTGCAAAAGACAGAAGATTTAGATTTTAGACAGGGAAAAAAGATTAATTAATTTATATAAATTCAAACTATGAAACATGAAGACATTCGCATACCAGTGAAAATGGTAAGTACAAAAACCACAAGGACCTTCATGTTTGATCTTGATCCTGACTGATGGATCAAAAAGAGATTTGATAAACGCCCATTCCATGTACATTTGTATCATCTCGTTCATTCATGGTTGAGGAACATTGGTTTTATGATCAGAAAACATCTTACCTTGTTCAATCTAAGGAGAGCTACATGAGGCTAGTTAAGGCTTCATTACTCGAATGTAAATGTGACTTTGATTTATGAGCGGGTGTGTCCATGTGACGTAGGTTCTCTCTCTCTCTCTGTCTCTCTGTCTCTCTCTCTCTCTCTCTGTCTCTCTCTCTCTCTGTCTCTCTCTCTGTTTCTCTGTCTCTCTGTCTCTATGTCTATCTGTATCTCTCTATCTCTGTCTCTCTCTGTCTCTCTCTGTCTATATCTGTCTCTCTCTGTCTATCTGTCTCTCTCTGTCTCTCTCTCTCTATGTATATCTATCTATCTGTCTCTCTCTCTGTTTCTCTGTATCTCTGTCTCTATGTCTATCTGTATCTCTCTATCTCTGTCTCTCTATCTCTCTCTCTGTCTCTCTCTCTCTCTGTATATCTATCTGTTTCTCTGTCTCTATGTCTCTGTCTCTATGTATCTCTGTATCTCTCTATCTCTGTCTCTCTATATCTATCTCTGTCTCTCTGTCTCTCTCTGTCTATCTCTGTCTATATCTGTCTATCTCTGTCTATCTATGTCTATCTCTCTCTCTCTCTCTCTCTCTGTGTATCTGTGTCTCTGTCTATCTCTGTCTCTCTCTGTCTCTCTCTCTCTGTATCTGTCTATATCTGTCTCTGTCTCTGTCTATGATAGGTTAATAGGATACTAGATTACTAGGATAATAGGATGCTCTTGCTTACGTAACACCTCTGTCCTAAAGTTGATCTAAATAGTATTGATGACAGTCAAAGACACTACATAATATGACGGGTCAAATGTCAGTACAATACCGTCTATCCCTTTACGGTGTGCGTGTGTGTGTGTGTGTCTGTGCGTCCGTGTGTGTTTGTGTCTGGATGTCATAAACTTATACTGTCAGCAGTCAAAGAGGGACAATTATAATCCATTTGCGTCCGTCTTATTATAATTATAGTCTGGCTCAGTGAGCATCTTACGTTTCCTGACCACGTCTTGCAAAGGGGGATAGTTCACTCTTCTTTACTCTCTTTTATTACATTTTATATAAAATTCTATTATCCACATCTCTCTCTATATTGTTATCTTTCTCTTGCTCTATTTAATGTATATCCATTCTCATTCTATCTCTATTCCTCCATACTGTATCTATCCTGTCATCCGTATGAACTGAGTATATTACAGAGGTGAATTTAATATATACACTAACTACAATAAAGAGCTGAGGATATGAATTATTGACCGGATGGAAGTTGCACTTTTGTTGTGGGAATTGTCACACACACACACACACACACACACACACATGGATGGAGAGAGAAAGGCAGAGGGAGAGAGTGAGAGAGAGGAACACAGGGCGACAGTGGCTCGGGAGGTGGAGCAGTCGTCTGGCAATCCGGAGGTTCCCGGTTTGATTCCCGCTCCTCCCGGGCAGTGTGTCGATGTGTCCTTGAGCAACACACTTCACCCCTAATTGATCCCGATGAGCAGGTTGGCACCTTGCATGATCGCCTCCGCCATCAGTGTGTGAATGGGTCAAATGTGAGGAACAAATTGTAAAGCGCTTTGGATCAAAATGCTATAGAGAGAGAGAGAGAGAGAGAGAGAGAGAGAGAATATACGAGAAAAGGCGGACACCCACAAATCAAGTCACAATTCTATCCCAGTAATTAAGCATGAACTATCCTCATGCAGATATCCTCTCTCTCTCTCTCTCTCTCTCTCTCTCTCTCTCTCTCTCTCTCTCTCTCTCTCTCTCTCTCTCTCTCTCTCTCTATAGCACTTTGATCCAAAGCGCTTTACAATTTGTTCCTCACATTTGACCCATTCACACACTGATGGCGGAGGCGATCATGCAAGGTGCCAACCTGCTCATCGGGATCAATTAGGGGTGAAGTGTGTTGCTCAAGGACACATCGACACACTGCCCGGGAGGAGCGGGAATCAAACCGGGAACCTCCGGATTGCCAGACGACTGCTCCACCTCCCGAGCCACTGTCGCCCTGTGTTCCTCTCTCTCACTCTCTCCCTCTGCCTTTCTCTCTCCATCCATGTGTGTGTGTGTGTGTGTGTGTGACAATTCCCACAACAAAAGTGCAACTTTCATCCGGTCAATAATTCATATCCTCAGCTCTTTATTGTAGTTAGTGTATATATTAAATTCACCTCTGTAATATACTCAGTTCATACGGATGACAGGATAGATACAGTATGGAGGAATAGAGATAGAATGAGAATGGATATACATTAAATAGAGCAAGAGAAAGATAACAATATAGAGAGAGATGTGGATAATAGAATTTTATATAAAATGTAATAAAAGAGAGTAAAGAAGAGTGAACTATCCCCCTTTGCAAGACGTGGTCAGGAAACGTAAGATGCTCACTGAGCCAGACTATAATTATAATAAGACGGACGCAAATGGATTATAATTGTCCCTCTTTGACTGCTGACAGTATAGGTTTATGACATACAGACACAAACACACACGGACGCACAGACACACACACACACACGCACACCGTAAAGGGATAGACGGTATTGTACTGACATTTGACCCGTCATATTATGTAGTGTCTTTGACTGTCATCAATACTATTGAGATCAACTTTAGGACAGAGGTGTTACGTAAGCAAGAGCATCCTATTATCCTAGTATCCTATTAACCTATCATAGACAGAGACAGAGACAGATATAGACAGATACAGAGAGAGAGAGACAGAGAGAGACAGAGATAGACAGAGACACAGATACACAGAGAGAGAGAGAGAGAGATAGACATAGATAGACAGAAATAGACAGATATAGACAGAGATAGACAGAGAGAGACAGAGAGACAGAGATAGATATAGAGAGACAGAGATAGAGAGATACAGAGATACATAGAGACAGAGACATAGAGACAGAGAAACAGATAGATATACAGAGAGAGAGAGAGAGACAGATAGAGACAGAGAGAGAGATAGAGAGACAGAGATAGAGAGATACAGATAGACATAGAGACAGAGATACAGAGAAACAGAGAGAGAGACAGATAGATAGATATACATAGAGAGAGAGAGACAGAGAGAGACAGATATAGACAGAGAGAGACAGATATAGACAGAGGGAGACAGAGAGAGACAGAGAGATAGAGAGACAGAGATAGAGAGATACAGATAGACATAGAGACAGAGAGACAGAGAAACAAAGAGAGAGAGAGAGACAGAGAGAGAGAGAGAGAGACAGAGAGACAGAGAGAGAGAGAACCTACGTCACATGGACACACCCGCTCATAAATCAAAGTCACATTTACATTCGAGTAATGAAGCCTTAACTAGCCTCATGTAGCTCTCCTTAGATTGAACTTGCAAATCCCTCCCCTTTTCCTCCTCTCGTCCAATGTCCTGCCTCCTGCAGTGCCACATGTCGTTCCCCCCTCCTAGGCCCTCCCACACCCCTCCCTGTGCGTGCAAGGGCGGCGGCCGGCCATAGATTGATGGGGGGGGCCCGGCCCCGGGCCTCTGAGGTAGTGTGTGTGTGGAATAGGTAACAGTGCTGGAGTTTTATAACAACATTGTAGGACAAAGTCCCTTAGCGGTCGCCCTGCTGTACATAGCGTTACTCCATGTTGCATCACCAGTGCTCTGTCACTAAATCTTTAAATACAATGGATGATTATTACAAATGGGTTATAGTTAATTCAGTGCATGATCACTAGCTGGTCAGGGGGACTGTAAGCTAAAACATGACCTGTGGCACTGCTACCTTGGCCTGGACATATGAGCTCAGCTCGGCAGCTGTGGTACTGCACAAGATGGGATGGATGGAGATCAGTGTTATGTGACTTGTACAAAATTAGAAAAGTAAGGCCATGCATATCAGCTAAACAGTAGAGTCCTGGAGAACTTCTGGGTTAATAAACATGCATCCTGATGCTGAATGAAGAGTTTGACCGTGTCATGTGAATATGGGGTATTTTCCTTGTGCCTGCTTATACTGTAATTTGATTTGATTTGAAACCTTTATTTATTCTCGAAAAGGGACATTGAGGTTTTACCCTCTTTTGCAAGGCAGTTGAGATTTACAAATAAATTTACAAATAAATATCAAATAAAAAACAGTTAGGCCTACATAATGAGGTTGGGAGGTTTGTGACCATGCTCTTACATTGTCCATAGGATAGTGGGGTATTGATTTTGAGTGAGTTGAAGATCGTTCCAGGAAGCTTGTGCATCAAAACGAAAGGCAGATTTATCAAGTTCAGACTGAACTCATGTGACCTTAAATGTGAGCCAATCATTTGAGTGGGTCAGATAAGGACCATAATTACAATCCTTAAATCCGCTTTAAAGATGAACAGATACCAATCCCTATGTTGCCTCTCTGCTAGAGGAGACCAAGCCACCTTATCATACAGGATGCAATGAGTATCATCAGTAATGATAGACCGTGTCTAGGGGTAAAAGAGTGGAAGGGAGCCTACTACCACAGAGACTCTAGGATCGAATCCAGCTGTCAGCGGTACCTCCGGCTTGGTCAGTCATCCCTACTAAGTCTCAAAGGAGTTCAAAGTCTCCCTACTCACTCACCAGTGCCTCTACTGAAACGCCCCCCCTCTACCTTAAAGAACTCATCACCCCTCACTCCTCCTCACGACATCTCCGCTCCGGCCAGGCAAACCTCCCCAAGCGCCCAAGGACCAAACTCCGAACCATGGGAGATCGGGCTTTCTGCTCATCCACTCCCAGTCTGTGGAATGCTCTCCCTGACCACCTGAGAACACCACAGACTGTGACTTACTTGACTTAAACCCTTTTGCTCTTTGGGGAGCATAGGTCATTCATGAAATCTCTCCAGCTGGTTCTGTGTTGGGCGATTTTCTCTGCTTCCTTCCATGATGTTCTTTCTACCTTGAGATCCGCCTCGACAGACCTTCTCCAGCTGTTTCTGGGTCTTCCTGGCTTTCTCTTCCCCTGTGGGTTCCAGGTTAAGGCCTGCCTGGTTGTGTTGGAGGATGGTTTTCTCAGGGTGTGTCCAATCCAGCCCCATTTCCTGCGTTTGATTAGGGTTTCAAGTGGTTCTTGTTGAGTGGTTTGCCAGAGCTGTTCGTTTGTGATGGTGTTTGGCCAGTAGATTCCCAGGATGTGTCATAAGCATCTGTTTATGAAGGTTTGCAGTTTGTTTGAGGTTTCTGCTCCGTATAATAGAACTGATTTGACATTGGTGTTGAAGATGCAGAGTTTGGTCTTTGTGGAGATGTGGTTTGAATTCCATGTTTGCTTCAGTATTAAAAATGCTGTTCTTGCCTTCCCTATTCTTGCTTTGATGTCTTTGTCGCTGCCTCCGTCCTTCCCCACGATGCTTCCCAGGTATGTGAAGGTGTCCACCTCGTCCAGTGCCTCTCCGTCCAGTTGTACGGCCTCTTCTAAATTGTGGTTAATCTTCATCTCCTTTGTTTTTGCTTTATTGATGTGTAGTCCTGTGGTAGCTGCAATTGTGGCAAGTTTTCTTATGTCGTCGGCAAAGTCCAAATCCTCTAATTGAGACCACATTGTCCACTGAATGCCCAGATTTTGTTCGGCTGTGGTTTGTTTCATGATCCAGTCAACTGCCAGAAGAAAGAGGAAAGGGGACAGTAGGCAGCCCTGTCTGACTCCTGTCTCTACTGTAAAGCTGTCTGTGAGCTGGCCGTTGTGTATTACTCTGCAGAATGATTGTAGGTACAGCTGTTGGATGATGGTTATGAACTTCGTTGGGATACAGTAATGTACCATGAGTTTCCATATAGTGATCTGTCTAGACCAGACCTGGGCATTGTACGGCCCGCGGGCCGGATACGGCCCGCGGGATGATTCTGACCGGCCCGCGAAAGATTACATGATAATAATTTCTTTTTTTCTTTTTTTTTTATATATATATATATATATATATATATATATATATTTTTTTTTTATGTCAACGTTCACACTCACAATATACGCTTACCTAGGATTTGACTTGATTCAACAACAAAGCAGTCGGGGCAAGCCGAAAACGGTCAAAAGTGTTTGATGTTTGGATTTCTTTTTTCACAACTGAGGTAGGTAGATAAAATGTTTAGAGACTAAAGTACAGAAAAAAGGTACTGTTGGGTACCGTATCGGTTCAAATGTGAACGGTACCCATCCCTACTGAACACACAACTGCAGGGCAAGGGCATTTTTGCTCATGAAATGCATAGCCATGTGAAAGCCTTCATGACAAAGTTGCAATTAATTTCAAGGCAACTAGGCAGCATCAATCTCAAACACATGAAAACCCTGAAAGAAGTCAAACCATCAGCTGATCACCGGCACAGGTACTCATCCATGTTGGGAGCACTGCATGATGAATTTTCAAGGCGTTTTCAAGATTTCAAAAAGGTTGCCTCTCCCTGAACGTCAGCAAAACAAAAGAGATGATTGTGGACTTCAGGAGGTCGGGAGTCAAGGACTACAGCCCCCTCAGCATCGACGGGGCACCGGTTGAGAGAGTGAACAGTTTCAAGTACCTCGGAGCCCACATATCCGAGGACTTGACATGGACCACACACATTGACAGTGTTGTGAAGAAGGCACGACAACGCCTCTACTTCCTCAGGCGCCTAAGGAAGTTCCAAGTCAGTCAGAAGATCCTTAGGAACTTCTACTCATGTACAATAGAGAGCATCCTGACTGGCAACATCACCTCCTGGTTTGGGAATAGCACTGCACAAGACCGTAGCAGACTACAAAGAGTGACACGTTCAGCCGAACGCACAATTGGAGGGGGGCTTCCCACCCTCCAGAACATTTACAACAAGCGGTGCAGGGGGAAGGCTAAGAGAATTATTAAGGACTCGAGCCACCCGAACAACTGCCTCTTTGAACTGCTGCGGTCAGGCAAGCGATACCGGAGTCTTAAGGCGAGCACAGAAAGACTCAGAAGAAGCTTCTATCCCCAGGCCATCAGGCTGCTAAACGAACAATAAACACTATGCAACAACCATCAAATGCACACAGCACACACACCCACACGCACACACTCACTTAAACCACACAAACACACTTTATATTTATTGATAAAGGATTTGCACTACAACTCGTACACCCACTGTAAATTGTACCTAAATTGCACCTCATCCCATTTCTGCCTTGCACTATATAGTATTGTATTAGTACACTGCACAGTATTGTATATTATATGGTAACTCAGTTACGTCTATTCTGCATCGAACATTGTACATATGTCTATACTGAACACTGTGACCTCATTTTTTTTTTACTTCTAATTTACATGCTATACTATGTTATTTTATTTCATACTTATCTTGTCTTGCACAGTCTCTGGAGCGTAACAGTAAGAAGCATTTTGTATAAAAGTATTCTGTACTTCTGTATGACAACTATTAAAGAAACTTGAAACTTGAGGATGAAATGCAGCTGGTGATGTTCAGCTTGACCTCATTGACCTGCAGTCTGATTCACTACTGAAAGAGCACTTTAAGTCAGCATCACTGCTAGAGTTGTACTCTGCTCTCAAGGAGGAGAACTTTCCAAACATGAGGAGACATGCTCAGAAGATGTTGGTTCTCTTTGTATCCACCTATATGTGAACAGACATTCTCAGTCATGACGTTTTTGCCAAGTCCAGGTACAGATCCTCTCTCACTGATGAACATCTGGCAGCTGTGCTTCGCATCTCCACCTCAGACATGCAACCTGACTTTGATGGACTTGTTAAAGCTCAACAGAGACTGGATTTATCACACTGAATAAAAAAAAAAGCTGAAGAACACTAAAATGTGGAAATATAACAAGTGAAATGGGACACTTGATATTTTTTTTCTTTTTTTTGCACAGTTCTGAAAACATTAAATGTTTAATATAGGCATGTAAAGTAAAAAAGGCTACTGGGACACTTTTCTTTACACAGTTCAGTAACATGTCTTGTTTATTTTGGCTATAAGATGATGTGATGTCTTTAGAAAGCTAAGAAAATCCTTGTTTCAATAGTATATGAAACTCAAAATAATAACTTTATTTGTATAGCACTTTTTCATACATGCCCTTTGTTATTAATGTTTCACATTTTGTTTATCATTTTGGAAATAAATTCTATTTGAATAAATTATATTTTTGAAAGCTAACCTCACCTTTTAATTGCCAAATAATAACATACACTCTTACCAGGGGTCAAAACAATGCCATTTACTGCTTTTTATATAGAAATAAAATGTATATTATGCATAATTGAGTTTGGAATTTTGGCCCGGCCCTCCAACATATTTTCAGTTGCTCATTCGGCCCCCCGGGAAAAATAATTGCCCACCCCTGGTCTAGACTGTCGAATGCTTTGTGGAAGTCGATGAATGTGAGGTGGAGAGATGTGTTCCATTCCAGGGTCTGTTCTATGATAATGCGGAGGGTGGCAATGTGATCTGTACATAATCTGTCCTGTCGGAAACCCGCTTGTTCTTCTCGGAATTCTTTGTCCACTTCTTTGGACAGTCTTTCCAGGATGATCCTGCTCAAAATCTTCCCTGGCACAGATGTGAGCATGATGCCCCTGTAGTTGTTAGTCTTTCAGGTTGCCTTTTTTGGGGAGCTTCACCAGGTATCCCTCTGCCCAGTCGCTTGGCACCTTTTCTTCATCCCAGATCTGTCCAAAGAGTTTGTGGAGTAGTGTTGTTGCCATTTCTCTCTGCCTTACTCAGTTGATTACTGAGAGCACTAGACCAAACCCTAAAGATCATGCTAAATCCACTCTCATTGACTTGATATTTTCTAACAGATGTGACAGGATCTCTGCTAGTGGTGTTTTTGATTTAGGCATTAGTGATCATTGTCCTACGGTATGTGTTAGATCCACAAAGCTGCTGAAATCAAGACTGCGTATTGTTCAAAGAAGAAATCTTAAAATCTTTAACCCCCAAACCTTTTTGGAGGACATTGCTACTAATAATAGTCTATGTTTAGCAGGGTCTGATAATGTGCAAACTGCACTGGATTCTTTTATAAAGACATTTAATTGCTTTGTAGATAAACATGCTCCTTATAAAAGGACTAGGATTAAGGATAGGGTGGCACCGTGGTTCTCAAGTGAGCTGTCAGCATTATTTTCTGAGCGGAACTCTGCGTGGTCACGTGCTAGACGCACTGGGGATACGCAAGACTGGCTTTCCTTCAGACAACTTAGAAATAGAACTACTGCAGCTGTGAGGAAGGCTAAATCTGATTACTTTTTAGACTTAGTCTCGAATTCCTACTCTAACCCAGCTAAATTCTGGGGTGCAGTAAACCTGTCAAAAAATAACCCTGCTACATTGCCATTGTGTATTAATGTGGCTGATTGTAAAATCTCGGATCCTCAGGAAATTTGTCTTGCTTTCAATAAACACTTCATTGAGGCTGGGTCCTTATTTGACAGGTTGCAAACTGGGCTGGCTCCACTGGATGTTGACTCTGACCCTAGCCCAATCTTCGATCATGCCTCGTGTGTACCTACATTTTCCTTCCAGCCATTTTCATCTAGTGAAACTCTCAATATCTTGCAATCCATAGACCCTAAGTGTTCTACTGGTGTGGACAATTTAGACTATTTTTTTATAAAACTGGCAGCCCCTGTCATTTGTGAGCCATTGTCACACATCTTTAACCTTTCTATTGCATCTGGCATAGTCCCGCAAGTGTGGAAATCTGCCAAGGTGCTCCCCTTGCATAAAGGGGGGGATAGGGATAAGATGGATAACTATCGTCCTATCTCCAAACTATCATGCCTAGCCAAAGCACTGGAGACCTTGGTAAACAACCAATTAAAAACCTTTTTCTCAAGTTGCCCAGTGCTAAGTACTCACCAATCAGGTTTCAGAGCAAATCATAGTACTATTACAGCTGTTACTTTGGTCACTAATGACATTATTTCAGCCCTGGACAATGGGAAGCATTGTGCAGTTCTCTTTGTAGACCTCTCAAAGGCGTTTGATACAGTAGACCATCACTTGCTTTTGAATAGTCTAGCTAGCATTGGCCTGGATAAAGCCGCTTGTGCTTGGTTTCAGGACTATTTATCTTCAAGGTGTCAATCTGTGAATTCAGGTAACTTTCAATCTGATTTCCTGCCATTGTCTAAGGGTGTACCACAGGGTTCGGTATTGGGGCCGGTCCTCTTTACAATCTATATTAATGATATTGTTTCTAGTCTTTCAGCACTAGCAGGTTGTCAGGCTCATCTTTATGCGGATGATACAGTTGTCTACTGCATTGCGGATACTGTTCAGGAAGCTATTGTGAACCTGCAGCTTGCATTTGACACTCTCCAAAATGCTCTAGCTAAGCTCAAGTTAGTGCTTAATGCTAGTAAAACCAAGTCTATGATGTTTTCTAGAGCCAGGGTTATAGATTATGACATGCTACACCTAACAACAGCAAATGGTTTGTATATTGAAAGAGTTAGTGAGTATAAATATCTTGGTATATGGCTGGATGATAAACTTTCTTTTAAATTCCATATAGATAACCTAGCTACAAAATTACGGCAAAAGATTGGTTTCTTGTACCGTAACCGCGCTAGTTTTCCCATGTTCTGTAGGAAAAGAATTATACAGGCTGTTTTTTTGTCAATATTGGACTATGGTGATGTCATTTACAGGCATGCGTCTGCGTCTACATTAAGGCCTTTGGATTCTGCCTACCACTCCGCCCTAAGATTTATTACGGGTTTGATTGATTGATTGAAAACTTTATTAACAGATTGCAGAATGGGTACAATACAGTACAGCTCAATACACACAATTGTTAAGGGGATGCAGACCAGAGAAAGACTTTCGTCTTGTTTACATCAGGGTCCCCCATTTTCAATTCATCAGGACATATATGACATACATGACATACAGATAGTCAGTACTGCTACATCTATACATTTATGACATACCAGATTTGCAAATACAGTACTGTTTGTGATACAGAAGGAGTCAGGAAAAGGGAGTATATACATTTTTTTTTTGATCAAATTTTTTTATTGACATTCTCACAAAACAAGACAACACATTAACCACAATCACAATACATAGAACTTCACAAGAAAATAACAAAAACAATAATAATAATGACTAACAATTATACAGACAAGAGAAAAGAAACCAGAGTTCAACCTACTAAATTAATTCCAAGGGGTACTATCTAATAAATGGTCTTTCCCAGTGTTCAGTCCCGATTCCCGGCCGTGTGACCCCATATTAATAAAACGTACATCTCCAATCCACCACAAGGACCATTTTTTGGGGGAACACGACCTGAAACCAGAGCAATGAACCTTCATGAAAAAACAAAAACCTGTAGGTGTTCCATAGACTCACAGAGACCGTGTAAAAGTGGCCAAACAGTGAAGAACTAGTTAAATAGCTGCCCCCCCATAATATCCCCAGCTAAACTCAAGATGACAAGACAAGGGACAAGACAGACAAAAACATTTCCTCCTCCCCCTCCCAAGAGACCGCCGGACTCACCCGAACACGCACCCCAACCCCGCTCAGCCGCACACTGCGGTCTTTACCTTCTCAGCTGCTGCGAACCACAGGTCAATTCCAGCCTGCCCCACCCCAATCACCCGGGCTGTGGATATCTCAAGATAAATCACATCCAATAGAGTTAGGGACCAGTTAATCATTGTAAGCTTCTCAGGCTCCTTCCATCTCATTGCTATTAGCTTCTTCGCTGCTGTGACGCCCGCTAGGACAACCCTTTTCAGTTGTACGGACGCGGGTAGTGTCGTTATATCGTTCAGGAGTAGCGTAACAGCTGTGAATGGGATAGTTAAGCCACACAGATCTGAAAGTTTGTCCGTTATTGACCTCCAGAAGCGGGCCACTGGTGGGCAATCCCAATACATATGCATATAAGTGCCTGTGGCCTTTTGAGAGCACAAAGTGCACCGAGAGTCGGTTATCAGTCCCATAGCAAATAGCTTCCTAGGTGTAAGATAGGTCCTATGAATATAATTAAAATTAATTTGCTGGTGATTGGGGTTGCGGGAAGATAATGCCACATTTGCCCAAACATCATCCCAGTCAAACTCGGGGTCCAACTCCGGGATATCCACACGCCAGATTGTATCCAATGATAAATTTTTATACGTGGATTGAATTAAGAGCGTATAAAAGTCGGAGACAAACCCTCTGGATGTCGTCCTGTCCACTATGAGCCTGAGGAAGGGGTGTGGGTGCAAGGCTTGAGCCCACGGTACGCCATGCGCCCTCAGTGCTGACCTTAGTTGAAGGTAAAGAAAGAAGGACTCGCCGGGAAGATCATAAAATTCTCTTAAGTCCTGAAACGCACGGAGGCCGTTCTTATCATAAATATCCTCCAGAGTATGCACTCCCCTCCTTTGCCATTGAGGAATATTAACCGGCTTGTGTCCAACAAGTAATTGCTGGTTATTAAAAATTGGAGAGTCCAGGTGCCAAGGGCATTTAACCCCACACGACCTCTGTACATTACGCCACGTTTGGATCACGTGAGTTATGATCGGTCCATACCTCAGCCGGCATTTCGCAATAGAGACAGTGGAGTACACTACATCCTGCAATCTTAGCGGAGACACCGCCGCCGCTTCTAAGGAGCGCCACGATACAGCCTCTACAGGGTCTAGCCAGCACATCAGAGGTCTCAGTGAAAAGGACCAGAAATAAAGTTTAAAATCAGGGATTGCGAGGCCCCCATCTTGTTTCCTACGTTGAGTAGTAGCCCTTTTGATTCTCGGGCGTTTGTTATTCCAGACAAACTTAGATACCATCGATTGTACCTTGCGCCAGTGGTCTATTGGAGGGGGCAGGGGGAGCATTGAGCTAATAAAATTTATCCTAGGCAGGATGTTCATTTTGATTATGGAAGCCCGGGCTTGTAAGGAGTTAGGAAGGGACGACCACCTGTCTAGATCCTGGCGTATTTTATCATAAGTACCCGTGAAGTTGTACTTAGTAGTTTGGTTCAGCGTGGGGAATATCTCTATGCCCAGGTATTTAAAATGTTCTACTATGGGGATATCAGCTGGTAGTCGTACCGCCTTGGCCAGTTCATTAAGAGGTAGGCAGGCTGATTTGTTCCAGTTAATCTTAAAACCTGACAATTTACCAAAGTCGTCGATTATCCTCAATAATTTTGTGGCCGACCGGGAGGGGTCGTCCATGAAAATCAGCAGGTCATCCGCATAGAGAGCAATTTTGTGTGGAGTATTGTTGACCATTATGGGGACGATGTCCTCCGATTGCCTAATAAATTGGGCCAAAGGTTCGAGGGAAAGCGCGAACAGTCCCGGGCTCAGAGGGCAACCCTGTCTAGAAGATCTGGAGACTGGAAAGAGTGTGGAACAGTTTTTGCCTGTCAGTATCATCGCAGACGGCGAGGCATACAGGACTTTAATCATATGAATAAAACTCTTTCCAAGACCCATGACCTCAAGTACCTTCCACAGGTATGACCACTCAAGTCTGTCAAACGCCTTCATGGCATCCAAAGACAGAACTGTGGATGGAGTTGTATTGTCTTTACTGTTATCGATTACATGCAACAGCCTCCTAAGATTATCTGCAGCCAGACGCCCCGGGATAAAACCAGTTTGATCGCAGTGTACCAATACAGACATAAATCTCTGCAGGCGACGGGCCAGCACCTTGGCAAACACCTTTAAATCGGCCCCGAGAAGACTCAAGGGTCTATAGCTACCACAATCATTGGGATCTTTGTCCTTTTTGAGAAGTAAAGAAATCAACGCCATATTGACATCTCTTGAGAACTCCCCTTGTTCGATAGCGTAATTGATCATATCGAGCATCAATGGACCCAGTTGGTCCCAGAAAGCTAAATACACTTCGGGTGGAATACCATCCCAGCCTGGCGCCTTACCCCTCTGCATTTCAACAATAGTCTCCCTCAATTCTACGAGAGTAATCGGTCTCCCCAGTTCCTTGGCCTCTTCCTCAGAAATGTGGGGTATCTCAAGCCCGCCAATGAACGATTCAAATCTAGAGTCATCCAGATTACCCTCTGAGCTATATAACTGTGAGTAAAACTCTTTAAAAGTGTCATTGATCTTTTTCGAATCAGTAGTGACTGCACCCTGGCTCGTCCTAATCGAGGGGATATCTGAGAAATGATCATTTGAGCGTATTTTCATTGCCAATAGATGGCTAGGTCTGGAGCCGTGAAAATAGTAATTTTGTCTTGTCCTATGTATCAAAAACTCAGACTGTTGTTTAAGTATGGAGTTTATTTCTTTTTTGACTATCTTACGTTGTGTGTTTAGTCGTTCATTATAGTCAGTTTGCAAGGATGCGTATAGGTCCGCATATAATGATTCCAGTCCTTCTAGCTTTTTTGACCGGGATTTTCGCAAATTGGAGGCAAATAGTGTGACATGACCCCTGATGAATCCTTTCAATGCGTTCCACAGGACCCTAGGGTCTTCTACTGTGCCAACGTTGATCTGCAAAAATTCAGCTAGTTTACTCCTGAACTCAGAACAGAAGTCATCGTTCTTTAGCAAGGTCGAATTAAAACGCCATCTGGGAGCTCTTGCGGAGAGCCTGCCAAAGGTTGCCGTAAGGAAAATCCCCTTGTGGTCTGAGAGAGCCAAGGGAACCAATGAGACATCGAAACTATCAAACATATTAGGGGACGCGAATGCATAGTCAATTCGAGAGAAGCTTTTGTGTCTGGCTGACAGGTGAGAGTAATCTCTGAGGGTGGGGTTGCATAAGCGCCAGAGGTCTGTGAGCCCCGTGTCTTTGGCCCACATCCTGAGGGCCTTAGAGGCCCGTTTCTGGTCGCTCGTTTCAGAGGGCCCGGACCTATCCATCTCCGCATCCCAGCACGCATTAAAATCGCCACCCACAATGAGAGCGTATCCATTAAGTTCCAACATATTCTTCGTGATTGTATTATAGAACGCTGAATCAAATGTGTTAGGAGCATACAATGCTATTATAGCCATCTTCCTATGCAAGAATTCAACTTTTGCTATAGTAATCCTTCCCTCCGTGTCCGACCATACATCCAAGATTTTGATATCAAGGTTACGTCTTGTGACTATGACTACTCCTTTCGTCTTATCATCGGCTGAGGATGAGGAGATAACGTGATATTGCCGATTTGCCAGTCTTGACACGTCACCTACCATTAAATGCGTCTCACTAAGGAGAGCAAGGTCAATATTTCTCCTCTTCAATAGCCAAAGGACACTGGCACGCTTGTGTGGGGCGTTAAGCCCTCCTGCGTTCCAAATTAAAATATTCAATTTAGCCATGGTCGAGCTTGTATAAGTGCGTAGAGAACATACCCGTGCAGCCAGGCTGAGTACAGAGGTGCCGATCCCGGCGGGCCCGGACGGTCAATCCCAGGAGTTCAGAGGAGGAACACTTACACATATATAAGACAACAGTACATAGAACACATAAAAATACCACCCCAGCTACAGCCCCCCCTCCTTCTACTCTAAACCCTAACCCACCCGTCCTACTATAAGTTCCTCTATACCCACTCTCCAATCCCCACCCTATGCCCCATCCACTGAGGATGGTCATCTTCCTATCACTTCCCACTAGAGACATGGATCAATAAGACGCTTCCCACTCCCACCCCCCTCTAGATAAACCCCTGAGTAAACCCCCACTAGTCCAATAAACACAAATAATAATAAAATAAAATTCAATAAAGATATCGGTCGAAAACCACCTGAGCCCTGGCCCCAACATGAGACAACCATAATGGTAAAAATAGCCATTATTAAATAATAACTCCGCATCAACCTGCAGCCCTCTATTTCCGAATCTGCGCTTCAACATCACATTGTTATAGCCCAAAAAGGTATAGGAAAATTCAATACAAAATTAAATTAAAGCATCCCAGCCGATAGTCTAAGGCAGGTTCGGGTCACAGGTTAATTGTGCAAAATTGTGTGAACAGTGTCAATTAAACAATGACAAAAAAAAAAAGGAGGAAGGGAAAAAAAGGTTATGGTCAAAGTGCACCCCTTTAGCCGTCCCTCTGATCAGGCACAACGGCTGAAATGACCTAACCTATGTAAGAATAGAATTAAACACAATCATTCATTAATCAATCCGGGGATGGTAATAGGCAACACCTGACACCACCTGTCATCATACATTGTTTCAATAAAGATATCGGTCGGAGCAGTTAGTCCAAGGTAGGATCGAATCACAGTTAAATTGCTCATTCAAATGCCCTTAAAACAGCGACACTAATTATTATATAATTACTCAGCATCAACCCTGTAACCAACTACCTTGGAGTCTGCATATTAATGTCGCAACGTTATAGCATAAGTGGATCACGGAAAATTCAAAACACATTTAAGGCAGATTAGCAGTTAGTCCAAGGTAGGATCGGATCACAGTTAAATTGCTCATTCAAATGCCATTAAAACAGCGACAATAATTATTATATAATTACTCAGCATCAACCTGTAACCATCTACCCTGGAGTCTGCATATTAATGTATCAACGTTATAGCATAAGTGCCTCACGGAAAATTCAAAACAAAATTAAGGCGAGTCAGCAGTTAGTCCAAGGTAGAACCGGATCACATTTAAATCGCGCATATAGATGACATAAAAACAGCGACAATAGGAAAGAAAAAAGAAAGGAAGAGAGGGTAATGGCTAGAGTGCAAGCCATATAACCATATAGCCATGAAGTGCAAGCCATACCCGACCCAACCTGTTATCAAATATTGTATATGCATATTCAACCGACCTCGGCATCTACTTTGGATCACCAAAGCTCAAAACAACCTGGATATAAAAATAAAAAGCATACCAGAAGTTAGTTAGGGACTCGGTCACTCTTGAACTGTGCAAACCAATGTCCCTTTGAACAGCAACAGCAACCAAAATACGTAACCATTAACGAATGTCTCAGCGCAGACCATAGTCGAAGCCCGCTGGCTAGCCCGAGGCTAGCGCGTAAGCTAGTGACGAATCCGGATAGCACGTTAGCCTACTATGTACATTGTTCAGCTAGCTCGTTAGCTTCCAAAGAGGCGATACACAAGTACGACCACGAGGTCAGCTTTAGCAAGTAACAGAAGTCATTGGGAAGCCCCGCTAGTTGGATGGGCAGAGGACAGTTAGCATGTCTGGGCATGACAGCAAGTGTTTGTGAATAGTCGACCTAATCAATGTATATAGGCCCAAACCGCCAAGTCACTCACCCTCCATAGATATCAAGCAACAGACTCGGGTGTCTCCGCGAGATATTCCTTCGCTTTAGCCAACGACCAAAACAAACGCTGACCACCGACCTTCTCCAACACAGATAGTTTCGCGGGAGCGAATAACGTGGGCCTCAGGCCTAGTTTCCATAGCTTAGTCAGGACCACCTTGTACTCGGCTCTCTGAGCTTGAACCTCCGGTGTAAAGTCCTCGAAAATGGCCACTTTGTGATCGCCAAGCCTCAGAGTACCCCTTCTGGTACGAGCCGACCGCATGATGATTTCTCTCTGTTGGAGTCTGTTCAGCTTGACTATGATGGGCCTCGGTTCTTTGTTCACGCCGGGAGAAAACCTGCCCGCTCTGTAGGCCGACTCACAGATAGGAGGCGAGGGGAGGACGTCCGTCCCTAGTATCTTCTGCAGCAGTTCGGGCATGGTCTCAGAGAGACGGCCTTCACCGCTGGTCTCCGGTACTCCAACAATCCTGACGTTGTGGCGTCTATCCCGGGACTGCATCTCCTCCATCGCCGACTGTAGTTTGTTGACTTCAGCCTGCCTAGCCAGCAGGGCGGATTCAAGACCCGCCATCTTCTCACACTGTGATGATACCTCCGTCGTTAGCATGGCTAGTTCGTTAGCATTAGCCGATGAGGCAGCGTGAATCGTCTCCATCTTGTCTGTCAGCGGGACTACCGCCAGCCGTATTTCTTCTGATATCTCACGACGGAGGCTGATACAGAAATCCGCCAACGCTTTCTTCTGTGCTTCAGCGATGCGTGCCTCAGAGTCTGCGTGTACTTTCTTCTGTGCTTCAGCGATGCGTGTCTCAGAGTCTGCGTGTAGCTTGGTCATGACCAAGAGCACAGCTTCGCTTAACTCCCTGACAGCGGGAGACGGTGCGGCCATGCTCGGCGGTGTCGGTGTCGTGCCTAATTCTTTCATGGCTCTGGTTTCCACCCCCGCCATCGTAGAAAGTCGAAAAAAGTTGATGAATGTATACTAAACACGACGACCTAGCAAACAGATAAAAAACAAATAAAAATAAAATAAAGACTAATGGGGAGAAACGTATATTCAGCACGGTAGAAGGGAGCTCATGTAAAACACGTCTACTCCATGATCGCTCAGCTCCGCCCCCCGGAGTATATACATTTGACGTAGAAACTGTACATTGGAGGAGGTTGGGTGGGGGGGGTTGGGTACACTGGGATATTGACAACCATACTGGGTAATCTACATTGGAGGTGGTTGGGGGGGGGGGGGGCACACTGTATATACAAGCAAAACTGTACATTGAGGGGGGGGGGGGGGGGACACTGTACAAACAAACAAAATTGTACATTGGACTATTGACAAAACCATACTAGGTAAATGACTGTACATTGGAGGGGGTTGGGTTAGGATATTTACAGGGTGACAAATATGATACTCACCATTGTCTTTTGTATGAGAGGGTAGGCTGGCCATCTCTCTCGTTGCGACGTAGTTATCATGGGTATCTTTTTATCTACAAAGCAATTATTGGCAAACTTCCACCTTATATTACATCTTTGTTGGTCTGGAGTGCTGTCACCTACCAAACTCGTTCGAATGATCGGCTTGTGCTCAGGGTGCCTCGAGTTTGGTCTGAGCTTGGAAAATCTGCCTTCTCCTACGATGCTCCATACACATGGAATACCCTGCAAAAGACTCTAAAGCTCGGAACATTCCCGTCATTCATGGAGTTTAAAGGCATTGCACTTGACCTATGTACTGAATCATGTAATTGTTTTTAATCCATCATTGTAGTAATTGTAATTCATTGTAATTATTAACTGTTATGATATTTGTGTCCTTTGTTAACTCGTCATCACTGTAAATGAGGGAAACCTCAGTGCTTTCACGAGTATAAATAAAGGTTTGAAATGAAATGAAATTTCTGGGTCTGCTTTTATGGCCTCTGGGGGTATTCCGTCAGGTCCTGGTGCTTTATTGTTTTTCAGTTTTTGAATGGCCTTTTTTATTTCTTGTTTATTGGGCTTGTTGGTATTGACCGGTAGGGAGTGTACCGCTGGATAGATGTTGGCTAGCGCTGTCGGTTTGAGTCTGTTCAGTATGTCTCTGAAATGTTCTGCCCATCTCTTCAGCTGAGCCTCTTGCTTTGTGAGTGTTTTTCCTTCTTTGTCTAAGGAGTTCGGAGTCCGGAGTTTTCCGTTTATTAGCCAGTTTCCTTGTGATATCGTAGAGTTCCTTCATGTTGTGTTGAGCTGCTGCTTTTTCTGCTTGAGTTGCCAGGTTGTTGATGAATTGTTTTTTGTCGTTCTTGATGCTCCTTTTTACCCGCTTGTCTGCCGTGGTGTAGTCTTGTTGTGCTTTTACTTTTGCAGCTCTTGTGCGACTATTGTTGAGAGTGTCTTTGGCTTGTTTGCGAGTCTGAATTTTCTGTAGTGTTTCTCCTGTCATCCACTCCTTGTGGTGCCTTGTCTTCCTCCCACATGTGTCCTCACATGTCTCCGTCCATGCCCTCTTCATGTTCTGCCAACGTTCATCGATGGATTGATGTTCTTCCAGTTGGCTCAGGGGGTGGAACCGGTTTGAAAGGCTGATTTTAAATTTCTCTCTGGTGTTCTGATCTTGGAGGAGGCTGACATTGTACCTTGTACTGAAATTTTTTGCCGTGTTGGTGAATTTCTTGAGTTTTAACCGGAGAGTTCCTATCAGGAGGTGGTGATCTGTAGCTGCATCGGCTCCTCTTTTCACTCTGACGTCTTGGAGGGATCTCCTGAATTTCTGTCTGATGCATATATGGTCAATATGGTTCTCTGTTTTGTGGTCCGGTGAAATCCATGTGGCTTTATGAACTATTTTGTGTGGAAAGACGCTGCCAGGTTATGACCAGGTTATGGAATGCGCAGAAGTCTGTGAATTGTTCACCATTGTTGTTCTTTTCCCCTAGACCATGTTTGCCCATTATTTGCTCTTTTCCTGTGTTGTCTTGTCCTATTTTTGCATTGAAGTCTCCTGTCAGGATGATGATGTCTTTCTTTTTCTGCCGGTTGATGACTTGCTGTAGTATATCGTAGAAATTATCTTTTGCTTGCTGTTCTGCCTCGTTAGTGGGTGCGTAGCATTGTATGATTGTGATTTCTTTGCTTTTGGTGAAAAATCTAGCTGTGATGATGCATGCATTTATTGCCTCCCACTCCATGAGGGACCTAGCTGCTTCTCTTGAGAGCATGAGTCCCACTCCCTCTGTGTGTGGGGCATTGTCTTGCTCATGACCTGAGTATATTATTGTTTCTCCACTTGAAAGTTGTGCTTTTCCTGATTGAGTCCATCTTGTTTCACTGAGTCCTATTAAAGAAAGGTTGTACTGTTTCATTTCCGACGCTATCTGGGCGGCTTTACCGGCTTGGTACATTGTTCGAATGTTCCAGGAGCCGATCTTTGTAATGTGTTTAGTTGTGAGAAGGGGGATCAGCTGGGCAACGTCCTTTCGGCTTGAGTTGTCCAGTGCCATACTTGTCTGGGGAGAGACACCTTCCACGTCAAAACGTTGCTGTGTATTTTCCATTAATGTTTCTGTAATCATTTTGTTCCGCTAAGCGGGTGATTGGCCCACCTAGAGGTGCTTTTTTGTTGGGTATTGCTCCCTTAAGGCCTCTGCATGCTACAGAAACTGCGAAGCAACTGCAACACAACATCGACAATGCAACAGTGGTGCAGACACTCTGCCTTTATGCTTCTGCAACATCGACGCGCAGCCTATGCAACATTGTACCCCGGATGTAGCTAGGTTCCCTAGATAGATGAAACTTCCCTTCTCAACCAACCCATTGATAACAAGCAGAAAAAGAAGCATCATTTTTACTTCCGGTCGGGGGGTTTCAAAATAAAAGAGCGACGTCTAAAAGCACCGTAAATACGTTTATTTTGTACATTATCTAACGTTAACACGAACCTAAACTAATTTAAAGTTAGTTTAGGTTCGTGTTAACGTTAGATAATGTACAAAATAAACTTATTTACGGTGCTTTTAGATGTCGCTCTTTTATTTTGAAATCCCCCGGCCGGAAGTATTTGTGATGTATTCTGTGTGTGTAACTTCTGTGTTTGTTGGTGTCTGTAGATCGTTGGTGAACAACTAACTTTAGGTTAGTTTTAACGTTAGCTAGCAGCAGGGATGGACGCCTTTGTGCAAATGCAGGCAGCTACAGGCACTCGAGGTCGAGGAAGAGCTGCTGAATTTAATCGGCAGGAGAGAGAGCTCGTCAAAGCCGGATATATCCCTGTGGCTGTTGTGTGGTTGTAGGCACGAAAATGCAGCTCGAACTACCTGTTATATTAAATTAATTGATTGCTGTTTAACTTGTCCGTGTCCAGTCCTTTCGATTAGCCCCACCGTTCATTGTAAACAATGATGCATGTAATTATATTAACGTTACTGTGTGTTGTTGTAGCTATGTTAATAAATTCTGAATGGCATTAACGTTAGTTGGGTATGATAGCATTGAATAGCATCAACGCTAGCTGGCTGGCTACAACAAATTATCACAAGCTGGCATCGTAAAATATCAACACCAGCCATGGGAACACTGTTTACTAAATTGTGGAGGCTTTTAATCGTCAAAGTAAGATGATTTGAAGGCGTATGCTATGGAAGTCCCCTGCGGCTCCACTTTGTTGAAATGTACATAACTAGGGCTATAGGATAACCACCGGTTAATTCGTGATTTTTTATTGGTTTGTCATGACAAACCAATTACATAATCCAACATATGTGTAAGAAACTAACATATTCCAGTTAACGGTATATATTTTTAATGATTCGTTACGGCGAAATCAATACTTCCATTTGTATAAATTACATTAACTCGAGGATAGTATTCCTGCCTGCGGGACCAATATTATTCTATGACAGCCCCGCCCCCATTCGCTAACCAACCAATCACTGCTACGCAACAACAACGCAAGGTTGTTCAGATTAGATTTTGGGGAGAGGTACGCAACATCCTCACAACACACTCTAGTCTACAACACCCTCTGCAACATGTTGCGTTGAAGTCGCGCTGATGTTGTGTTGCAGTTGCGTTGCAGTTGCTGTAGCATGTAGAGGCCTTTAGCCCTTTGCCCTCTCAGGCCCACCGGGCAGTGGTTGAACCATTCTTCGTCTGTTCCCTCACCCAGACTGTGGATGCTTTTAAAAAGGGCATACAAACTCATTTTTTAATAGAGCCTTTTGTTGATTTTTATCTAGTTTTAGCTCCACACATTTTATGTTCTTTTACCAGTTTTAGCCCTTCTTATTTTATGTTTTTTTCTACTATTTTACTAGTTATAGTGTTCTTTTTACTCCTTACTAGTTTTAGTCTTGCTTATTTTACATTCTCTTTTTTTACTCTCTTGCTAGCTTTTATGTTCTTTTACAATGTAGCGCTTTGAGATTTGCTCCATAACTATAAAGCGCCCTACAAATCAAATATATTATTATTATTATTATTATTATAACATAATTCGGCAGTGTTAGTGGGTGGGAAGCCGGTGGGGTATGTGTCCTGGTCGTTGTAAACAGCGACTCCTACTGGTCGGTCGGGGCGCCTGTTCAGCAGGGAGGGGATCTGGGGGAAATAGCGTGAACCTCCGCACACGTTACATCCCAGTGAAACTCCTCGCTGTCAGGTGAAAAGAAGCAGCTGGCAACTCCACATGTATCAGAGGAGGCATTTGGTAGTTCTACACCAGGGGTCAGCAACCTTTTTGACATGGAGTGCCTGTTTGAAATATAGTTGTAACTAGTGTGCCTCAACAATATTCCATGCATTGTAAAAATAATTCTCATAATCAGGTATTTTTAATGATAATTTTTACATTATTACATCATTATTGTTATTGTTATTATTAACAATATTATTATGATGGTTGTATCAACCCTAAATCTGAGTTGGGGGGGGGGGGGTGCAATGCAGACAAACAGCTGCATACAGTGCGACCATTTCACTCACATTTGCCCATTCATTTTTGGACACATCACACACCATCGGTGTGTGTACTGTACGTGTGCTGTCATAGCTCCACCTACAGGCCTAATGGAGAACACCAGGAGAACACCAGGATGTGAATGGAGGGTGAATGTGAGGTATATCGTGTAAATAAGTTTTGATTGATCGCAAGACTACACTGTAAAACAAATAATAATAATAAGTTACCAGAACTTAAAAATATTGAGTTCAGTTACTGTGCATTAAGGTTCAGTTTTCAATCCATAATAAGTTAACAGAAAAATAAGTACACAACCACATTATTTCAACCTAATAAAACTATGTTTATTGTCATTGTTTTAAGAACACAAGTTGTCTTGGTAATACTCACATTTTGAGTAAAAAAATGGCTTTTAACATGTGCAATGTTCAATGAAATAGAAAAATAAATAATAAAATGTGTTGATTAATCCCACTGGTCACAATGGTGACCGTAATAATGTTTTTGTTATAAGGCTCTGCAAATTGGCCTTATATGTTACTGAATGATGTAGCAATGTATTTCCAGCTAAATTGAAATAATAAACAAATAAAGGGTCTCAATTAAATATGTGGTCGTAAAAAGAACCTGTGGGAGGATTTCAACAAGATAAATGCGACAACAGTGCAAAATATTTCACTATAATATTTCAAAGCAAAAAAAAAATATATATATATATATATATATATATATATATATATATATATATAATATTTTTTAAATTAAAAAAAAAAAATTAATGCTGCCCCCTGTGCCTATGAAAATGCCCCCGCGTGCCTATGCAGGCACGCGTGCCTAGGGTTGCCTACCCCTGTTCTACACCCTCCCCAGGCCAACAGTGGGGCAATGCACTCAACGACCAGGAAGGGAATTGGCATAACGACTAAATTGGGATGGGTGAAAAATACAGAAAGCCCAAAAATAAATAGAATAAAAAAATGTAATAAAAAGAGTGGAAGGGGCAGCATTTCTATAAATCACATCACCATAATCCAAAACTGACATACATTTAGTTTTACTAGCATCCAGAACCAGTTTACGCTTGATGAGAGCTTCCTGTGTAGAGCATCAGAGGAATGTTGAAGGTTATCAATCGCTAACTGAACGATTATATTGTTTATATAAATAGCGAAGAGGACAGGACCGAGAATTGAACTTTGTGGCACTCCTGTAGTTACTGATAGACATTCTGATAGGGCTGAACCTGACTTCACAGTTCACACACTGTCGCCTATCAGACAAATAATCCCAAAACCCATTGCATGCGTCACTCACTATCCAAACCAATATGAACCCTTTCACAGCGACATTACAGAAGGTTAACCCTTTCACTGCCACATGACAAAGGGTTAACCCTTTCCCAACCACACTACAGAAGGTTCTATTTCATTCTGGCCTCCGCTCAGCTTCAGTCTGCACTGACTTCACTTCGTGCACGTGCACTGAATAAAAAATTCCACAATGTACCTTTACATCCCAACATTCGTCTGGCCACACCCCTATCTGCTTACCTTCATAAGCAGGTGTGTGGTCACCTACTCGCCTCCTTCTTCACTTTCACCACAAGGAAGTGCCTTCGGTAGATCCCACACTTGATGAGGTTGTTAGTTGAAGAAAGTTGAGACGTATTTAAATTTTTTCTTGCTTTTTTCTTCTCTCATATATTTCAAAAGAAAAAAGCTAAGTCATAATGTCTACCTCGGAGGGTCGCGCTCGCAACGCCACTCTTCACCAGCGGTTCTCCATTGCCACCTCTGTCGTGCGTCTTGGAGCGGGGTTGAGGCCTCTCTCGTGGTCGGCAGCCACGCCCGGTAGGCGTCCGATGGATAGTTTGCCTCTCCAAGGAGCTGGTGCACCAGTGCCGTCTCCTGTGCGATGGCCTGGTTCCGGCTCTGGTTCCTCTGCCTTTGGTTGCGGGGGATTTGAGACGCAAACTTTTTGCGTCAGCTCGCTCCCGTCGCAAGATGGAGGACTACAGAGGACTACATGATAGAGGCGGACAGGTTCTTGTTTGAAGGCCCGGTGGAGACATGTCTCCCGCCCGTCCAGGTAACACTGGAGGGGGGTGAGATGTCTCCTTGGGGTTCCTCGTCCGCAGATGTTGGGTTAGGACCTCCGACTCGGCGGCGGGATGCCCTGCTATCAGCCACATCAGAATGTGGCTCCTTAACCAATAGTCTGCTGCATGTGAGGGACGCGGGCTCGGAGGGGGAAAGTATGCAGGGGGAACTGCGTGCTTTGTTCCCCGAGCTCATGGTGGCGGCGGCAGTCGCAAACGGCGTGCCGCTGCCGCAGCCACTGCCTGTTCCTGTCCCTGACGATCTCATAGGTCATCTATGGCAACGTCGCCCGGTGAGAGGGGTGGACGTTGTCTACCCATTTTTCCCTTCAATGGCGGCCTACGTCCGTCAGGGACAGGTGGTCTCCCACATCATGGGCCTTACTCCCACCTACGTGCAAGTCACGCGGGTGGTGGGTTTGGTAGACGGCATGAAGGAGGGCGTGCCACGGCTTGATAGGCCGATGGCGGCGCTCCTTTGTCCTGAGGTGGTGTGGGAGCCGTTACGGAAGCCGGTTCCCCAAGGGAAATCGGCGAGGCGGTTGGCGTTTTGGAGTGACCAGTCATTTATCTCCGGGACACAATCTCTAGCTGCCACTTCCAACATCGCGCAGCTGGCGAGATTCATGTCCGGGATATTGACGGGCGGCACGGAGCTGACTGATTTACAACATGATCAGCTCGCCCAGTCGGCAGGAGCCATCCTGCATCTGATTCAGCCGCAGGCTATAGCCGCTGGGAAAGTGCGCGCCCTGGCCACTCTGATCCAGCGCCACCTTTGGCTGGAGCAGGCGCGTGTGCCGGAGAAGAAGAGGACTCCACTTCTGACGGCACCCCTCTCCGAGGCTGGACTATTCGGGTCGGCACTGCAGCTGATGACCTCAACCTGCAGGGAGATGCAGGAGGAGCGCTCCGTGCTCCAGCCTCATTTCCCCCCGCCCGATGTTGCCGGTGGAGTCAGACGGCCACCGCGTCGTCGAGGTTCCTCCGCCGTGGCCGCCGCTGCTACCACCGCCACTGCTGGACCTTCGGCAAAGAAGGCCAGGAGGAGAGAGGGCGCCTCCGCCACTGCAGCCGGCCCATCTACGCCCGGAGGTAACGGTAGGGATCGTCGAGACCAGCCGCCGATCGTTTACCGTCCCTCCAGGGCTCCATGGGGTGGAAAGCCCCGAGCGGCTCGTGGCAGGCGTCGCTAAGTTCATTGACTTTTTCCCTCTGTGGTCCCCCCCTGTTCCCTTCCCGGCCCCACTATGATTTTGTTGAAAAATAAAGAGTCCCTCCTAAGGAGGGACTGTATTTTTTGTTAACAAACTGTGTGTTTATTCACCAAACATGGGGATGCAACGTGTGAATCTTTCGCTAGTATGGGTTTGATAGGAGGGCTAGACGTTACTTTCATGTTAGAGCTTAAGCAAGGCCTGCAGCCTACACTCGGTTGAAAAAGGGTTTTTCTGCCTCGACCTGAATCTTCACATAAAGGTAGAGGTTAGTTGTGTGCTCTGTTGCTTAAACAGTGATATTGAGCTGCAACACTATTGTGTTGGTTTGCAGTAATGCTCGTATGAAAACGTACCGCGGCTCAGCCGCTCTCTCTCTCTATCAGATTTTTCTGTGTCGGGTTCACACACACACAACTTGGTCTTGCTATAAACCCTGTTCACAGATGTGTCTGTGGTTAGCGTGCATTGAATTAGCTTGCGCTATTCATTAGCATTGCTACTGAAGGTATCATATGGCTATTGTTGTTGTCGTATGCAAGGGTTGGGCTTGTGAGGGGGTACCGGATAAACCCCTTCTTCCCTCTTCTGATTGGTCAGGGGGTTATTGGACTCTCTTTTCATTCGGTCAGGGCCAAGCTGTTAGGCGGCTTGGCACGGGGGGGGGGAGGGTTTCCCAGACTCCGCACCTATCACAGGCAGTTGAGTCTTGGGTTTCCCCCCGTCATAGCAAACGTCACTAGGCACGTTTCTATTGGACGACGGCTTCCGTGAGTTTAGACCCGTATGTAGGGTCTGTTGTTGTCAAGTTGTCGGGGCAGAGCGTCTACTACGCTCGATATACGTGTAACTTGAGTCGGTTGGTCACATGACTCAATGTTACCGTGACTTTTCAATCTATGGCTCACGTGGGAAGTCTCTCTGAGGAGTTCCGTCTCTCCTCTGTGGTGAGGGTGGCGGGATGTAAAAATGTTAAAAAAAAATCCCTCGGCTGCGTCACGTGGGATTCATGTCAGTCGGTGTTTCTTTCTTTTTTTAATAAAAAAGAGTGGAGAATATGAAGCAAGACAACCTTCTTGTCGTTCTCCCAGGCGCCTTGAAGGATCAATGTGGGGTCTGGTTAGACTGTCCATTGATATGTTTTGGGTCCCGACACATACATAGTGCTGGCTCGGGGTGTTTCTGTTAAGAATCATGCGGGAGGCTAGTACGCCTTGGTTGCTTGTTATTAAAACAGTGTTTTTATAGGGCAACTGGGATGGGGGATTTTTTCCTCTTCCGAGAGCCTGTTACTGGGTCTCGACGGATTCTCGTTCATATCTGGGGGATGTTAACGGAATAGATCAGAACATAGGTAGAGGGGTCTCACACCCTTGGGGTGGGCCACTGAGCGCGGTATAAATAGGACCGTCTGGGTGGCGCCCTCTCTTCATGTTTTAGATCACCACGCATACCTGCCCCCTCTCCTCGAGTGGGCATGTCGGCGTGGTTAGGACACGGGACTGGTTCTGGTCCAGGTCAGTTAACCCGTTGTCCGCCGGGGATGCAGATCTGCTGTTCTGGTACCCTGAGGGACTTGTGCTTTTTTCGGGGGGGAAAATGCCGGGTCGGCCCGGGTGTCACGGGGTTAGGCGTTATGGAGACCCTTTGTTGGGTACACGTTGTACCTGGCACTATTATAAGGGGCTGGTTCTCCTTTCTTTCGCTCCTCTCTCACGCATGGCGAAGAGGGGGCTGTTGGGGTGGTCTTCTGGACCTCCTCTGGTAACCCTGTGTGCTTCCCGAGCCGCCGGGCCCGGACCGAAGTAATGTTCGTTGAAACCGTAGGCCTGGGATAACCCTTTTTTCTTGAGGGGTTATAGGAACAACCACTGTATGTGGTACCAAGAGGGTGGTTGATTCCCTGGTGTGTTGGAGCATAGTCAACTCCCGGGTTACCCGGTTGAGTGTGCCCCTGCACGTTCATGACGTCTGCCAATCGTGTCAGCCTTCTCTGCCTCGACCCCTCTGGGTGGGTTTTTTTTTATGGAGGCTTTGTCATGGTGCGCAACAACGCCAGCATACGCCCCTTCCGCCGGGGGGGCTGTTTTCAGTTGACCCCTTTGGCGCCTGTCTCGTCCGCAGTGCTCCAGGCTCGGGTCTACAGCCTGCTGCCTGGTTTCCCCGGTGCGCTGCCTGCTTCCGTTGGTTAACCTTTTGAATGCTTTACGGCCATGCTGACTGCCTGTGTTGCAGGGTCAGTGTGCCAGGCGGTGTACTATTGGGGGGAAAGGGCCCGCTCTTGGAGGGGCCCTGTCCGAATATGCTGGCGATGTGGGGGGCGGTATCACTAAGTGACCGCCTGGTGGGGTCTTGATGCCTGGCGTCATTGACCTCTCCAGGCCCCCTTTTTCCAGGGGATCCAGTCCCTTCATCATCAGAGGGGCATGTTAAGACAATGTCTACATTTATGTTTGTTTCATATTATTTATTATTCATATTATATATACAATGTGGGAATGGTTCATTTTTCCTAATACATTCTAAGAGGTATGATTTGTGACAAGATGGCCGCCAACCCTGAGCTGCTGTGATGAGAGTTGATTGCTGCAGGGGGTAATGAGCAGCAATGCAATTCAGGTGTGAATGCCATCTTGGGGTGGAATAGGCAGAGGAAAAAAATTCTTTGCAGTGGAAGGACTAGTTTCCTTCAGTGGGAGAAGAATGCCCATTTAGAATTAGAAAAGAGGGAACCAAGTGAAAGAATCACTCCAGAGACGCCATTGGTATGTATGTTTGTAGTTGTGTAATTGTGAATTTAAATCACTATAAATTGTACCTGTGGAGGGCTGGGTTGGTGGCAATTTTGTGGGAATCATTCCAATTAATTAATGTTTGGGTGTACTGTGTAACTAGATAGGAGGGGATGCCTTTTGGCAAGTTGTTTTGTTTACTTTGGGTTGGATCTGGTCCCTTGTGATCAAGTAACAATTGTTTGGTTAAATGTAATTCAAACATAATTGATTTGGTCTGGTTAAATTTAAAGTAAAATGTATTTGGAAGGTTGGTAGACTAATTTGGTTAAATTGAAATTCAAACTAATTGATTTGGCCTGTAAAATAGCCAAATGATGTATAAAATGTAATTTGGTTAAATTGAAATTCAAACTAATTGATTTGGTCTGTAAAATAGCCAAAGAATGTATAAAATATAATTTGGTTAAATTGAAATTCAAACTAATTGATTTGGTCTGTAAAATAGCCAAAGAATGTATAAAATGTAATTTGGTTCAATTGAAATTCAAACTAAATTGATTTAGTCTGTAAAATAGCCAAATGATGTATAAAATGTAATTTGGTTAAATTGAAATTCAAACTAATTGATTTGGTCTGTAAAATAGCCAAAGAATATATAAATGTGTTTGGAGGGAAGAAATAATCATATACTGAAAATACTACAATTGAAATGTATTTGATTATTTGGCATGCACTTGTTATTTGTGGAGTGGCTAATTTTTGTGTTTTTCTTTAAAGGTTTTCAACCTACTTCTGATGATGCAACAAATGATGATGTGTTGGACCAAAAAGTCATTAAAATCTGCAATATTGAAGTCGAGTTGTCCCAGCGTCCTCTGTTGAGGTTCAAGCCGTTTTCAAGTTTGGGCAGCACTGGTACCAAAGGGGGGGGGAAAAACCACATAACTTGACAGTGGGTCTGGGTCTTCCTTCGCGCTCCGCTGCTACGGCCTTGCCACTGGGTTGAGTTTGCTCTTGATCGCGTGATTTTGGGGCTGTTCCTTCCGTTCGTTCCCTGGTGGCATGCGGGTTGTGCGTGTGCGTAGTCGTGGGGTCAAGCCACAATCTGCTCACCCTGTGCGTTGAGTTGCTTGAGTTCCTCTTCGCACGGTCGGATCCGTCTCCCTCCCGTCCTCCAATAGGGAGGGTATCCCTCCATTAGGGAGGGTCGGGGGGCTCGGTCCTCCCCGGTCTGATGGTTGTGGGGGGCCTCAGCGGGGTACATTTGTCGAGCTTCTGGCTTCCGCTCAGCTCCTCTTGTGCAGACTGACGCTGAGCGGAGGCCAGAATGAAATAGAACGTAAGGTTATGTATATCAGTGGTTCCCAAAGTCAGGGTCGCGACCCAAAGGTGGGCCGCGAGCAGCCATGGGTGGGCCGCGAGATGATTAAAAAAAAATCATTATTTTTAATTTTTTTTATTTTTTTTAATTTTTTTTATTGTCAGGCCACTGAACTTAGAAGCAGGCCAGGACAGTGTTTCTAGTTGTATTCTAAAATTCTATTCTATATGGTTTTATATTAACTTAATAAATAAACAAAAACGAAAAATCTACTTATTTCAACGAACATTTCAAACTAAATAACAGATTATGCACATAAAACGCTGAAAACAACCGCAGCAACAATAGTATTTTAATGAGACTATTATTATTATCATTATTATTTTGCAACAAGTTAGCCCTCTCATAAATAGCACATATAAATGAATAACTAACTTGAACTAACTTAATAGGATTGAAGTGATATTTGGCTTAAAAAATCGGTCGCATGGCAAAAGAAAAAAAAAGCCTGACGATGTGCATTGGGACGCGGCTCTCTGATGCCTTATTTTCTGGGTCCTGGCCTGAAAAGTTTGGGAACCCCTGATGTATATAACCAAGTTCTATGAATTCTGGTGACGCTCAGTGTCAGGACGGCGCTGGTGCCCTTGATCTCGCCTTGTGGTGAAAGTTTGGGAAGGAGGCGAGTAGGTGACCACACACCTGCTTATGAAGGTAAGCGGATAGGGGTGTGGCCAGATGAATGTTGGGATGTAAAGGTACATTGTGGAATTTTTTATTCAGTGCACGAGCATGAAGTGAAGTCAGTGCAGACTGACGCTGAGCGTCACCAGAATTCATAGAACTTGGTTATATACATAACCTTACGTTAATCCTTTCACTACCACACTACAGACGGTTAACCTTAACGGTTAATCTCTTTAAGAGCAAGTGGTGATCAACAGTGTCGAAAGCTTTAGACAGATCAATAAATAGGGCTTGTCAAGTGCCGACATCTTATAATTTGTAACTAATGTGATGGTGAATTTGGCCCTGAAAGCAGATTGGTGCAGGCTTACTTTTGAGTGATGAAATTAGTCAAAAGAAAGGACTTAAATTGATTATTTACGAAAGATTCCAGGACTTTAGCTAGACAGGGAAGTAATATATCAAGTCAATAGACAACTGCAAAACGACGTTTGATTATTTAATAGAGGCGTCTCTGTAGGGAGATTATTTGTAGCTGAGGGGCTACACAACCCGGACTGTATTAAAGATTGTTTAGATTAAACCACTACTAAAGAATATTAATAGCCAGACAGTATAGTTAGACAAAATGGCGGACACTCAATTGACGGCGCGGGGACAAGGATACCAAGTTTACAGTATTTTAATAGTCATAGCAACATACATATTAATTATCACGGTTCTCCTTTAATAATAGAATGTCATGGTATCAAAGTCAGCAGTAATGAATAGTTCCTAGGTTACGGATACTCGACCGGAGCTCTGCAGGGAGTGAGACGAAACGAGGCGATACTGGGAAAAGCAAATGGTAGCTGGAGACTATGGTTTCCCTCTGGAGCTCCAAGCTCCGGAGGAACTGTAGACCGGTCGGATAATCCTGTCGTCGCTGGAAGAAAAGGGGTCTCGTACGGAACCGGTCCTTGTAATCCTAGCGCCCGATGGCAGGGTTAATAGCTATTAATCCAAAAGCCTGTTGGCATAGATGGTAGCTAGCTAGCTTCGTTTGTACTGGAAGCTAACCCGCAGACGGTCTCCAATGAGTAGTTATATCCTAACGCCGCTGGGTTTAACTATAAGTATCTCCACTTTACTTCGCTTACACAAGTCACTATACTGTGCCAATAATGGCTCTACAATATTATAGTCGTATCTAAGTAGCCATTAGCTCTCTTTATTACATGGCGTTTTCACATTCGCCGAAATGCTTGCTTGTGATTGGTCAATAGCCCCCGACAGCGGTGAATTATTTTTCGATAACCACCGGTGATTATTGTTTTTCGCAGCTGGAGTAATCAAGCCCCACTGACTCACACTGTTTCAGTGCAGCCAATCAGACACACCTGCCGGGCTGCCCGCGATAATAATAATCACTTTATTTGGGCTGACAGAGCCACAGAACAACTGCGATTTGTCAAATGAATTAGGTATATTGTTAAGGCGCTCCCATAGTCCAGCAGACTACACAGAGCAGACTCCGCGGAGGTCCGCGGACCGCGCGGACTCTTTGAGCCTTCATAGTCGAGCGGACCTCCGTGGACCAATTTCCTAGATGTCACGCGCCAGTTTACACAATTGTCCCCACGCTGTTCAACTTCTGTCATGTCGTCGTCATCCGATGTCAAAATAAAGAGTTATCTCCGTTTCCAATATTTCGATAATAAAACGGGCAGTTTTACGCACTTGAATAACAGGTATATAATATAGGCAGCGAGATAGTCTATTTGCCATCCCATAGAGCCCCATTGTGAACCCGGAAATTTTGGAACCACCAAAGTTTTATGATGGATATGGATAGTACGGGTCCCCAGCACTCAGAAACTGCCGGATGCTAAGTTGTAAATGTTGGGCAACTTTTTTTATTTGCATAATTAGCATACATTTGCATAATCGCCTAAATGGACAAATCTCAGAAACTACTTGATCAATTTTAACAATGTTGGAGTTGTTTTGGGGGTTATTCAGGATGCTGAATCCATTTATGATACTTAAGAGAAGAAACCAGTTTCAAAATTGAGATCAATATAAAAAAAATTCGCCATGGCATTCATAATTCATATACCCACCCCCGGTGCTGCAGCTGGACCTTAGATGTGACTGCAATGACAGCTCAATACCGCCGCCTGGTGGATGGTCGGGCGAGTTACACTCGCCAACAGGATGTGCCCATCAGTGCATCGATGAAACTCAGTCACATCTCGTTACGGGACTCCCGACAGACACTATGTACATAATGGATCGCTTTCTAAACTTAATAATCAATATGATTTCGGCGTTTATTGCGATATACAAACCGGAAATGGACGGTAACTAATGTTAATGCAAGCATAGCTTAGCTATGTTAGCAATGTATGTCATGACATGAATGTGTGATTATTACCCGTTATTATTACCTAGCCTCGCGTCACCAGGCTCTATCCCTCGTCACACAGAGAAGCATCAAGTTTGATTCTAAATATTGTATAGAGTATTCATATGGTACTTTTGCTCTCCTTAATGTAGAATTGTGTGATAGAAGATCTGAGGCACTGAGGCAGAGAAAGAGACCCAAAAGGTAATGCAAATACCAGTTTGTTCATGTAGGATACCAATAACATGGGAAATACATGTTTTCATTGGAATAGTGAACAGCCCATCCGAAATGTACATCCTGGCAATGTATCCATATTGCTCTGTAATGTAGAGTGTGTGGTAGTGCAGAGACGGAGGATACAAATAGTGCATTCTTCTTTTGTTCATTTCAGATTGACATGTCAAGGAAGAAATTCCTATTTGAGCCCTGTGACGGCAAGGACAATGACTTCAAGACATCTGGACGAAAAGGCATTACAGCTTTGCTTCAGAGGAGTGAAGAGCTTGACGATTCAGCTACAACTGAGACTTTATCAAACATCATTGCTACCCATGGTGTGTCAGCATCTGTAGTTTGTCACAAATCATGTTATAGCTCATATACCTCTAAGTCTAGAAATGCAACCAAACGCAAACTCAGCTCATCTGATGGTCAGCTAGGGAAACGTATGTCTCGTTCTCATGCCTTTGAGTTTTCTAAACAATGTCTGTTTTGTGGTATCATTTGCGAACCCAAAGACACCAAACACCCTGATAGATGGAAGCCAGTGAAACAATGCCAGACTGTTGAGACACCAGGAATGCCATCCTTCAAAAACATCATCTTGTCTAAATGTGATGAGCGCCAGGATCAATGGGCTGAGGAAGTGGCTCTACGGGTAAATGCCGTCCTGGACCTGCATGCAGCTGATGCCCAGTATCACACCAAGTGCTACGATGACTTCAAGAGAGTTTCCTCAAGTGCAAGTTCCCAGTGCAGACCGTTTGATAGCTGTTTAGCTGCTGTCATTGACCACATGAATGCAGACAAGTCATCAACCTGAACAGTGTCAGAGTTACATGATATATATGTAGCCAACTCCGGGCACATCTGCAGTAAGCAGATGCTATCTAACTTGTGTGACTTTTATGGTGATGCTGTAGCTGTCATGAGGGTGGAAGGGTGCCAGACATTCCATGAGTAACTCACTCACTCAGTCACTCAAACTGGTAAAACGAGATAAATCCACTGCCACTGATGAAGTTATCACCAAGCTTGTGAAGAGAGTGCAAGCTGAGATGCAGAATATTGCCTTGGACCGTGAATATGACCTTGGCAGCTTCCAGCATGACAAGATCATACAAGCCACAAGTCCATCCCTTTTGAAGTTTGTCTCCTGTCTGGTATCAAAGGAAGGAAAAGTGACCAAACCATCACTAACACTCGCTCAGTGCATACAGCAGCACATCAGTGGGAGCTGGAATCAGACAACCCTGGGGCTTGCCATAAGACTCCACCATAAATATGGTAGCACAGAGCTGGTCAAGAATCTTAACGAGCATGGCATGGTCACCACCTACGATGAAGTCATACAGTTCCGGAAGTCAGCTGCCAAATATGCTTCAGAGGACCCAGATAATTATCTGCGCACAGTTGGAGAGGCAGATTGGCCCCATCCACAGTTGGGGTGACAATTTTGATCTTGTGGTCTTCACACCGAACGGTGCCACACGACTCATGCCATGGCCACTCAGTTTGTGCAGAATCTTGCAGGTATTCTGTTCCCTGGAGGAGCCACTCCTGGTGGTGGGGTCATGTCACTAAAACGACCTCGTCTGACAAAGCTTGACGCCAACTACTGCTTCTGCAAAGGCAATGACAGCACATGGTGCAACTCACTGACACACTCGCAGCAAAAAGAAGATGACATTAAAGTAAATTCAGAGGAAGATGAAGACAGTGGGGAGGAGTTTGATGATGAGGATTTTGATGATGTGGATTCAGAGTTCTGAACTTTCTGAGTGAGAAGTTTCAGGAAGACTTACAATCCAAAACAAGTAATTATCTATTATTAGGCAGTAGGAGGAAGCGCATATTGTTATTTTGTGGCCTATATGCTTGAGTAATGTAAATACCTTTCTTTTGTTATTTCTGTTTTATTAAGCTATGTTATTGTATTAAGGAACACAGTTTGACCAGTTTTAGTGTTTTTCCAATTTGCTGTGACGTTACAGGTAGTAAATAAAATAGCGGATGCCCTTCACATCTGAGTATTTGTCTTGACAACGCAGATCTTTATACACCTGCCTATCTAGTATCTACTGTACTATGACAATATGACATTACCATAGGAACTATTTGGGGTCAGTAGAGATATTGTGAATACATAATGTCTGTGCTATCCAAATGTAATCATTTCAGTATCCTCTAAAACTTTCTAATTGACTGAAAATGCACCAAAATTGCACCAATTTTTTTTGAAATTTGGTAATGTCCGATATTATCGGCCTACCGATATTATCAGTATTATAACCTTTATTTACTATTTATTGTCAAAAGTATGCATAATGTTGTGTTAATTCCACAACAAGAGATATGTAATGTTAATTACCTGAAATTATTCCATTTTGGGGGGGGGGGGGGGAACCCTGCATATATCGGTATCGGTTGATATCGGTATCGGAAATTAAGAGTTGGACAATATCGGTATATCGGTATCGGTAAAAAAGCCAATATCGAGCATCCCTAGTAAATTCCAGTAAATATTGCAATATCGAAACTCTTGAGTATCATAAATGGATTCAGCATCCCGAATAACCCCCAAAACCCCTCCAACATTGTTGAAATTGATCAAGTAGTTTCCTAGATTTGTCCATTTAGGTGATTATGCAAATGTGTGCTAATTATGCAAATAAAAAAATTTGCCCAACATGTACAACTTAGCATCCGGCAGTTTCTAAGTACTGGTGACCCATACTATCCATATCTATCATAAAAGTTTGGTGGTTCCAAAATTTCCGGGTTCATTGTGTTGGCAAATAGACTAAGATGCAATGTACCGTATAGGCTTGAGGTGGACAGCGCGTGGTGCTGCAAAGACACGCATTGCATGAAATAAAAGCACCAGTTTTATTTCAAAATATTGGAAACGGAGATAACATTCTATGTTATCTCCGTTTCCAATATTTCGAAATAAAACTGGCAATTTTACACACCATTTAGAAAAGCCATTCAAACATCTCTCTTGGCACGGAGCGAGTGTTCAGAGTAAAATGCAGATCGGCGTCACATTAAATGCAGTTCGATGTCAACCAAAACGCCGAGCAGCGGATGTCTGCAATAGTATGCAGCTGCAGCAATTCAGAACCGTCTGTCTGCGCCTCAGAAAATATGAGCTTCGCACCTGTGGGTCTGCTGTCCGCTGAGATCAAAGCTCAAGAGTCCGCGCGGACCTCCGCGGAGTCTGCTCTGTGTACAGTCTGCTCGACTATGGGAGCACCTTAGTAAGTTAGCCATGTAATAAGCGGGATAATGTATAGCTATACTCGGTCATCATCGCAAAATAATTGACCTTCACTGACGTTTAAAACACCTCGCCCGAGGCGGCTCGGTATTTTAAACTCCGTGTCGGTCAATTATTTTGCGACAATGACCTCGTAGCTATACATTATCCCTTACGTAACGATACACTGCTTGTAGGTCTGTGTACAACTGTACCGGACGTATCACGCTCTCGCTCTGCTACTTCTCCTGTTATGTTACTGCCGCCGACTGCTTGCACCATCTACAATATATATACTCAAACTGATCCCTATGGGGCTCAGCCGATTTACCTGTACCGAATCAATGCGCTTGCTCTGGGCAAGTCTGAACGTGTCTGAACATGTCTAGAACCATGTCTGGGGGGCTCGTCTCTGGCGCCTACAACGTCAAGGGTGGGACCCAATGAGGCGAGCGAATAATACTATTATGCAAACAGATGGCGTAAAGATATATATCTTATATATATAAACAATATACAAGTTATACAAAATAATAAACGCAGACTTTCAGTGTTAATCTGGACCTTCAGAACAGGGGCGTCCATTTGGTATGGCAAGGTATGGCACTCGCCATACCTTGGCAAATAAAAATGTAATTTTTTTTTTTTTTTACAATTTTTTATGTTGATTTAGAATTCGAATGTCAACATTATGAACGAAGCTTCGAACTATTCGGTACAGCCCTAGCATGTTTTGATATTGTCAATTATCTCACTTTTACTAGGTGACTTTTACTGTGACTAACTGAAATATGCCCAAAAAAAAAGGAAAATGGACATAGGGAAGTTTTTTTTTATCAAAGGGCAGCAGAGACAAGTGATACAGGGACACAGGTAAGGTCTGGCTTAGTGATTATAATAGTGCAGTTCAGCATTCAGTAACCCATACTTTTTGTGAATGTGTTTTTGATACTACATTCTGTTGAACACACACCTCAAAACCGTACCTAAGGAAAATTGGCTCAATTGCAAGAAAAGTAATAGACAGTTATGATATTACATTCTGCATAATTCGTATGCAAAATATTGTGGTTCCCTGCTTTAGTCTGTTGACACATTTCTATACTAAAAATGCTTTGTGTAGTCCTGTGTCATACCTAAATGTCATATAACTGAATTGTATAGAAACAAATCAACAAAAGTGACTATTGCACAACTGATTTGACAAAAAAAATCTACCAAGGGGGGGAAACCCCCCCTTCAACCCCCCCCCCCCGCCATACCTTGTCTTTAACTGAAAGGACGCCACTGCTTCAGAACACTATTTGTTTTTGTTTAATTACATAAGGTTTTCCTCTCTTTCTTTAGTTTACTGAGAGTACATTTACATAGTGAGAGTAGGCTTACAGTTCAGGTGAGTAGTCACATTACATTTATCTGGATTGCATATGATCTTACCATGGGTGTGTAATGGTGTTCACTTGTTTGTTGTCTGATAAAGAGCAGTGTGATACTGTGATCAAAACATAATTGATTTTGATCAGTTGTCAATAAAGTACATCTTGGGAGCAGCAAACAATACACAATATCTCTGCATATTCTTGTACAAACTAAATATCACACATTCTTAAAAGCCAGTAGGACTTAAAGGTCGGAGCAAATTGTAAAATCATCCTAAAGGTGCTATAGATAAAATGTTTATTTAGAGTAATCTTTTATTTTATTGTATTGTTTTAAAATATAAATAATACATCCACAAAACGTTTAGAAAGGTAAGGAATTTTAGAAAGTATTGCTTTTATTATATATAAAAAAAATAGATGAATGAATTTATCATTTAAAAATGTTTTGCGGGTCCAAAATGAATGTTGTTTACATGTTGTGTGCATGTATCCCCTCCCTACTTCCCATTTCACCAAGTGGAATGCACCGGATTGGATAAATGACATTCTGGTGCTCTAGTGCGACATCTCGTGGCTGAATGTTATCGATAGCACCTTTAAGCAGACTTGTCTGTAACACTGCCTACAGTATTGTACTTTTGCAAGGTAATTGAATACAGGTTTTCTTAAATGACCAGAAAGGATTTGCAATATACTAAATGTGACTTTTTACCCATTTTAAGAATTGACATAATGTTCATCCTGTGCCCCAGGACAACACACACAGCCGTAAGAAAATGTGAATCCCTACCCACCTTCAAAACCGCTCTCAAAGAGCACCTACAGGGGGCGGCTGGGTGGCGCAGCGGAGATTGCACTCGTCACCAATGCAAGAGACTCCGGTCTCGAATCCGGGTGTCGGCATTGCCTCCGGCTTGGGCCGGCCGTCATACTAACTCGATTGGCTGAGTTAGCGGGTGGAAGTCGATGGGTGGTAATCGCGTTCTTTTTTTTCCTAGCCACATTTCTCGGAGACGCTATCTGATTGGCCGACGCCTGTTTCTACACTGGTTAAGCTTAGGCACTCTTTCGAAGTTGGTTAAGGTTAGAGTTTGTCTTAGAGCATGACGATAGAACGCCAGGTAGTTTGCAGGCTGTTCGACGCGGAAATGGGCAAAGACACAGCTCGTCACGCGATTGGGCAAACATGTGTCAGAGAAATGCGGCTAGGAAAAAAAATAACGCGTGGTAATCTGGACGTTGTGGACAGCGACTCCTACAGGTCAGGTCAGGGCGCCTGCACAGCAAAAGACAGGAAGTGATGAAGGTAGTGTGACCTCCCACGCGTTACACTTCACCAATGAGAGTCCGCGCTGTCAGGTGAAAAGAGAGACGCTGGCTGTCTCCGCATGTGTCGGAGGAAGCATGTGGTAGACCTCAGGGCTCCCTTGACCGACCAGTAGGGGGCACATGCGCGCAACGACCAGGTAGGGGAGGGGGGAATTGTCATAACGACTAAAATTGGGATGGGAGGAAAAACACAGAAAAATCAGGAGGAGAAAAAGAGGATACAAAAAATTAAAAAGAGCACCTACAGGAGGCTGCAATTCGAAAGTGGCCACCGTAAATGTCAAAAAAAAATCTGTCAGGATCTCTGTTTAACAGTACTGTATATTTGCATATCTTGTATGTCACAAATGTAACAGTACTGTATACCTGTATGTCATAAATGTCATGATATATATCTGTATATCTGTCTGTTGTGAATGTCATAAATGTCATTATGAATTGAAAATGGGGGACCCTGATGTAAACAAGACGAAAGTCTTTCTCTGGTCTGCATCCTCTTAACAATTGTGTGTATTGAGCCATGTATTGTACCCATTCTGCAATCTGTTAATAAAGTTTTCAATCAATCAATCAAAACCACTGCAAGCTAGAGACAAACCAGATAGTGAACCTCCACTCTGTGATGTTGCTATAGGATGGGGTTGGTTTCTGACTGCACTGGTCGTGTGAGCTCCTACACCCAAATGAGTGTTTTAATTCCAGTTCAGACCTTCTTCTAGCAATACTAGAATATAAACGTCAGTCTTAAACCCATTGCAGAACCTCCGACTGATTAGACATTTCTGCGACATTTGAAAACGGGTGGAGAAAAGCTTATCAGTAATGTCCCTCTGAAAGGCTGAATTCAGCTCTGTCTTATCGGTCAGCCAGGTGGGAAGGGCTACATGAGGAAAATAACCCCCAGGATAGTCTGACACGCATCACATAATCTCCTCCAGGTCAGATAGGACTATTGGACCAAGGTACCCGTTCACACTTCATTGAACGAGAAAGTTGGTTGCCAATTTAGTGATAGCCATAAAGTAAGTAAGTTTGGGAGCAAGGACTGTGTTTACCTTATGTATCTTAAGTTCAAAGGTTCTTGTATTATCTAATTATGAGTATTTGTGTGCGTCATTGAAGACACTGACTGCAAAAGCACATCAGCCCTGAAATGATTATCTGATCAGTATTACGTGACTGTCCCATATGGATAGAGCTAAGCTACCTTATATTCTTTTTTTTATCTACTTTTTCTCCTATTTTTTCTGTATTTTTCTCCCATCCCAATTTAGTAGTTATGCCAATTCCCCCCTCCCCTTCCTGGTCGTTGTGCGCATTTGCCCCCCCACTTGCCGGTCTAGGGAGCCCACATGTGGAGACAGCCAGCCGCTTCTTTTCACCCGACAGCGAGGACTCTCACTGGGGAGGTGTAACGCGTGGGAGGATCACACTACCCTCCCCAGTTCCCTCCCTCGCTGTGCAGGCGCCCTGACCGACCTGTAGGAGTCGCTGTTTACAACAACCAGGACCCACCCCACCGGCTTTCCCACCCACTGACACTGCCAATTGTGTCAGTATGGACGACCGACCAAGCCGGAGGTACCGCTGGCAGTTGGATTCGATCCCACTGTCTCTGCGGTGGTAGACAGATGCTTAGTCCGCTGCGCTACCCGGCCGCCAGCTACCTTATATTCTTCAATCAAATATTTTCATAATATACTGGAAGCTCCCAATTCTTATGTGTGTTCTTTCTCTTATATATACATATACATTTACATTTTGTCATTTAGCTGATGCTTTTATCCAAAGCGACTTACAAGTTTTGTAGGACAAGTCAGCAGGAAGGGTACAACTCTATCAGCTGAGTAACAATGTTCATCAAAGTGCTGAGTGCTACAATGTAGGTTAGTATATTAGGACAAGTGCATGACAGTAAGGTTAGTTAGGGTTAGTTCGTTTTTTTTTTTTTTTTCATTTCAGGTATTGATAGAAGAAATGTGTCTGTTAACAGAATTTGGTGAACAATAATGTGGTCAAGAGGCATGGTTTCTATCTTGAGCCTTAACTGGCGTGGTTTCTTTTATTCACATGGAGAGCAGCAGTTCTACAGGTCTTCTCTCACTGAGAGACATGGGGGGAGAGAAAGAAATGGGAGGAGACAGAGCTACTTATACTCGCCACATGGTAGTACTCCTGAGTGTCTCCGCCTAGGGCGCCCTCTAGTGGGAACAGTTATATATGCAGGTAAACAGTTACTAGTGTAAACAGTTATATATGCAGTTAGACAGTTACTAACAATCCTACACAGAATCTCTGCCTTCAACAGTGTCTTTAGTCGACGGCGAAATATTGGTCATGTTTCGGCTGTCCTAACTGTGGTGGGAAGTTCGTTCCACCATTGTGGGGCAAGGACCGAGAATAGGCGGCTTCTCTTTGATGACCCTCCCGGAGCTCGGAGAGGGGTGGGTCTGAGGCGGCCAGAAGATGCAGAGCGTAGGTCTTGAGGGTGTGTAGTTAGAGACCATTGACCAGAGGTAGGCGGGAGCCGTTCCCTTTGCCGCACGATATGCCAGGTCGAGGGCCTTGAAGCGGATTTGTGCGGCAATGGGGAGCCAGTGCAGGTCTCTAAGAAGTGGGGTGACACGGGCCGACTTTGGTAGGTTTGAGATCAGGCGGACGGCTGCATTCAGAAATAAGTTGAAGAGGCTTGGTGGCAGTGGTCGGGAGGCCAGCAAGCAGTGCATTGCAGTAGTCGAGGCGGGAGATGACTTGATCGGACGAGGAGTTGGGTGGCTTCTTTTGTCAGGAAGGGGCGGATCCTGACGTTGCTCAGGAGGAATCTTCAGGTTCTGGTTGTCGCTGTGATGTGAGCGGAGAAGTTCAGCTGGTCGTCAAGAACAACACCAAGGTTCTTGGCAGTCGGGGATGCGGCCACAGCTGCATTCTCCACTGTGATGGAAAGGTCGGTCAGGGGGGAGGATTTGGCCGGCAAGTGAAGCAATTCTGTTTATCTTAGGTTCAGTTTGAGGTGGTTGGACGTCATCCAGGCGGAGATGCCGGACAGGCCGACATCCGCTCAGCGACGTGGATATCTGAGGGAGGAAAGGAGAGGAAGAGTTGAGTATCATCGGCATAGCAATGATACGAGAAGGCATGAGACGTGATAATGTTACCCAGAGATTTGGTGTAGAGGAAGAAGAGGGGTCCAAGGAGGGAGCCCTGAGGGACACCTGTCTGCAGGGGGCCGACAGGGACCCTCTCCATGACACTTGGTAGGAGCGGTCGCTGAGGTATGATGTCAGCCATGTTAGCGCAGAGCAGAGCGCAGAGCCAGCCACTCCCATTCCTGCGAGCAGGGGCGTAGCTGTAGATTCTGGGCCCCATGAAAGAATGTATTTGTAGGCCCCCAATTAATGCGAGCGCGCGTCAGCGCGCAAGCAGCATTTTTTTTGGCCATTTATTTATTGATGAAAACGTATAATATGGTTTTTACCTATACATTCGGATCAGCAGTTCAGCACCTGCACTGTTGGTGGGTGAGCCTAGTAAAGGATGTCGCATTGCGTTCATCTTCAATGAATGGACCAATGCAATAGTCTACCAAAGAACCTTGAGTCGCACTAGGCTGGGAACAACCCTGGGTCAAGTGATAGTAAACTGAACTGGACGAACAACATCGAGGCCCTACAGGAAGGGACAGAGCAGACTGTTCTTCCTGGGAGGGCTCAGGTCTTTTAATGTCTGCAGCAAACTGCTGCAGATGTTCTACCAGTCTGTGGTTGCTGGTGCCCTCTTCTTCGCTGTGGTATGCTGGGGGGGGCAACACCAACACAGACAAAATAAACAAACTGGTCAAAAAAGCAAGCTCTGTGGTGGGAGCGGACCTGGACAGTCTGGAGGTGGTGGGGGAGGACGAGGAGGAAGCTGTATGCTATCCTTGAGAACCCCTGCCACCCCCTCCATGATGAGCTGACCGCAATGCGGTCCACGTTTAGCCACAGACTTATCCCCCCCCCGACATACCACAAAGCGCTTCGGGGCAGTCCTTTGTGCCGGTGGCAATCAGGCTCCACAACCAGGCAGGGCCAGGACGGGCCAACTGCCGTGGACTGGAGGAGCTGGGTTGTGGACTGTAACCAATTAATTTTATTATTTAACATCATGATTGGACTTGTTTCTTTTTCTTTTCACCACTTTTAGCTCTATTTTAGCCCTATTTTAGCTCTTTTTATCCCTATGTATTTGTCCATCTTGTTTTTAACACATACTAATAAGTGTATGTTATGTATTAACTGTTTCCACTAACTGTTTTTAAATTTCTGTTATGCTGTAATGGACATCTGAATCTCCCCTTGGGGATAAATAAAGGTTTTCAATTCAATTCAATAGCAGATCTTCTACCTCAGACACCACTACAGGTGGCTCAGTATCTGTGGAATCCTGTGTCGGAGCCTCACTTTGTCCCTGACTGTGACGTAAACATAATTTACCATTTGAAAAACGTCTTTGTTTACTATCTGCCTACCCGGGACTGTTTTGAAAAGCATTTTTCTACTGAGGGGGTTGTTTCTGCTCATGTACCACCTGCCCAGTTACTATCCTGTATGGTCGTTAGACCTCTGTACATGACACGGACATTGACTGTCCATAGCTGCTTCCTCCTCATCTGTGCTGCTTTCATGGTCCTCAACTTCTTCTTGTACTGGTACTTCTGCCTCTTCACCTCTGCTCTCCTCGTTGGCTGCCTTGCTCGAGTATCCATAGTGTACATGATTTATAAAATGTCCTATAATAGTAATAACACAGTACAGCTCGAGCTATCTCTTAATTGTTGTAATAATAATTTGTATAGATATTTTCCAATTGCTCAAATCTAGCTATAGCTACTGTAACAACCTCAATTTAATGTGCCAGTGGTCAATGGTATTGCAATTACTGGAAGAACTAGAGTAACTAAATGTGAATATTACCTAAAGTTGTATTCAATGCATGGTAAGCATATTTTAAAATCTGTGTGTTAACCCCAAGCCCTGCTGCTTACCTCCCTCTCCTTCAACTGGGAGCTGGCCTGAGGGAAGGGGACAAGGGGTACTGATCCTGAAGCCGCGGCATCTGTGCATTAGAGCAGTGCAATGTTACCATGTAACAATATACAGGTTAGGTTAGCTAGCCATAGCAAAAGGGCATAGCTGCTGGATACAAATTCACTGGGCTCATCTACACTCATCTAATTTTTTTATAGCAACAGGTAGCTGATGAATTGAAAATGGGGGACCCTGATGTAAACAAGATGAAAGTCTTTCTCTAGTCTGCATCCCCTTAACAATTGTGTGTATTGAGCTGTACTGTATTGTACCCATTCTGCAATCTGTTAATAAAGTTTTCAATCAATCAATCAATCAATCAGCTAACATCAGCCACAAAATGTTGGCCAAGCTGTTATGGGCTTCAAAACAAGTTCTGTGAATAAATACCTTTCTTGTGAAAATACTTGGTGACTCTTGCAATGCTGATGTTTTTTCTTTCGTTTTCTGAGCTCCTGAAACATGAGCTGTAGACATTTTCCTGTCAACTCTGTTCAAGCTGCGCGCTGTGCGCTGCTGTGTATGTGGACTGAACCATGCAATGAAAGAAGGGAGGGGTGCTCATATTGTCAAACAAAGTAACAAGCACCTGTTTGTTTCTTTTGTGACGTTGTTCTTTAATACAGGCAATTATACTTTTGACTCAACTACATTAACTTACTTTAGGATAATAATAAAACCATATTAATAAAAAGATAATAATAGTGTTCTCTGGGCCCCCCCCCCAGTGCTGGGCCCTTGGAATCATCCTAATCTACCCCCCCCCTCCCATCTACGCCCCTGCCTGCGAGGGACGCAAGGAGGATCTGATGGTTGACAATAATACAATTACATTCAATAATGGAGAAAAAGTAATTGAACAAACACTTTGATTACCATACATTAAACACTGTATTACATATAGTGTGTAGTGTATGGTAATCAAAGTGTTTGTTCAATAACTTTTTCTCCATTAGTAAATGTAATTGTATTATTTATGAATAATTAAGTACATACAAATAATAACCTTCATGATTTTCCATTTGTTTTAGTTTTTTTTTAAGTTAAAGCCCAAATGTGGAGAGGAGTACAAAAAAGTTTTAAACGTTCTGTCAATTGATACATATCATGTATCATCGTAACCTTAAACGTTAGAACTACTAACAAAACTGAAACTAAATAAAATACAAATGAAATTTGTGAAATCCAACAGAAAAAGAAGAAAAAGAATTGAAAAGAAATTGCAATAATAATAAAATCGGCCCAAGGCTATTGTGATCCTGACGTTCTGTTACAAGACTCAGGGGGTAATTTCAAGATTCAAGAGATTCAAGATTCAAGAGTTTTATTTGTCACATACATACACAAGACCATATCCCTTCACTCCAAGAGTCCAGTCTGTAGTGGAGAGCAGTGTGATGTGGAAGCAGCACGACGTACAGCAGGGCAACACACCACTGGACTTTGCTCCTCTATAGTGCCCAGTGCTCTATATATAGTCAGCCCCTTAGTCCTGCAACATACACATTCAACAAGTAGCCGCTCCAGAGGCAAGCTCGTCTGTACAGGTAATATATTTTATATATTTGCTGGCTGATCTATAATTTACAACATATGGAAACACAAAGACAGAGAGAGAGTTAAACCGCCTTCTTCTTTCTTTCACTTACAGTGTCATTATGAGGGTCCTTGTGGTGCTGATCCTGGCTGTTTTCGCTGGTGAGTGATGGTATAGTTAGTTTTAGTTGCCACAAATTATAAATCCACGTAAAACGTCATCTAGTTCCTCGTCCAGAAGCACAATGAGGTACTTTTGCAAAAAGTTTCTCTGAATTGTGTATTATTGACGTTGATATGTCTTCTTCAATAGGTTGCAATGCCAACGTTGTGCAGGAAAACCAACAGCTTGACATGGTGAAAGATGCATTCTGGGACTATGTTTCCAAGGCAACACTTACTGTCGAGGGCTCCCTGGAGACGATCCGACAGTCGGAGCTGGGGAAGGAAGTCAAGTAAGTCTAAAACTTTAAAACCAAAAAGCATAAATTAAAGGAACAGTTTAATCATAATTGTATTGACACCACTGCCTCTGTTTTTCTATGTCCACAGTGCCCTGATCTCTCACAGCACTGATGCTGTCAACAAGTTCACCGTGGCTCTGCGTACCAAGGTGACTCCTCTGACTCAGGACCTTCTGACCCAGCTTTCCCACAAGGCAGAGCAGCTGAAGGCTCGTCTGGAGATGGACTTGAGCACCACGGACGTCCAGCTGCACCCCTACACTGAGGAGCTGAGAGCAGACCTCCAGAGGCAGGTGGAGGAGCTGACGAGGGACGCGATTCCCTTTGTTGAAGCCATGGACCACGAGGCCCTGAGGGCCACTCTGCTCCAGAAGAGCGAGGAGCTGAAAGCGAGCCTGGACAAGGGCATAAAGGAGCTGCAGAGCCAGATGGTTCCCTACACAGAGGAGCTGAAGCAGAACATGGAGAAGAGCCTGGAGGAGTTCCAGAGGAGTATGGAACCCCTGACTCAGAGCTTCCAGACCCAGGTGGCCCAGAAGACCCAGGAGATGCAGCAGAACGTGGCCCCTTATGGAGAGGAGCTGAAGACCAAGCTGGATGTCAACGCCCAGGAACTGCAGGAGCAGCTGGCCGCCAAAGCGCAGGAAATCCAGGAGCAGTTGGCTGCTCTCTGGAGGACCTTCATTGGGATGACCCAGTAAATGAACTAAAACCTATGCTAAGTCTGCTAGATATGGTTAGAGGGTCATGTTAAAAAAGTACTCTGCCTCTAACTGGTGAATTAGGTATGGCAATTAAGGGACAGATGAAAAGTGCAATTTTATCTCTGCAAGTATTTTCTTTCATAAGGATTTCATAGTTTCATGCCCTTGAAAAAAACATCAAAAACATTTTAACAATGTTATTATTTACTCAATTCTATGAGTGTTTACATGTAGCCTGTTAACCCTTTCCTGTGAAGCATCAATAAATAAGTTAAATATATTCTCTGATTGAGTTTCTTCAGTGCTGTAGTGGGAAATACAAAGCACCATCACCACATTCAACAGTTTACTGAAAACACATTACTTACAGTAGCTTTGACTACAGCTCTCACACGTACATCCATATTTACATAAAATGTTGTCATAGCTGACACTTTTATTCAAAGCCACTTACCAATTGTGAACAATAAGTCAGCAGGAGGGGTACACCTCTGGCAACTAAGGGTCAGTGTGGTATTGTTCGTCAAATAGTTTCAAACTTGAGTGTTACACTCTGAGTAGTATAAAGATAGTAGCATAGTAGATAGTAGACATAGTAGCAAAGTACATAATAGTAAAAGTTCCTTCACAGAAAGTTTACTTATTCTTTATATTTTGATTTCATAAACAATGCAAGGAAAATGTGTGCGTGGAAAATCCATTAATATAATAATATAATACATTATATATTATTTGCCTATCCCCAAAAAGCTACTCAAACCCCCTCTGTACTCTAGCTCACTTAGTACAGGTTGGGCCTCCCCTCTACAAAGTGTTTTGAACTCTTCCACTTCTGGTTTGGCAATACTGATCCTAAACAAGGTATGAAGGTGCTGGAGAGCACATAGATACACTCTACGATCTCCTAATGCAAACATTTCAATAAACCGTTTAAATATGTTTGTTACCTTGTAGACAATTTAAATATGCATACCAACAATAACAAATGAAATAGCCTAGGTTAGCATGTTCAGCGTCAAAACATTTGGAAACCAGAGATACAAACAACAGATTGATTGATTGATTGATTGAAAACTTTATTAACAGATTGCAGAATGGGTACAATACAGTACGGCTCAATACACACAATTGTTAAGGGGATGCAGACCAGAGAAAGACTTTCGTCTTGTTTATATCAGGGTCCCCCATTTTGAATTCATCATCATAGATAATGGTTGTACATGGTTTAGCCTATAGCCATTAAATTAGATTAAAATGTATTGTCATTATACAGCACGTACAGTACAACGAAAAGAAGTTTGGCATCCAACCAGAGTGCAAATGTAAACAGTAAAGTGCTATAGTAATATACAATGTATAACTGAGCATGGCCAATCTGAGGGCACAGGATAGCCCCATGACAACCATATCCACACCGGTGGCCATTTTGCTCTTATGTCATGCTCAGGTTGGGTTTCCTTTCAAGGGCAAAATGGCCGCTACTGAATATGGTAATAAAACATTTTTTAACCCTCTTTTTCTCCTCCTGTTTTTCTGTGTTTTCCTCCCATCCCAATTTAGTCGTTATGCCAATTCCCCCCTCGGCCTACCTGGTCGTTGCGCGCATGTGCCCCCTACTGGTCGGTCTAGAGGGAGCCCTGAGGTCTATCACATGATTCCTCCGATACATGTGGAGACAGCCAGCGGCTCTCTTTTCACCTGACAGCGCGGACTCTCATTGGGTGAGTGTAATGCGTGGGAGGTCACACTACCTTCACCATTTCCCTCCCTCGCTGTGCAGGCGCCCTGACCGGCCTGGAGGAGTCGCTGTTTTACAACGACCAGATTAACCACCCACCGGCTTCCCTCCCGCTGACTCTTTTCAAACAATAATAATACATAAAAAGACACCAAAAACATCGACTCAACACTACAATGACTAGACAATAAATAAAATAGATTGTACAATTAACACCGTAAGCCCCCTCCCTCACCAATCACCACCCATCACAGCCACGATCCCCAACCCTCGAGAGTCCCAAGTCCGGTACCCCGGCGAGCCTGAGCATCATGCCTCTTTAACACCCGACTCGCCGAGGGCCCGAACCAAGGGCCCCCCCCACCCCTAGCCCGTGACACTCCGACACAATCAAAAGGGGCCCAGAACACAAACATAATGGGTTTCCTGAGCCCCTCGGCCTCCACAGGCCCGGCAGCCGCGAACCCCGACCCCGGGGGATCCGCAGTCCGGCGCCCCCACGAGCCAAAGCATCACGCCTCTTTAATGCCTCGACCCGCAGAGACCCCGAACCACGCCCCCCCCCCCCCAGTCCGAGCCCACAACCACCAGACCCACATCTAAAGGGGGCCCAGAATATATACACACCCCCACACTCACCCCAGGACCCCAACGGGTTGGATTGATTGTTAATGAATATTGAGATTATCTCACTGATTCCAATAATGTTCCGAAACAAAACATTGTGTACGACAACTGAGATAAATTTGTCTAGTAGCCAAGGGGGGTGTTTTTAGAATCCTTAACATGTCTAGTGTACACATATAAATGTTAACAGCACAAACAACTATCTCAAAGGGGTCATTGGCAGCCATTTTGGATCCCATCATACTGTAGGAAGGCAAAAGGACCTCTAGTTCTTAAGAGATGTGCTCATAATTCTTCAGGAAAAACATATTCATAGTCAATCATACAAATCAACTAATCAACAACGTTTTGTTGAACTTTTACCAAACCGAGCAATGAATTGACTAATGGTTTGTGAAATTAGTCAAAAATAAAATAAAAATAAAAATACTGCCAATTGTGTGACAATTTAATCTTAGAGCCACATGGACAACAGTGTTGCAACCTTGGACACGAAGTAATATCTTCTATTCTTTTCTCATTAATTATTATTATTATTGTTATTATTACTGTATTGTTTTAAATATAAAACAGTGTTTTTAAACCACAACTTTGGAGCGATATTTAGCCCCTTTTCCGGTAAGCTAGTATGACCTCAAGTATTTCAAGATTCTCAAGTTTCTCAAGATTTATATGATATCAATCTGAGCCTGGTACAGCCTTCAAAAGACAGTGATGTTAATGTTGGATGATCCACTGGCTAATCATAGGTTTCAGAGGGTTGAAAGTAAGGCCAAGTTAGCAAAGGTCAGGACTGAGGAGTTAGAATTCATCTTAAGATCATGACCGCTACAATGGGATTGATTTAGTGACCCCATGACCCCAAATGTTCAATACTCAAATTAATGTATCTCCTGATTCGATTTCCACCAAACGGGTAAGGAAAATATATTTGCCTTACCATGTAATAGTGTAATAGTGTGCTAGTGATATAGTGTGTAATAGTGTGCTAATAGTGTGTAATAGTGTGCTAGTATAATAGTGTGCTAGTGTAATAGTAATAATTCTGGGAGATCTGCTTTCATCTATCTATGTTTTCCCCGCCCACTACACAAGTCCCACCTGTCATGAACTGAATTTAACTGACACTGACTGACACTTGTTATTATGTGACTGTCCTGTATGTATTTATTGTGGGGATTGGGAGGTGGGCGTTTGATGTTCCATGTTGATGTCCCAGTGCTTAACTAACATGCTGTACCGCAAACGATTACCACCAACCATAGTTGTGTGGCATTAAAGTATCTTGTATCATTGTCCTATTATACTAACCTACACTATAGCACTTTGATGAACATTGTTACTCAGCTGATAGAGTTGTACCTCCTGCTGTCTTGTTGTACAAAACTTGTAAGTCGCTTTGGATAAAAGTGTCAGCTAAATGACAAAAATGTAAATGTAAATCTTGTATCTTGTAGGCTACTAGAGAAGAAACGTGTGGTTGCCGCCTGGTGGAGATTTGCACATTCCTAGTTTCAACTGGAATATGTTCCCATGTAAGCATGATTTTCATTGAAAGAGGCCCATGGAACTGTTTAAATGTTCTTCCCAGAGGAGCATGCCCCCACAGAACCCCCTACTCATGTATGTCCCATAAGGCAGGGGTTCCCAAAGTGGGGGTCGCGAGCCGCCGCGTGGGGGTCGCCAGATGATAAAAAAAAGACAAATCAAATCAAAAACGTTTTTATTTTTATTTTTTTGCAGTCAGGCCACTGAACTTAGAAGCAGGCCAGGCCAGTGTTTCTAGTTGCAGCAGCACAATAGTTAGATAACCTAGGTGGGGCACAACCAGGAGATCACTGCAACTCACACAAGTTTGATCTCAAGTGACTACCTGGTAAAATAAAGGTTAAATAAAAACTATCTCTCTCTCTCTCTCTTGCTCTCACACACACACAAAGGGAGCCGCATGTGATTGGTGGAGGCGGGATCCTTACAAAAAACTGTTGTTGCTAATCATTGACACATGCTAGACTGTAATAATCCCCCCCAGAAAAATCTACTTTGCATTTGATATATTGCAAATATATGCCATCACACACACTGGCATTTAAAGGGTTAGAATTATAAAATGAATATGTGGTGTTATGATCAGGGCTGAAGTTGAATAAAAGATTGTATTTTTTTCAATCTGACATTACAAAAAACAGAAAATCCATCAAAATCAGTGTTGTTACTAATCATACATATGCTAGCCTGTTTTTTAACAATAATTTGTGATGCCATCACAAACACTTGCATTTAAAGGGTACAAATAAAAAAATTCCTGCACCAGAATGCAGGAAATGAAGTCTTTGTAACAAAAAGTTTCCTGGTTAAAAAGTGGCCTGACTGGGGCTATATTTTGCACTATATTTCCTGGCCTGAATGGTTTCCCCAGTCCGGCCCTGGTTAAAAGCCTCCAATGCTTATTAGTGTGTGTGCGTTTGAACGTTTGCATGTTTCAACCATACATTTCCATTTATAAAAAAAAATAAATAAATAAAAAAAGATTATATATTTTTTTACCTCCTATAATAGTGGGGGTCGCGGCTCTCTGACACCGTTATTTGGGGGTCGCGGCCTGAAAAGTTTGGGAACCCCTGCCAAAAGGCATAAGGAACAGGGGGCCTGTATATTTTCCCCAACGGAGTTTCACTTCCGCGTTCGGTTTGCACAATCTGATTGGCCACTGACGTTTCTCTCAGCGCCAATCGCGTTACTCCTAACAAACTGGTTAAGCTTGGCGACTCTTTCGAAGTTGCTCTCTTTCGAAGTTGGTTAAGGTTAGGGTTAGTTGGTTAAGGTTAGGGTTAAGGTTAGTTGGTTACGGTTAGGGTTAGTTGGTTAAGGTTAGGGTTAGGGTAACAGCCTGCTGGCGCGATTGTTAGGAGTAACGCGATTGGCGCTGAAAAAAACGTCAGTGGCCAATCAGATCGCGCAAACCAAATGCGGAAGTGAAACTCCGTTGGGGAAAATATAAATGCGGACAGGGGTGGCCCATGGCACGTTCTTGCCCAGGGCCCCCCTAATGGCATAATCAAGCCATTGCAGGATTAAATGAGAAATGTAAGGTGTTTTACAGAGTCTTTAATGTGTGTCTGTGTAAAATGTTTCTAATGTCTGTTTTTAATCTTATTTCTGAGTTCTTTCACACATACCAATATCTATGTGAAATAATTATGTGAAATGCATAACATTATTGTGAGGATGTGGCCAAGCAGTGGACAAACTGTAGTCAGAGGCAGGTTGTCATCACCCGGTGGTTGGTTTTTATTCTCTTGGTTATTTTGCTCACCAGTGGGAAAAACTGGCAAAAAAAACCCATATTTAACATAATTAAATACAAAAAATACAAAACTATTACACTTTCTATAAACAAAATATCAACAACTAGGCCCTTGGCTAAGGTAACTAGCTCCAGCACGGCTGAGTCTCTCTCCAAGCCTGCTTCTATACTTCTCCATGAGAGGAGCTTCCATCCCAGGCTTTATCCTGGAAGCTCCTCCTACAGGGACAAACCAAAAACACAACAATCAATTAATTAATACAGACATTATTTTATACATTCAATAATTCTGTACAACATGGATACATCACTCCATACTGATCTACCATCACAAAACACTAAACAGTGTTTAGGGCGCTTCATTAGCCTATTCCCTTCTCATTATGGAAATCCCCCCCTGTACTCTACCACACTTGGTTCCTTCCAAATCTCCCCTCCAGAAAAGGCTTTGGCCTCTCCCAGTTCTGGTTGGGCAGCCAGAGATTCTACAAGGAACCAAGTGGGAGCACAGACAAACAGGGTATTTGTTAACACATTTATTTACTTTAAATCCACATAACATGTTTATAATTTAACAGAATGTTTGTCTTCTGTGCCTGGGTTCTACCAGTACTTATATGTAGCACCCTGAATATGTGACTATTATTCAGAAGTGCTGACTTGCCTTTTATCTCCCCTTTGTGCACAAAGACATCTTAACTAGTTTCCATTGATATTCTCTCGAACAATGACGCGAGTTTCTCCTTCTCTCACCGGCTGGAATATGGATTATAAACAGTAAACTGACTCATATTCAATCCACCCAGTTCTTCCTGTGGGGCTAGTTGGCGGTACCAGCAGGGGGCGGCAGGTGGCAGGCGGAGCGCACGAGAGAGGCATGGAGGAGGAAGCAAGTCAACTGAAACGGAAGTGGGGAGAACCAGCCTCTTCGACGTTGGACTTGGACCTGACTGGTCGTGTCGTTGGAAGAGCCCCATAGTGGATCACGCGGGTGAACGTATTGAACTTGAATATATTACGGGTTATACTAGAAACATAAGCGTAGTAGCGTGTTGCATGTCCCCACTGAATAACCCTAGTGATATCACGCGTTATCCTAGAAGAAAGCGGTATAGCCAAGAGTTGGCTTATGTTAAAGTTATTCCCTCCAGCGAGGTGCCCAGCCAGCGTGGCTTGAAGAGGACTGGTGGTTAGAGGCACCCTGCGTTGTTGTATGTTTCGGCTAGCAGGAGGGCTGTCTAGGACCCACAGAGTAGCTTCAGTTAAGGTAGCCTTCAGATTATTATTGCGCGTCAACCCAGCCCCGGCAGCCAGCAGCCTGTCAGCGCCGGCAGTCTACATCTTCTCTGCTCCGGCGGTCGTCAGCCTAGCACGGGAGTTCGTCCCGTCCAGCAGAGGTCGCCATCACCCAGCACGCGCCTCCAGCCCGCTACTACCCCCTCAGCCTAACACCGCTGCTAGCTCCTGAGACGAGAGCGTTCGACGCCATCTTACCACCCGGACAGTGGTGGTGCGGCGAGGCCGCCATCTTGGTTGAGTACACTGGCGCTTTGGTGCTCAGGATCCTATTGCACAGTACACAGTGTGGCGCGGCCTACGGGCGAAGCTAATGTTGCTAAATACAGTTCATAGGGGTACCCCATAAACATTACATGCCGGCATTAGTATAGGACTTTTGTTTGGTAAAGTGGGCCCACTTTTTTCATTTTCTTTGAGTGTGATAACGTGTTTGTTCTTTAATAATATTTCCCCATCTAATTAACCCTTCCCCTGTGGGGAGGTTACCGACCTGTTGTATTATAAGTAAAGCCTTAGAGAGGTATTATCACTACTATATAATTAAAGCCTGAGAGAGGTATTATCCCTGGTACTAACCCAGACGTGGGTGATGAGTCAATCACATTGAAGTATATTATATTTGGGTCGGCCATACCTGGTTCCATACGGTGTGGGTGTATAATATAAGTGTCTATAATATTGGTGTGGGTAACGTGTGGGTAACGTTAATACAATTAACCCCTTCCTATCCAACTTTCCCCTTTTCACTATAAGGTTTCTAATGTCACAGAGGGAGGGTACTGCTTGCGGGAAGAACTAAGTTATTTTATTTACAATTCAGTCACTAGGTGTGGGAGGGTTAACGGAGGTATTGGGGAAGGTGAGAGCGAGTTGGGGAGTACTGCTGACCGCCCCGGAAAGGCGAGGAAGACCAGAGTACCAGACCAGGTTGGTAAATCCCGGGCCCCATCCACTCCCACTGCTGGCCTCCAGTTTGACGCTCCAGGCCCAAAGACGAAGGTGCAGTCAGACGGAGCTCTACTGTGTCTCGCTACCCAGTGGCTGTGCACACCCGTTCCCACGAAGCAGGGATAATCCACCCTGCAACATATATACAAAATATAACAAAAGCCACAAAGCCTAAGCGAAATGTTTGGTAGCATGACCACATGTGGGGACCAGGGCTAAACCAATTAAGACTGTGAGGCAACCATTATAGGGCATGGGGTAGCCCCATGACAATTATAATGTCTTTAAAGTTAAATATAATATAGAGAAGACTCATATAAGTCACAATCACAATAGATTGCACGTTGACCCTTCTCACTGAGATACATCTAGGCTACTGGACATATAATATACTCTATACAAGCACATGGTGACGTATTTGACACTGATTGGCCCAAAGAGTAAGTGCATTATTTGTGGGAATACATTTACTGTTGCCTTTTATGTATATAATGTTTTAACTATTGTCAAGAGGGTGATGAATAAAATGTTTAGAAAAAAGAAAAATAAGAAAGCTGTCCAAGTGTGCAGAGGACCAAATACTTGTCACTAATACTTATAATATACATTTACGTTCAGTAATTTAGCTGACGCTTTTATCCAAAGTGAGTTACAAATTGTCTACAACAAGTCAACAGGAGGGGTAGGGTAGGCCTCTGGTTGCTAAGGGTAAGTGTATAGCAGTGCCGTAAACCACCTCCAATAAAACCTTACATTTTAAATGGTCTCTTGCTGTTGCTTTCTTTTCATACTTACAATTAGAAGACGCTCCTGCCACATTAAAGTAAAACATTCAGCCACTAGATGTCGCACAAGAGCACCAGCATGTCATTTATCCAATCAGGTGCATTCCACGTGGGGAAATGGGCAGTAGGGAGGGGATAAATGCACGCAACATGTAAACAACAACATTAATTTTGGACCCTCCAATTTTTTTTTAATGATAAACTCATTAATCGATCATTTATTTGGGGGGGGGGGGGGGGGGCAATACTTTTTATTATTTTATTTTTAAAAGCTCTGTGGATGTATTATTATAATATAAAAAACAACAACGATTACTCGACATAAAAATGTTATCTATAGCACCTTTAATGAAGGGTTAGGGTTGAAGTGGAGTGTCTCATAAATGTTATCTGCTGTTATGATGTAACACTGACCTTAGGCCAAGGGTTCAAGTTTCAAGTTTCTTTAATAGTTGTCATACAGAAGTACAGAATACTTTTATACAAAATGCTTCTTACTGTTGCGCTCCAGAGACTGTGCAAGACAAGATAAGTATGAAATAAAATAACATAGTAAAATTAGAAGTAAAAAAAATGAGGTCACAGTGTTCAGTTTAGACATATGTACAATGTTCGATGCAGAATAGACGTAGTTACCATACAATATACAATACTGTGCAGTGTACTAATATACAATACTATATAGTGCAAGGCAGAAATGGGACGAGGTGCAATTTAGGTACAATTCACAGTAGGTGTACGAGTTGTAGTGCAAATCCTTTATCAATAAATATAAAGTGTAAGTGTGTTTGTGTGATCTAAAGTGTGGAGAGTGGGTGCTGCAGTGTGTTGTTTGTTTGAGTGAGTGTGTGCGTGTGGGTGTGTGTGCTGTGTGCATTTGATGGTTGTTGCATAGTGATTATTGTTTGTTTAGCAGCCTGATGGCCTGGGGATAGAAGCTTCTTCTGAGTCTTTCTGTGCTCGCCTTAAGACTCCGGTATCGCTTGCCTGACCGCAGCAGTTCAAAGAGGCAGTTGTTCGGGTGGCTCGAGTCCTTAATCATTCTCTTAGCCTTCCCCTTGCACCGCTTGTTGTAAATGTTCTGGAGGGTGGGAAGCCCCCCTCCAATTGTGCGTTCGGCTGAACGTGTCACTCTTTGTAGTCTGCTACGGTCTTGTGCAGTGCTATTCCCAAACCAGGAGGTGATGTTGCCGGTCAGGATGCTCTCTATTGTACATGAGTAGAAGTTCCTAAGGATCTTCTGACTGACTTGGAACTTCCTTAGGCGCCTGAGGAAGTAGAGGCGTTGTCGTGCCTTCTTCACAACACTGTCAATGTGTGTGGTCCATGTCAAGTCCTCGGATATGTGGCCTCCGAGGTACTTGAAACTGTTCACTCTCTCAACCGGTGCCCCGTCGATGCTGAGGGGGCTGTAGTCCTTGACCCCCGACCTCCTGAAGTCCACAATCATCTCTTTTGTTTTGCTGACGTTCAGGGAGAGGCAGTTCTCCTGACACCACTGTGACAGGTTCTCTACCTCTTCCAGGTAGGCCCTTTCGTCGTTGGCAGAGATCAGGCCCACCACTACTGTGTCATCAGCAAATTTGATGATGGTGTTGTTGTTCCGCTGTGCTACGCAGTCATGTGTGTACAGGGAGTAGAGGAGGGGGCTCAGAACACAGCCCTGGGGGGCCCCTATGTTGAGCGTGATGGATGAGGAGGTGCAGTTGCCGGCTCTTACCACCTGGGGTCTGCCCGTCAGGAAGTCCAAGACCCACTGGCAGAGGTCATAGTTCAAGCCCAGGTCCCTGAGCTTGGCTATGAGTTTGGAGGGGACTATGGTATTGAATGCTGAGCTGTAGTCGATGAACAGCATTCTCACATAGTTCCCCTGTTTACATTGGTCTTATGAATATGACTTGAACTGCCAAAGGCTATAGTATATGGCTGGCCTGTATTAGATGTGAGCGAGATGCAGTAATGTTTTGATAGAGGTGGAATTCATGTCTCGTTTGGAAAACAAGAGATAGATCCTACATTTGAGGGTTTTTAATCCAACACAACATTCTATTCTGACTTTCATTTTCAGAGTCCTATTTTCACGTGCACTTTCAGTGTGCAATGTGCAGCAACTATCTCTGCAATAAAAGATGACAACACACTTAATGTTGGGAACTTCGGACGCTGGTCAACAACTCGCATTTATTGGGTCACATCAATGCAGTCAAAACTATAAATACTGGGTCAGCTGCTCTGTTTTCCCTTGTCGTCAACTGAGGTAAGTTACAGGCCATATCTTTTCCACATACATCCTGAATAATATTTCCATTTTTATCTAATTTGGTTATCTTAAGAATTGCTCTAGATCACTCAAGCTTCTGTACAACTAATTTGAAAAGGAATTAATTTGGTAGGTTTTTGTGTACTGTTATATATTGATGTGATTTTCTCATCGTTGCAGGTGTCTTGTTTTCTGATCATCATGAAGGCGTTTGTTGCGATCCTTGCTCTGGCAGTCATCTCAGGTGAGTTCAAAGATCATCAAAACATTTAGTCCACTCATCTGAATGAGTGGAATTCACAAATGTTTAAAGGAACACGGCAAGATTTGGGGAAATTAGCTTATCTTCTTCTCCAGAGAGAGACAAGAAGATAGATACCCTGTTTTGAGGGCCAGCTATAGCAAAACTGTATGGAATATCAAACATCAGAAAAAGCTATTCTCAGCTTTGTCCAATTTTGGTGATGCTCTGCACCAAAATTGGTGACGATGGCTCGTCAGTTAAAAGAACACGCCAACATTTTGGGAAATTAGCTTATCGTCTTCTCCAGAGAGAGACAATAAGATATACCAGTCTATCTGGCTGCATGTTAGCCTAGCTTAGCACAATGAATGGAAGCGGACAGTGCCGGTTAGCCTTCAAAAGAGATGTTAGTTGGACAATGCCTATAGGCTAACCGGCACTGTCCACTTCCATTCATTGTGCTAAGCTAGGCTAACATGCAGCCAGATAGATTTCTACTGAACACACAGAGGAAACTGGTATCTATCTTCTTGTCTCTCTCTGGAGAAGACGGTACGCTAATTTCCCAAAATGTTGGCGTGTTCTTTTAAATGCAAAATATGACTTGAATCTGCCCCACGCAGGCTGCCAGGCACGCATGGTACCCCAGGATGAGAGCAGCAGCCCCTGGGAGAAGACCATCGATCAGTTCAGAGGCTACTTCACAGACCTGACCTCCAAGGTGCAGGACATCAAAGCCTCTGTGGTCGGCAGAGAACTGGAGTGAGTTCATTTAAGGTTTGATTGACGTGTACTAATATAGTGTACAAGGGAACAGGTACATACACAGCAGTGTTAGCCTTCTACTGTGTTATGGAATACACATTCTGCACACAGCTGAAACATGCCTTGGTGTGGGGCTGCGGTCTAATCAGCAGGTTACAGTGATGTGAGACATGTCTCCATAGCTAAACTAACTAATAAGAAAAAAGAAAAAAGAAAAAAAAAGAATTCCAGCCATTGTATAAATAATTTACCATAGTAGTCATGGTAAAAGTGATGTATTGTCATGGTACCACTTGTGTACTTAAATAATACCATTGTATAATTCAAGTTAAACCATGATATCAAGAGTAATATCATGGTATTTCCCTCATATTTTGGTCATTGTAGGTATTGTTTTGTAACAAATTATTAATTCACCTGTGCCCTCCCCCCAGCACCTTGATTCAAGACACCATGGCTGAGCTGACCATGTACAAAGACGACATGGAGACCAAGCTGGGCCCCTATGCCTGGGACACTGTGGGACGTCTCGACGAGGAGCTGAAGGAGCTGACCAACAGGCTGAATGCTCACATGACAGAGGCTACGGAGCGCTTCATGGAGTACACCCAGGAACTGCAAACCGTGATGGAGCAGAATGTGGATGACGTCAAGGGCAGGATCGACGCCTACAGCCGCAAGCTGAGGAAGCGCCTGACCAAGGACACGCAGGAGATCAACAAGTGAGTGGTCACACCCAGGGAGAGAGAGAGGGACACACAGGAGATCAACAAGTGAGTGGTCACTCCCAGGGAGAGAGAGAGGGACACACAGGAGATCAACAAGTGAGTGGTCACACCCAGGGAGAGAGAGAGGGACACACAGGAGATCAACAAGTGAGTGGTCACACCCAGGGAGAGAGAGAGGGACACGCAGGAGATCAACAAGTGAGTGGTCACACCCAGGGAGAGAGAGAGGGACACGCAGGAGATCAAGGATAGAGAACCTCTGGGTAGGCTAGTAACTAACTGAGGAAGCTCACAGCACTTGACAAAAAGTATCTCATATGATATACCCGGCTCTCATATAGTATTATTTGGTCGGTCTGTGTAATATTGCTAGTATTCAACTGTGAAATTGTCATGCATTTAAATGTAGAATCTGTAATACCGTCAAACAGCGACCTCTAGGCAAAAGATGACGTGGTACTGCGCTTTGTTTAGTTTTTGTCTTTGTCTGATGTGTGGATTGTATTTCAGTGGGTACAGGGAAGGGGCTGCTACTGTTGGCCACACCTCAGGCTCTACCAAGAGAGCTCTGGAGAAATGTGCAATATAATAACTTACTAAACTCCAACCCGCACATCAGACCAAAACAAAAAAGGAAACAAAGTGCAATAACAAGCGGGGCTCTTTGACCTAGAGGTCGCTGTTTGACAGCATTACAGATTATACCTTTAACTAGCTGCATAAATCCAATAATAGTGAATTGGATGAATCTGAGATCTATTGAATGTCATCTCAAAGCAGTCTTATTGGTAGGAATTGTGTACTCAATAACACCCTGTCCTTTGTACTCCCAATCTTCTCTCTCAGGAAAGTCACAGCCTATTTCGAGGACCTCCAGCAGCGCGCCACTGACAACATGGAGTCTGTGAAGGAACGCCTGCAGCCTTATTTTGACCAGGTGCGTGACAACACAGAGGCGAAGATCAGCACACTCGGTCAACTGCTGAAGAGCCAGGCGGAGGGCGTGAAGAGCAAACTGGAGGAGGTGAAGAGCACGCTGGAGGACACCACCAACAGCCTGCGCTCCACCCTGGAAGACAAGTGGGAGGGTCTGGTCAACTGGTTTGAGCCCTTCACCGCCATAATCAGTGAGAAGATGGAAGCCCTTTAAAGGGAGGGGGGTCAAGGACTTCATCAAACCGTTAATGAATGTAGCAACAACAGATTTTTCAACTTGTTTAAAAAGGGGTTGAGGAGAAAGCAAGCTCCCTTTACACCATTAGCCTATATTCCTTGAGAACTGGACAGCTATTTGAAGAAATGTACCAAAATGCCTTTTTACAAAAATCAATCACAATTCACATATCGTTTCCATCTCACTGTCACCTAAGGGACTACATTAAAAACTGGCTGCTCAAATGTGTGTGTGGAGTATAATTTGTCATCATTTAGAGAACGAAACAATACAGTTGTACTATAATAGGCCTTATTGTAGCACATCAGCGTCGGTCTAACCATGGTTGGTAAGTCTAATAAAACTACACCATTTGTTTAGTATCACACAGTATGTACCTATTGACATTTATTTGTTAATGAGATGAGTCACAGTTGAAAAGGACGTGAGACGAAACTTGTTTAAACGTACATTTTATCAAAAAAAAGAACTGTTTAAAAGTCACGTATTTATGTAAAATGCACCTGTGTATTTATCGCAATAATTCCCCCCAAAAGATGTCTACTCTAATATGGAGACAATACTATGTATAATATGTACTATGTATACTACTCTTGATTTCATTGATGGTTATTAGAAAATGTAATGCATATGTAAACAAGAGTTAAAAAGAGGTAATTTAGTTAATTATAAAGTGTTTTAGTGTATGTACTAGACATTTAGAGTAAGCATAGTTTGATTATGTTTTTTTCCACCCTTTTTTAAAATCAATAAACCTGTGGACAAACGGATAACTGTCTCCAGAGTCGTGAGGAATGAAAGGTGTTACTTACTGCCAAGTTATATTCAATCAGTACATATATCGAGGGCGGCATAGAGATTATAAATATTGGTCAGTATGATCTCCATGACGGCAAGCCCACAAAGACTGACATTCAAAAAGTGTCTTATCAGTATACTGCCCTAAATCACAACTAAAATGTCCAAATCAATAAATCTTTTAACCAACCATTTACGATGTAACAAAACAGCAGTGAAAAACAGAGTATGCAAGGTTGTGCATTAAACTTAAGTATCTTCTACAAAAGAACAAATACAATTTTGCACCTAGCAGCAGAATATCTACAGAACAAATCTGTCACAAAACAGGTAGAAAAACAAATATATATATATAAAAACAGTTCGACAAAAACAAGATGGCAGTTTGAGAATCCGAATATGCTGTGTGCCTACCAGAGCCTAAGCCCCTGCCTTGTCATAATGGTCTTAAATCTACCTTTTCTAGTTCAAGACCATGGATTCATTTTTGTTCCTGTTGGATGGTCACACAAAATGCACACACACACACATTAACAACAAACACAGTAGTATATCTCTATGATAGAACAGTATCAGCAAATGCAGCACTTTTTCTTTTCGTTTTACAATTGTTATTGTGGTAACATTTTGTTGCCAAATCCATGGTAGATTTACATCACCACTGTAATAAGGTGATTTGTTATCACACAAGAAAAATCCCCAAACAAAAACTCAAACAGAGATGGGAACAATAGTTAAGGTGCACTATGTAGTTTTGAATGCCTGCTACTGTACTGCAATTCTTTGAATTAAAGTAGAAACATATTTTTAAGCAATATAAATCAAACGGAAGCCTACCAGATGCTTCTTTGAATAGTAAATAATATTTTACTTTTATTATATTATAGTTGTAAACAACGTTTCTGGCCCTGCAATTGTAACAGTAACAGTAAAATGATAACTGAGGGACCCAGTTTTTCCCTGCACATAGTTTATTGTAATGTATATTTTCACTTACCATAGAATTTCCCCACAACTCTCAGTTGAAAACCTATTCCCCAAAACGACATACTGCACCTTTAAATGTATGTGTAGCAGGGTGGATTATCCCTGCTTCGTGGGAACTGTGGTGTGCGGTCACTAGGTAGCGAGACACAGTAGCACTCTGGCCAGCTGCACCTCCGTCTTTGGGGTCCGGAGCGTCAACTGGAGACTGGCAGTGGGAATGTATGAGGCCCAGGATTTACAAACCTGGTCCGGTACTCTGGTCTTCCTCCCTCTCTCTGGGGCAGTCAGCAGTACTCCCCAACACACCCTCACCCTCCACAATTGTCTCCTTAGCCCTCCCACACCTAATGACTGGATGGTAAAGAAATAACTTGGTTCCCCCCGCAAGCAGTACCCTCCCTCAGTAACACCAGAAACCTTACAGTGGAAATGGAAGGTAGAATAGGAAGGGGTTAATGATAAATATATTACCCGCATCAAAGGGTTAGGATTAGGGTTAGGTTCAATAAAAGACACGCACACAGTGCTCCCGTTCTGGATGGATGTTATTGTAACTCAGCCTAGTTACAACAATGCTACGTCTGGTGATTACTGCACCATGGGTATCCACACAATGATTACACTGGCATAAATCAATTATAGTATTACACCCAGGCACCAAGTGCTCTCAAGGTACCCAGACTAAGTGCTGCCCACGTCTGGGCGGAACACAGTATTTACCTTCTCTAAGGAATTACACTTATACTGTTCCCGGTTGGTAATATGGGGAAGGAAGGGGGAGCATAGGGAAGGAGAATAAAAGGGATTCACTGAACGGGAAATATTATGAAATACACACCTTATCACGCTCAAAGAAAAGGAATGAAATAAAAGAGTGAGCCCACAAAATACCGGTAAAGTCCTATCTTAATGCCGGCATATATTGTTCGGGGTACCCCTATGAACTGGTAGTAGCAACGTTACTTTCGCCCATGGGCTGCACCACACTGTGTATTGTATAAGGAATCGGGAGCATCAATGCTCATTTGTACTCATCCGAAATGGCCGCCTCGCCACTCCACTGTTGTCCGGGAGGCAAGATGGCGTCGAACGCTCGCGCGAGGATGTTAGCAGGCGGAGCTAGGCAGAGAGGCAGCGCCGGCTGAGAGCGTGTACTGAGTGATGACGACCCCTGCTGGATGGGCGGAACTCCCGTCGGCCGCAGGCAGCCTGGTGCAGGTCTGAGTGAAGTCCTCCGGAGCAGGCTGAATGCAGGCAGCCGGTTGCAGGTCTGGTCGAAGTCAGCTGGAGCAGAATGGTTGTTGGCCCACGCTCGTCCTGGTGCGCGCACTCTATACCGCACACTGTAACTACTATAACTCGGTAGTTAAAGACTGGGATAATTGTTTAACCGCACGTTACCCATACCGCACACTGTAACTACTATAACTCGATTGCTAGTGCCTGGCTCTGCACTTATTGTTCATATACTACCGCTGGTACTGCTAGGATATCGTGTCCACTAGCCAGTACTCGTTATCACCCGTTGTCCTCTCACGGGGCCCTCTGGCATAACGTCAGCAACAGGGCTATCCAGAGCCCCCTGTTAGCTGCGACTACTCGTTGTCAAGTTCACTGCCGAAGAGAACGACTTCCGCTGGTCTCTTCCATATATCATCTCCCAACTCTCTCCGCCACTCTCTGCCTGCTACCGCCCCCTGCTGGTCCCGCCTGCCAGTCACAAGGGGAGACGCATTGTAGAATATGATTCAGTACTGTCATTTATAATCCATATTCTAGTGCTCTTCGGAAGGGGACGCTTGTGTCATTGTTCGTGTGAATATCAATGACACTAGTTAGAATGTCTTTGTGTACAAGAGGGATATAAAACACAGTCAGCAGTTCTGAATAATATACCATATTTTCCAGACTGCTACATATGGGTGTAACAATATAAACTAAATATTTATTTTTCAAATGAGATCTTTTTAGTTTAGGACCAGACTTGATCCAGGTTAGTAAAAATGGTCCTGTATATTTGAATAGATTCATATCAATGAATTCCCCTCGCATGATCCAAGTAATGTTCATGTAGCTTTGAAATATTTCTAAAATGTTCCTTACACATTGCACAGTTGTGGACATCAATCGGACATTCGTTCTCGTGTGTCATCGAGGTTGTTGAAGTGTCGCTTGAATCATCATTACAGTCACTTGCGACATCGATATCCGTGGATGTCTCGTGATTTTGATGCCATTCGTTGTGGATGGGAACTTGGTCCAAAGCATGGGGCAAGGGAGCATCCCCCACCGGCCTATGTGGGGTATCTGTTTGAGTCATCGGCCTATACCGAGTTGTCTCTGGTTTATGAATGACCAGAGGTGTATAAAGTGCTGAAGACTGGTGTATATTCGAGACATTCTGGTCTGAACAGTCATTGTTAACACTTGGTTGTATTTCATTTACAGGAGATAACACAGTTTCACTGATAGAGTTAGGAGCCAAAGGACTTACGACAACAATCTCTTCTTCTGCGTCTGAAATGACAACAGGTGGCTCAGAGGACACGATAGGAACAACATACAGACGGTCTGGGTGGGGATACCTGAACAGGTGCTTTTTATTGCTTACTGGTAGACTCCGTATTTGCCGAGAGGACTCGGAAATTACTTCCCGTGCGTCTCTGATGGGAAGACTGGACAGAACATCGGCCGGTGGGCGGGCCGGCTCTCTCCCTGCGATGAAATGGCAGACCTGATGGGCTTGGAGCAAGTCGGAGCTTGTGAACTTGGCAGTGCATTTTCTACAGCGATAAGGAAATAAGAATGGCTCTACAGGGCTTTCAGGGAGTGGGACACTAGGGCGCACCCTATGGGTCTTCAGGTGATTCTGTAAGGCACCCGTACTAGGAAATGAAAGGTTGCATGGAAGACAGAAGTGTGAGCTGACCCCCCTGTGTAACAGAGAGTGCCGCTTCAGCCTTGTCAGACAGGTAAAACCCTTTCCACATGTGCCACACTTTGTACATCGCCGCGGCTTGTGATATTCACAGTGGTGGGTATTTAGGGTTTCTTCAGTAGAAAAGGTTTTTGGACATAAGGGGCAAGCATAGGGTCTCTGCGCTGCGTGTTCTAGCAAGTGGTCCATGTAAGAGCTGAAGAAGCGAAACTGCAAACCACACTGAGTGCACGAGGAGGAACCACCCCTCTGCCTGTGTAGACCCTGATGCAACCACAGCCTGTTCTGCTGGTTGAAAGACTTCCCACACGGCCCGCATGAGTATTTACTGTAGTGTCTGTGGATCAGTGAATGAGGATGAAACCTTGGTGGTTGTGGATCTGTTTGTTCAGAACCACAGCTCATCACAGAGGGAGAAGTGGAGCCATCGTTCCCACAATCAGAGTTTGAAGGAGAGTGTTGCATGATGTCCAAGTAACTACTCCTTCTTGGTGGTGGTGGTGTCTGCAGAATATCAGTCATTTCCTTTTCAATCGTTTCCAGTTCCTGGTTTTGAAGGTTCTGGTCACCAACTGGAGATATTTCATGATCATTGTGAGTGTCAAGCGGAGGTTCACATATCTGTTCCATAGTGGTTTCTGGTTCAAGTATTTGATCCATAGTGGTTTCTGGTTTAAGTATTTGATCCATAGAGGTTTCTGGTTCAAGTATTTGATCTATAGTGGTTTCCGGTTCAAGTATTTGATCCATAGTAGTTTCTGTTTCAAGTATTTTATCCATAGTGGTTTTTGGTTTCTCCCAGATCTCAATCAGGGATGCATTACATGCCCTCTCCTCTCCACTCAAATTGCAGCAAACTTTGCAATGGATGTTTGTTTGAGTGACTTGATCATACTGTTGCCCACAGGTATCACATAGGTATGGTTGGCTCTTAGTGTGTGTTTGTAAATGGAGAACATAATGACACCAGTGATGATGAAGTTGTTTGCAAATTGGACATTTATAATACAGTGGGGTCTTTATCTGCCCTTCAACTCCTTGTGTCACCAGGAAACCGTTGACTGTATTTCTGTCAGCCTCATCACTTTTATCAAAGCACACCTTGGACACTTGATGTGAGCGCAGTGCTTCCAGAGTGCTGAAGGCTTGACCACAGTTGGCACAGGAGAAAGGCATCTCCCCCGAGTGCATGTGAGAGTGACTTTTGAGTTCTTTAAGCTTAATAAAGCCTTTGCCACACACAGTGCAAGCATACGGTTTTACAGGCCAGTGTGTCTTTTCGTGAATTTTCAAACTTGAGGACTTGCGAAACCCTTCCCCACAAACAGTGCAGGTATAAGGCTTTGCTTCACTGTGTGTTAGTCGGTGCATCTTAAAAGTGGCCTCGTTCAAGAATTCTTTGAAACAATTGCTGCATCTGAGGGCCATTCCTTCTTTGAGAGTGATGGGACAATCCATGCAGTCAGCTTTCAGTTGATGAGGAGTATCTTTCCCTTCTCTGCTATTATTTATCAAATTTACTTTCTTTGTGCCTTTAATGTGAGTCTTTAAATGAGTGATCAACTCATCTTTGTTTGTGAACTTGCAGACACAAAATAGGCACTGAATGGCTCCAGGTTCTTTGTGGATACTTGAATGTAAGTAGAGTTTGGGGAGCTGAGCAAAACCTTTTCCACAACTCAAGCACCTGTAGGGTTTTTCACCTGTGTGAATGCGTTTATGAACTGTGAATGCCGAGATGTGTCTAAACGATCTACCACAAAAAGAGCATTCAATCGGTTTCTTTTTTGGCTTTTGTTGGCGAGTAGGGGAGTGTTTCAACTTAGCAGAGTGTTTTGATTTGGTATTAGCCGCCATATCCTTTATATCATTTCTGTCCACTGCAGTATGTGTTTGCTTGATATTGACATCGGTGGATGATACTTCAGATGACCGGGATTCATTCAAATTACCCTTAACATCCTTCAACTCAAGACTGACAATTTCTTCATCCAATATAGAATTACAGAGACTGGAGTTGAATGAAAGTCCAGAGTTGTCCACAGAGGAATGATCAACCACTTCGACTGCAGTACTGGTGTTTACATTGCGGCAAAGTCGCTTGGACTTCCGTTTAGTTGCCCATCCGGTTTTATTTCTCCTGCGTTTCCTCTTTGATGTTTTAGTTTGTGGATTTGTGATTTGAGCAACTGATGAGATGGATTCATCTTGCTCAACCTCTTTCTTCATGTCAATATAAGCCGCTGGCACAATTTCATCAAGAAAGGTCTCACTTGCCTTGAAATATTCCTTTGATATTTCACTATTGCTTGGGTCATATTTGGTGGATTGCCCGGTGTGATTTATTTTGAAGATTTTTGGGTCCTCATATGTGTCTTGTACAAAAGTTATTAAAGACTGAAGTGGTGTTTTGTGTTCTTCCAGATCTGGGCCATGATTTGCTAAAGTTTCTTCTGCCATAACATTTGACAATATTGTGCCTTGGCTGCAAGGTTTTGACTCTATTATCTGTCCTTTGACTGTTAATGAGGTAACTGTGGACACAGATTGTGGCGCAGGACTTGAGTTTTGTAACATAGACATTGATGTGATATGGGTGGACACAATTGTACGGTCATTGGTTTCAGTTTGTCTGGAAACTATCTTATGTGTAGCAACAGCACCCTCTGAGTTTGTTATATTTGATGTAGCAAGAGAACCTTGCAGCGTTTCATTCTGGTCGTGTTTATCGTCAGTGGCGACGAATGCTGCATGTTTTGCAGTGGAAATATCGTCAGTCTCTAATTTCTCAATTTCTGACCCCAATTGCTTAAGTGATCGGTCAGCTGTGCACAAGATATTACCGGCAATTAATGATACTGCATTCTTTCCCTCTTTGGCCTTCGTCACTTTCATTGGTGTGGCACAAGTCTCATCTGGTTCTGTCTCTATCTTAGTTGGAAAGGAATCGGGCTGTTGTGATGTGATTTGTTCAGGCTGTACACACTTTTCTTCTACAGTTTGCTTCCTTCCATCCCTCTTTTCTCCCCCGTTTCTACTTTGTCTTTGAGCTGTGCCTTTAGGTGGTTTCTGGAGATCGTTAACCACTGATGTTTCTTCTTTGGCTATTTTCCCTCCATCTAGTGTACTACACTGCACACAGAGACTTCTACTTTCTCCTCCAATAGTGGTGTTTAAAGTTAATACAGGCTCAATCCGACTTTTCTGCGATGGCCTTTTTCCAGCTCTTTTTGTCTTTGAATTTATCTTCTTAGTCACTGGGGGTGTCACCAGTTCCCAGGCTGGCTCAGGAGAGGATGCACCGTGACCCATCACCCCGGATTCACAAAGTGAACCAGGCGGTTCTTCTTGACAAGGTAACGGTGAGTCAGTGGGCTCCACTTTACATTCTTTGCTTTTACTGCCATGTGTCATTGGTTTCTGAAGCTGTGGTATTGGATTTGCCTCCCCTTGTGCTGGAATGTCATATACTTCATCATGACCTGTTCTGCTTTGTACCTTCTTGGTAATTCCACACGAAGAGTGCAACTTAACAGTGTTACATCCCGTTTTGCGTTTTGATTTAGATGCAATCGTTTTTTCTTTTCTACTCGCCTTCATGGTCTTGGTCAAGCCATTCTCCACAGACTCATCCACGACCGACTGTGGTGGACGAGAATCTCTCAAGGCTCGTGTGCTCGTCCTACGCTTTGGGTTTTCCTTCGAATGAACACTCCATTCCTTGATGTTTTCTACAGTGGTGCCCTGGGTTTCACTTTGAATGGACAGCTCATTAGAGGGAACTAATAAAGGGGCACCAGTTGAAGTCTCCACTTTGATGATGGGCTCAATGGATCCTGATGTGATCAATACCGTTTCAAGAGAGGTGTACACTAGGCCATCGATATTTTCAACAGGCTTTAAATTTGGAGTACGGCTTTGTGTTCTGGGCAACATTCTCACAGGGCTCGCCGACCAACTGGATGCTGTGATGTTTGCGTCTTTCTTTGTTTTCTTTACTTTGGATGGAGCTTGAGGCAGATATGGAAAACGTTGCTGCTGGGGAAATAACACAGTACCTTCAGTAACATTACACTGTGCTTCGTTACTGTTCGACCCTCCCTCCTGTGCTACTGCCAACAACTGAGCCATCTTCATCCGTCTTTTCTTCCTGAAAGGTCGGACAGGTTTTCTTTTTGATTTTAGCAACTCTCCAGTGCTCTCAATTCCAGAGGGTTCATCAACGTGGGTTACTGCAGCCGTTGAGCATTCAGCTACACTTGTGCGCTGTGTGTTCTTCATACCATCATTTGGCATTCTTTGGTCCTTTTGAGTGACGGATAACACCAAGGGTCCCTCTGTAACAGACTGCGGTGATGTCACACCATTACAACCAACGGATTTCTCAGAAGAGGATTCAGTGATATTGTCGTTAACGGCAGCACTGTTGCTGTCTTCCGAGTCTTTAGGCGTGTCGCTGGTGTTCGGTTTTGGAGTTGCATCGTGATTGGATACTGATGGATTACTGGATGTGTTATTATTACTACTGTGTATGTGGCTGTTGTCCCTGGTTTTACTTTCTTCTTTAAGTGTCGTCGAATTGATTTCCTTTGACCTCTTTTGTACTTTGGATTGTTTTGCTTGCCTGGAAAGTAACTGGGTGTCTTGTGGTAAAACAGGGTTCTCCAATATTTTTGTGGTAGGAACCATCTTTGTTGAGTTTCTGCTCTTTTGCTTTGCGCTTGTTGTGGGTTTCTTTTTTCTTTTCTGTGTTTTTGTCAATTCTGTTAACATCTTTGCTGTGGTTGTCTTACCCGCAGATATCATGTCCACTGACTTTGTTGGAGGTGCGGTTTCTTTGTGATTAGGGTCATTACCTCTGTCATCAACAGAATCTGTTACATTAACTGCGTTACTTTCAGAGGATTGTAGTGTATCTTGGGTTTTCTGGGTCTCTGATCTTTCACATTCCACAGGAGTTTGGCCAGGGCTTTTCGGCTGTGACATTTCTGCGATCTCTGAATCCCGCCGCTGAGCAAGAACGAAGAGCTTCGCCATTTTCGGGAGCGTCTCCTTTTTGAAATGCTGCCCGGCTTTGCGTTTCTGCTGCCGTTGCATTTGGTGCAGAACGGAACAAAAGGTCACGTTCTCTTCCTGGTTCTCTACAAGTGATAGGGTCTGGTGGGATGTAGCGACATCACCTCGCTCATCCACTGCTGGTCTCAAGGTGAACGCTTGGTTGTTGGGGGGATGCTGGACCTGAGGTTGCCAGGGTTCAAGGACCATATTGGAGTGTGTGGGGTCTCCTTTCTTACGACTGCTCAAATACAAAGGAGCCACTGCAGCACCCTCGAAAGCGGCAGCTTCTCTGTGTGTCTTCATACCTAAATAATATCTATAGCCTAAAGTGTCTTTCTTCTCAACACTTACATAGACAGGGTCTGAAAAAGAGGACGATCTGTTTTGCGTGTCCTCTATGGCTGGTTTCTCTTCCGGGGCCATGGTGTTTGACAGACAGTGGATGTCTGACGGAGGGGCATGTTTATCGGTGATCCTCCCCGCCTTGCTCCATTGTGCGCCGTGGAATCTGTTCACTTCAACCACTTCAGTTTGCTGTTGAGCGAAAAGTACAAAAAAAAGAAAGTTACATCTAAATGGATGGCTGACAAGACCCCATAGACAGGGCTCTACGCTAACCTTTTTCCCAAGGAGCACATGTGCTCCTAAATGAAAAGATTTAGGAGCACACACAAATATTTAGGAGCACAGTGAAAATATTTCAAGTAACAGAGTTTTTTTTTTTTATTTGTTTTTTTATAAATGTATATTTGTACTGTGCGTGCATGTGCAAACGGGAACGGGACACACATCTGTGCAATAGCACATACCACCAAAGTCACTGGCCCACTGTGTGCGTGTATGTGTATCTGCGTGTGCAAACGGGAATGGGACACAGACATTTGAACCATTAAGTGATTAATGCCTACTGTGGCAAAGTTGTAGCCAACTAGGCCTAATAAAAAAGGCAGTGACATTGAACAAAAAGGAGACACTGGCATTACCACCAGGGCCATCAGTAGAGGGGACTGTAAGGTGCCTTTTCTAAAACTGTGTTCTCTGTTAAAGGTGGTAACTACTGGAATAGCCTACCAGTTGTGATTAGAGAGTGCCCCACATACTCCATGTTCAAGACCCATCTTAAACTGCATCTTAAGGCAAACCAGAACTGTGATCATTTTTAATCTGATTTAACAGTTTATGTAACTTGTTTCTTGTTTTTATTGTTGTTTTTATCATTGATTGTCACAATGCTTTTACCCTAAGCAGGCTATTTATTTATTGAAAGAGTTTAGCTGTCTCCTGGTGTAAATTAGCTCTTGCTACAACCCTGCATGTTTACATTTTGTATTTTGTACTTGATGTTCATTAACATGTGCTGTCCCTATCAAATAAACTATCAAATCAAACTACTGCTACAAAAGTAACAGTCACTTAACTTTAGCCCATTTTATGCATACAATGCCTATGTTTTGGCTAGTGTTGCTCTTCTAGAAAAATAATAATTTCAGGGTTGCCTATTGAAATACTGTACACCTCCAGTACAGAAACATTGTTTATGAGTTTGCGTGTCAGGTAGACCATTGATTGACAGTCGATTCTGCCAATTACGTCACACCGCTTTCACCCACCTCTGCTGTTGATAACGCTAGCCAAGTTAGCACACACACACACACGTACAGTGGGCCAGTGACTTTGGTGTAGGGGTGTAACAATGCATCGCAATGCATCGATCCTAAGGGGAAAATTCAACTGCATCGATTTGAAAATGTTAGAATCGATTATCGCAATTTTAATGTGTGTACACAGTGTTATGTTATTCTCATGTCCGTTACAGCCAACACAACGACATACGCTACTGCATCAACGTTATTATTAACAAAGCAAGGCATTCGTTTTGTTGCATTAACGTTATATTACTATTGCTATCGATAAATCGAGGTGTTCTAAAATCTATTGCTATTGGTAAGACTAGAATAAGTTAATGTCTCGGAAAACGCTCGCATATCGCAATGGCAGACTTTCAGGAAGTAAAAAAGCAAATGAGAGCTTCCGATTGGTCATTTCCTTTTTTTCTTCTTAAAACCAGTCACGTCACTCTACTGTGATTGGACCGTTGGCTTGAGTGCAATGTGGGACTTGTAGTTTTTGAACGATTATCAGCGGAGAGAAAAAAGCACGACTGAGGCTGTAAGCCTCACTCGTGCGAGTAATTGATTTTTCCGGTTCGCACACACATATTTCTAGGGGCAAATGCGAGCAATACGGTCGCACTGTAGAGCCCTGCATAGACTACTGCTGTTATTTAATTTCGGATGACCGACCTTAGGTTTTTTCATTTGTTGGTGTGGAATAAAGGTTGTGGAAGCCTCTTGATCCGTGGACAGAATGTGGCCTTCTCTTCCATCTTCCCTCACATCTGTCCTTAGTCCTTTGTCGTGGATGAGCTCCTGTGAGTCGGTCACAGCCAAAGAGAGATCTAATCTGCCGATCTCACCATTGCTGTCCCATTTATCCGCCATATCGTCAAAGGTTTAGAAGACAATATGTCTACCTAGAAAGAAAAACAGAACAGAGAAGCCCTAAACTATTAGCCTACATAAGATAGGTTCCTAAGATAGATGATTCCTTTATTGATCCCTTGGGGAAATTCAAGGGTAATCCAAAATATTTTACTTTATTAGCATGAAATGAATCAATGTCAATAAGCAAACAGTAGGCTATTCATAGTATTCTCATGATGCTGCTCCCTACAATAATGTTGTAGTGCCACAGCTCATTGACCATGAGTGTCATTGAATGTAGAGTTGTTCCGATACCGATACCAGTATCGGAAATGCCTCCGATACAGCCTAAAATGCTGGTATCGGCGAGTATGCGTCAAATCTATGCTCCGATCCCATATATGACGTAATTTATCAACAACACGTGCAGTATCCTCCTGCTGAAAGTGAGCATTATAAAACAAACGTGTTTTTAATCTACCGTGAATTAAAGTGTCAATGCTGTGTCATTTTAACAGCAGATACTTTCTTAAATGCCATCGTCCCGACAGAGCGGTGTTGACGGGGAGCTCTGATGTGTTCGCTTGCTGGTGTTATTAGCAGCCATTAGCTGAAGAGCTAAAAGCTAGTTTTAGCTTAACGTTACCTTGGCTAAAGTTGGAGCTATTCATAATCCAGCAATAATGGCTGCAGACCTGCAAGCAAAGTACAGCAAGTTGGCAAAGGAGTATTCCAAGGTAAATCACTTTTTCACCAGTAACGTTACATTATTTCCATCTAGCTCACGTTAACTGGCTAACCTAGCTCACGTTAACTGGCTAACCTAAGTGTCGTCACTGATCGACCTCTCCCACACATGCACGCAATTAATGACAATGTTTAGCTTTTAGTGCCAAAGGATAAGAGTCTGAGGTGGAGTCTCAAAAGAGAATGTTGAATATTTATTGTGCATTAAAAATCACAACAGAGCCTCTGCTACTAGCTAACTGAACCGGAGCACCTGGATAGCAAGTGCAACAACGTATAACGTCCGGCGGAACCAATGTCCCAACAACCTTTCTGTGGGTGAACTCATTGAGCATAGTTGTCAATTAATGATACTAATACTAATCTATACAATCACCTGTTGTTGAATAAATACCATTACTTTCTAGTTATTACTAAAAAACAGTATATAGAAAACAGTAGCTGAAAAGATTTTTTTTTTTTTTATAATTTATATAATAGAAAAAAAATTATGTATGCACTGGTATCGAATCAGTATCGGTACAATCACCTGTTTGCGACAAAAGCAGTCTGTAACAAAGTAAAATGGGGGACCCTGATGTAAACAAGACGAAAGTCTTTTTCTGGTCTGCATCACATTGACGACCAGCGTGTCGCGCTGATTTATAGGCCAGAGGACAGACCGTTGTCAACAAACCGATGTACTTTCTAACAACTATATATATACTTTATAGTATTGCTATCTGTCCATTCTCATTGTCACTTGAGTGCATAAACCGTGCCTTCATAATGGCTTAAAGAAAATAAAAATCCATCGGTTGGTTGTCATTTTATAGCGCCGTGAATATAAGGTTTATCGCGGTTTTCGCCTCGTCTTTTTTCTGGGAAGCTAGATATGAGGCTAAAAGCTAGTCACGTTATATCAAACGCCATTTCTGCTGTATACGAATGAAATAAAACAAACTGCGTAGCATCCGGACTATTACAGAGCATCTATGGATGAAATGGGGGCGGCGGGGAACGCCGATTACTATTATTGATTAGCAATACAGTGTGCGTTCAATATACCATTTTCACTGATCGATCACGTTGAGTTTTAAAACAATGTCCAATCCAGCTGTAATTTGGGGGAATAGTATCCTACCGTCAGGCCATGTGATCGCCGGCAGCATTTCGTCATTAGTCATCGGAATCTGGTAGATCGATATGCCCATTGGCTAATCATAAATCCCATTATTCCAGGCTGAAATCTGCGATCGGTAACGGGATCAAAGATGGAGGGTGTTCGTTTGGAACCGAGGCTCATATGAAACGCCCACAGACAGCAAAAATAATTTTTTTTCAATCGCCCTCAATGATACTGCAGTGGAGCGATGGCGCCCCTAAGCGGATCTGGCCGGTATTGCATGTTTCGAAAATCAAATATGTGGGTAGGTCCTGCAAGTTGATCGCGGACGTTAATAGCGTTATTAACACTTTCTCTGCCAGAGACGCCTAAACTCGTCATTCCCCGACATGCTAATTCTGCCAATGACGCCGTAACACGTCATTGAGATCAATATTTCAAAAATCTGTGATCGCAATCATATTTCTCCCCCGGAGACTTGAGATCTACTGTTGATCCCCTCTCAACTCTCCAACGGTTCAAGAGCGCCATCTGGTGGCCGATCGGCGGATCGCCCAAACCGGAAACGGAAGCTGGTGCTCATTCCAATTCGGTCCGATCACTCGCTAATAGTCCCGGGACTCGAGCTAGACACAATGGATAGCAATCCGTTACCAATAACTCGATAAACAACATGATTTGGACGTATATACTATTATACAACCTGGAGATGGATCGCATATTTCAACATCCCATAATAGGAATATTTTTGCTCCACGCTCATCGCCCAACGCTACGAGGAAGCTACGGTGAGTTTCAGCGGGTTTTTTACCGTGTTCGGTACAAACTGCTCTAATGATCATATGACCCACACTAGATGAATCATCTAACGTTGGCCACGGAATTATAAACGACCCCCCCCCCCCCATCCGGTCAACATCAGATGATAAGTAGTAACTTCTAGAAGCACGTCCATTTGAAATTTTTTATCTCGCGCAGATCGCTATCAAACTGTATTTGATCATCAATATAATGCATTTAGGGCTATAAATGACGTTCTGGAGAAAGCTGCAGAAAACGATGAAAACATATTTATACTTTAGACCGTATTTTAGTATGAATATGTGAATGAAAAAGTATAACGTTCCTACGTCCTGAACGATAGATAATTGACGTTGAATGGGCCATAGTAATGTCAATTTAGCAATACAATTTAAAAAGTTATAGCCCTGCAAAGAAGGGGAACTTCTCCATAGACAAATAGAGCTGGCAGAGAGGGGTATAATGATGTACATAAGCCTGGCAAAGAAAGTGTTAATATGGAATAAAACAATAACAACTCGCCACGAGTTAACTCGTGGCTCTGGTCCTCAACGGGTGGAATCGAAACACGTATATATACGTGGACGGTCCACATAGTGTTAACACATTCAGTGCCACGCCCCTTTGACCATATTAGGGCTACCGTGTCAATAAGGAAGTCAATGGGAGGTTGGGGAAATTTGCGAAGGCTTGAACTATATCTTAAATTATGGCTATAGGTCTAAAACACCCCTCGCTTATCAATGACTTGCTTGCAGTCAACATGTACAAAACGGATTGTTTTTTCATTGGTACATTTCCGTTTTATACCGTTTTGAATACGAGTATAGTTTGAGATTTCTAGTAATTCCAGAGAAATTCCGCGATAATAGCTCTTTAGTGGAATACACAAAACACGTTGTCATTTTTCGGCTGATTTATGAATCGTTTTCAAATAAACGCTAGATTATCGATAGTATATGTGTACTTATGCACGCTAGAGAAGCGGGCTGAAAAATTGATTATCCATGCCGTGCTTAGCTCTAACGTTACGCACACACACATGTTGTGATCGCTGTGAAAAAAACATCTGATTAACACTTTAACTGCCGGAGGTTAAATTCATGACCATGCATGGGTTGCCAGCTCTATTTGTCTATGGAGAAGTTCCCCTTCTTTGCAGGGCTATAACTTTTTAGATTATATTGCTAGATTGCCATTATTAGGGCCCATTCAATGTCCTATATGTAATGTTCAGGGTGAAGCAACGTTAAACTTTTTCATTCACATATTCATACTAAAGTATGGTCTAAAGTATAAGTATGTTTTCATCTCTTTCTGCAGCTTTCTCCAGAACGTGATCTATAGCCCCAAATGCATTATATTGATGATGAAATACAGTTTGATGGCAATCGGCGCGATATAAAAAATTCCAACTGGACATGGTTCTAGAAGTTACTACACGTCATCTGATGTTGACCGGATGGCCGAGGGGGCGTTTATAATTCCGTGGGCAGCGTTATACCATTCATCTAATGTGGGTCAGGCCACGTGAGCGGATCGGCGCGGCCGAGAAATCCGCTCTTCGCTCTTTAAAGCTTGGTCCGCTCCGCTAATCGATCATGTTGACCCCGCCCCCAAGTCGCTCTCCGCTCGCTCCCCACTCACCTTGAATCGAGCGCTCCCCGCTCCAGATCGCTCGGCAGATTTTTATTTATTTTTTGGCGCATGGTGTAAATTAGCTCAAACTACAACAGTCTACACCCCCTGGGCCCCTTAACAATTGTTTGTATTGAGCCGCATTGTAATTGTACCCATTCTGCAATGTTAAATAACGTTGTTTATCCATTCACTAGCTCTATTAAGCGATGATAGGCTAGCCGAGCCACAATGCTATGGTCGCTGCCATTAACGTTAGCATGTAAGCTAACGTCAACAACAATGGCGTCGATACTTTTTCTAACAGGAGTGAGTGTGGGCGTCTCTACAGTGACAAAGCCTGAACAGGATATCACAGGTTCACCCTTCTCATTGGTTGAAAATGGCCTTCATGTTTGTACATCGCCATCTGTTGCTTTGGCATTGTACTGCATGTATATTACATCAACAGTGTTAAACCACTGTGAGCGACCTGGAGTGGATTGGAGCGGAGGAGAACTCTCGCTCCGGACGTCGCGCCGACCCATTTTAAAACCCACTCCTCGCTCACGTCAAAACCGCCCGCTCGGCGCCCCGCGCCGCTCACACTCCGATCCGCTCACATGGCCTGATGTGGGTCATATGTTCATCAGATCAGTTAGTATAGAAGACATTGAAAAATAACGCTGAATCTTACCGTATCTTCCTCGCGCCGTTGGGCGATGAGCGTGGAGTATACATTTTCCTATTATGGGATGTTGAAATACCCGGTCCATTTCCAGGTTGTATAATGGTATATACGTCCAAATCATGTTGTTTATCGAGTTATTGGCAACGTATGTATTGTGACGAGCTAGAGTGCCGGGACCTATACCGAGTGCCCGGAAGTAATATGGGTGAACAGCACATCGTCCAAGTAACTTCCTGTTTGGCGATTGCGCCGATCGGCCACCAGATGGCGCTCTTGAACCGCTAGAGGGTTCAGTGGGGCTTTTTGGTGGGTCTCAGGCCATCGGATGGGAAATATGAATCCGATCACAGATTTTTGAAATATTGATATCAAAGACGAGTTACGGTGTCTTCGGCAACTTGAGCATGGCGGGGAAGGACGCCTAAACACGTCTTTCGGCACTTAAAGTGTTAACCCAAAACTGGTAACAGAGTCCTTACCTCACATCAGATGTTCTGCAAAAAGATTAATCCAATTCCTGATCACCATTCCAAATATTGATTGCGTTTATTGATCCAACGTTATAGTCCAAAACACATAATCGAAAGCTGCTCCGAGCCTCCCCAGTGAATGTGGTAACAGATACTGCTTGCCAGAGAAGGGAAAACCCCGGACCGGACTTTTTTTCTGATGCACAGCCCCACCCAATCCAATGATGTGCAATACCATCTGGGAGACGATAGGCGGCGGTATTTGCCCTTTTCGAGCTCAGACCCATTCCCAATGATAACGTCAGGCTGGATGGATGAAAAATGAATGGATATTGCTAATAAAAGAAATAACGATTAAAACCTGAGTTTTCTCGGGCCTTGGCACTCAACGCATGGCGAGTTAACCCGACTAATCTCGTGGTCGGCACTCAATGTGTTAACAGTTGTTTGTATTGAGCCGTACTGTATTGCACCCATTCTGCAATCTGTTAATAAAGTTTTCAATCAATCACATGGCATTTACATAACTTTTGGGTCACTATGATGATGGTAGTGAATTGTGATCACGGTATTATTTTAAGTACAAAAATGGTACCATGGTAATACACAACTTTTACCATGGCAAATTGTTTATACAATGGCCAGTACCATGGTAAAACTGAGATTTCCGTCAAACTACCATACTTTTCAACGCACTAAAACAATTATCCTCTTGAAAAACCAAATAATGGCTTTACTGAAAACTTGACCTAATATGATATAATTTTATCTTCACCACACAAATAATTAAACAATTATAGAATATATTGTAATAGTAGACTTAGGACACACTTGTGGTGTGACTCAATCGGTCATGCAATAAATGCTTGAGATAATAACACATTTTAAATAAGCCTGGCTTGGGATGTGATCATTAGGATTTTCATTCCTAGAAAAAACATAAAATAGGCTGATTTGGTTGGGTGTTACACCGAAATCTGTGACTGTGTCAGAAATAGTGACCTGTGTTGCTGGCTCTCTGTGCAGTGCTGGGCAAACGCGGTCAAACGACGTTTGGCCTTCGTCACTGAGGCCGAAGTGCGCGCATCCTATTATTATGCAAAGTCTAGGTGATAAAATGACTCGTCGCGCCACTTATCACCTAGACTTTGCATAATAATAGGATACCGACAGTGGCGGCTCTGCCACTAGGGGCGCACGGGCGCCGCCCCACCTGCTGTTAAATCAGAGAAGAAGAAAATAAAACTTTTTAGTTTTTTGTTTTATAGCTCTATAAATAATATAAACATGTTTAAAATGAATAATATTTACTCATTTTAAGTATGTTTGTATTTCCAATGCACAATATAACGTTATTATCTAAAATAAAAAACACTCGTTTTCCTGAGCAGGAAGTGACTCCCGTTTTTTTTATTTTTTTGTATTTCTCGGCCCGGGCTAGACGCGATAGCGCTCTGAGTGCGCGTCACAGTTTGATCGCTGTATCCGTCACAGCCAATCAGTGCATAACGCGTTGTGCGTTGAAATATGACTATTATGTTGGAATCCGGGCGCGATTTGAAGCGGTCTAGCCAGTAGCGTCAAGAATTTCTGTAGCCGCATTTCGCGGAGACGCTCTCTGATTGGCCGACGCCAGTATTTTTTTCCGTAGCAGAATTTCACAGAGACGATCTCTGATTGGCCGAATCCAATTTCTAATGTTCCAATTCTAGCTTATTCCTAGGTTGGTCCGTTGATGGTAGAGATAGTTGTGTTGTTGTGAGATGCAGGCAGCTGTTTGTCTTAGAGCGTGCCGTGACTGCAGGTTCTTTAGACTGTTAAGCTTAGGCACTCTTTCAAAGTTGGTTAAGGTTAGAGTTTGTCTTAGAGCATGGCGATAGAACGCCAGGTAGTTTGCAGTCTGTTCGAGCGGAAATGGACAAAGGAATTAAGTACTTGTGTTGTGTGGTGCTGCTAACTGCTAACAAGCTAACACTTGGCTAACAAGCTATATGGCGGATGCAGTCTGGACACAGTGGACAGTGGTCTGGAATACATCAACAGTGGATTATACACTACTTTATCAAGGCAAGCCCTCCTGCCCTGGACGTGTCAACTAAACAGTGAGTCTCTCTCTCTCTCTCTCGCTTTTGGATTGAAAATACGTGGATTATGGCTTGTTCAATATCGTCTATGTTTGAATGAATGAATGAATGAGAACTTTATTAACAGATTGCAGAATGGGTACAATACAGTACGGCTCAATACACACAATTGTTAAGGGGATGCAGACCAGAGAAAGACGTTTGTCTTGTTTACATCAGGGTCCCAGATTTTCGATTCATATCGATAGTTTAATAGCTAGCCTTGGCTCGTTTAACAATATGCAAAATATGTGTACAGCCCTGTACTCATACTGAAGTTATTCTTGGTATATAATAGGTCTGATTGTGTAACGAATCGATTCCACGTCGCGCTGTGTGTGAGAGAGAGAAGGAGAGAGGGAGAGATCTGCGTGTGTTTGGAGACGGAGCGAGTTTTGTTTCTAACTTTTCTATTTATATATTGTGTTTCAAGTTGTGAATTAGACTATACTTTATTTGACTGGTTGTGTGTTGTTGTAGTAACAGCTGAGCGACTCGTTCATAAGAGCCGATTCATTGCCGTGAGCGTGAGTCGAATCGCTCACGTCTTGCCATGAGTCGGTTGCGTGGTACTGTACATGTTTGCAAACTGTTTGGTATAGCGCCCCTAGTGGCGAAGCATCCACAAGCCGCTACTGGATACCGACAACCAAATACAAGCCCTGTAGCTGTAGGTGTGGTGGGGGGTTGCTTGATCTCCCGACTTCACTGGAAGGATGAGACAAGGTGTATCATCTGTTTTGTGCGCAACAGAGGGAACATGTATGCGCGTGCGCGGGCGTTTGGCCTTCGCCCATATTACGACTGCTGGTCCCAGACATGAATACATTTGTGCAAAATGAATGTGAGAGGATGACCTGAAAACATTTAGTTGGTGATGATTACTGGAACTTCAGGAAGTACAAAAATATTGTTCATGTGGGTTGCCAAGCTGCAAAGTAAACAATAACTATATCTTCGATAGTTAATCGATGATTAAGTATTTTAGGTTCAGGGTGGGACGTGAGGTCTCCACTGAGGGGTAAGGTTTAAGTTTATAAACAACTTTTTTTAAGGCAACACAGGTCACCATTCTGACGGTCCCGGGTGCCTGTGCAGCAGGGAGGCGGGGGGATTCAAATACATTAAGGCGATTAAATGAATCAACCAATATCATGGTCCAACAGCAACACGACATTCTGCACAATACCATGGCCCTGGAATGAGCACGTGGGGCGGAATCTTATTAATAATCTATACCAGACGTCACTTCACACATTCTTCATTTGGGGGAATTAGCTGTGTATCGGGTCATGCGTACATGTTTCGCTCCGAACGTTGAATGTAGTGATAGTAGCCATTTCACGTTAAACGATATATATCGGCAAACAGTGTTTGTTTTGAGAGACCCCTTTGCCAAAAACTTGCAACCAAAGAGCTCATCCCACAGTTCCCGGTGTCTGTGTAGACGTTACTTACCGGGTGAAAAATGTACAATCTCAATATGTCCACATTTTCATTTAGATAATAAGGACAAAAGTCGCCTACATGTCAAGCAATAGCATTATGTATCGTGGTTAGATTTGCATGCTTCCAGTGTTGTTTTCCAGCAAAAGCAGCAGAGACGGACCGGATACTGGTGTGGGACTACTTTGTTGTGAGCGCCTTCACGCCTTCCTTCGGGTCGAACTGGGCAACTGAAAGGAGTGATGAGTTCCCACTACTCTTCTTTGATGATACATGTTTGGTCTTGGTTAATTTATATATATATTCACCTCATATAGTTATAGATATACATTTACATGGATAGATATATATACTTACATTTTCAATTTTTTAAAACAACTGAAACATTTTCCTCTTCAATGTCAATTGAATATTTTTTTGTATGATTCACTGCTGTAACTTGTAGCCTACTGTACTTAGTGAATATTTTACATTTCCCCACCCTTTACTAACTTTACGTGCAAAAAAAAGATAATGCCAGGCCAAGTTATTACACACCAGCTAAATAAAAACCATCACAGCACCATGAAAAATATAACAGCAATGAACATTTTATTTAAAGACCATAAACTCACATTGTCTCTCATTCAAAACACATAACTATGACCAAAATATATCCGCTTGAAATGGTTTGAAAGCCATGCTGGATTTTAACATATCAATGTCAAAAGCAATAGACTAGTTGCCTCTAAAGAACCATCTGGCATCTGTCATCCCAGACCCACTCCTCACATTCTAGTTTTCATATCAAGGACCCCAAAAGTGATATGTAAATTGTACCCCCATTTGAGACATGTTGATTGTTAGATCTGATTTAGTTGATAATCCCATAACTGTCTGTAGATGTGGAGATAACAGAGGAGGGAACAGTCATGTGTATAGGCCTGCAGTCCCTCATGGTGCTGATTGATTGAAAACTTTATTAACAGATTGCAGAATGGGTACAATACAGTACAGCTCAATACACACAATTGTTAAGGGGATGCAGACCAGAGAAAGACTTCCGTCTTGTTTACATCAGGGTCCCCCATTTTCAATTCATCATAATCATCATGCTAACTTCTAGTGAAGGAACTATTAGTGACATTTTAATTACCCATTTTTCTGGACTGCACTTTGAGAACCAGTGTCTTAGACCAGTGTGTTAGATGGAGACAGGAAATCATATTTTGGTATTCAGTTATTCCAATTTAGATTTGATCCAACTGAACAGGGATTATCCCCATAAAAACAATGTGTTGGGGTATAGAAACTAATTATCTGATTAAATTCTTCACATCTTTTCCGGCACATTTTTGTATCCCTTACTTTAGAAGTAGCATCTGTAATGCAGTAAAACAGTGACCTCTAGGGCAAAAGAGCCCCGCTTGGTGTTGAATTTTTATATATATATATATATATATATATATATATATATATAAACATTACATATGAAGGGCACCGAACAAGACGCGACCAGGATCTGTGAAACCAAACCAATCACTATAAAGAAAACATATGATGGTACAAGTTATAAAAACAATAATAAAATAAAAGGAAGACCTTCACACCTACAGATACCAAATTTAGAGAAAGGGTCAAAAGTTGAATTACTACAACAATCTTTATAACAGCTGAGCTAACAGAACTGGCAGAAGTCAATGGTACATCTTTCGGATGTCTTCAGGTCAGGGCTGTGACTGTAGGTAGGTTATAGTTGAGTACAGGGTACAGGAGCCTACAGTAGGCCTTTCATTCAGTCAAGGAATGCAGATGACAAATAGGTGAGAGTCCGACAGACACATCTAAGAAATGGTAACAGACCGTACATTAAAAGCTTTGGCAATTAAGGCAAAAACGAATTATGAAGACATCTTCTGACTGTGAAATGGCTTCAGGAGAGACGGTTAAAACCCACGACAGGACACCATATAAAAACATATTTTGATATTATCCTATTCCCCCAGTCCAAGCTAATCCCCCCCCCCCCCATACATTTTTAATCTGTCTGCTATTTTTGATCCCTCCAACATTAGTTTACAATTCCTTCTTCAAAAGGCATACCGAATAACATAGCACAATTAACCAGTTAAAATCCTATTACAGTAAAAATGATAACTAAATTAAAATGTAGAAAATCTATATTGATCGTTACATGCTTGTTAAGTATCTAAAACGATTTACACTAGTTAACTCGTAAAAAGCCATAACACAATAAAGCATGTTTAAAGAAAATTATTGGGTTAGTTTGTGAAACAGGAGCTGCAGAAGCTCTAGTTTATCGCACTGACAAAATGTTAATGTCTGCTCATTTAACTAGATTGTATGTCTTTGTTTTAAAGGACATGCAGTCACGTGACGTGACAAGTAACATTTACATTTACCCCGCCGTGCTGGATGGCAAAAAACAGAGCGTGATACATGCTAGTGGATGTATCCGAATACTACTGTGGGGATGTTTTAGCAAAATGAGCGCAGCGGGCCTAGTTCATACGAACATTTGGACAACAAATAAAAGGCATGATATGTTGCAAAATGTTTGATTATTTAGGATCAAGTTTAGGATCCTCAATGGATAATTTGCCCTAAACCATGATTCAGTCAATATAGAACTGCCAGATAGCCAATCTGCCTGACATAGCATAGCACAACCTGTAACAACAATCGGCGGTGCCATGCTATTGGTCTGACAGGTCATTATGCCGAAACCCGAATAGTTTGAAAAACATCCCATTGGACCGAAAACAAAAGCCTGTTGCTCCGGAAATACACACTCTGAATTTGTTGGAGATCAGCGACTGCTGGCCCTAACTGGTAACTCATACACCAGCTGGCTCTGGAGGCATTAAATAATCTCTCATGGCTCACTTCATGGCTGGTCCGGTGACCAGGATCAAGTTCTGGAAGGCGAGTTAGTATTGATCAGGTAAGGTGAGTTGTACCTTCACATTCCTCTGTTAGGAGCACTATTTCTAACACTTAGCTAGTTATTTAAGCTGTTGCTAGTCACGGGTGGAACTCTTACAGATACTATGTACGTTTGTTATAGTATTTACCTTGTGGCCATGAGGATCTTGTCTTCCTGAAGTAACATTATTCCAATGAGATGCACTTATGTCCCTGGAATGTTGATTGTTGTAAAATCAGGCATTCGAACATTTGAGCATAGTTATAGTCTCCGATTAGGAAACCAAATTAATCTAAATTATCATAATACACACACAATGTAATGGCTTGTTTGCCACCACATGTGCTCCAGTATGGGGCGGTAACAAACATCACATCGTCTGTAAACATCATCTGCACACCCTCTATACACTGCAACAATTTAGTTAAATCACAGACACACCTGCCACACATTATGGAAGCAATCGGTTGATAATCGCTAACATTAATCCATAGTTGCTTCAATCTCATTCTCATCAAGAGGGGGAAAGCTTCCAATGATGGTTTCTTCAGCATCTTCTTTGTCATTTACCACCTTATTTTTGTTGACAGAGCCTTTTGTTGACAAAGCTCTGGCTTTGACAGTACCTGGGGGACGGCCTCTCTTCCTCGGGGAACCATCATTGATGGAAGGTGAGGATGGAGTAGTGGATGACAAACTCTTTCGAAGGTGAGCCCCTTTTTTTGACTCTGCCTTGCGCGGGCGTCCTCTGCCTCTGTGCGGAGTAGGGGCATTTCCCTCTGCAGGATCAACATGTGGGTATTTGCGTGGCCTTCCCAGTGGCTTCCACACTTTTGGCTTATTGACCTCTTCAGTTGGGTACTTCCTTGGCCTTCCTCTTTTAGGCGTCTCTGTTCTGGGTTGACCACGCTTCTTTCCTGTTGTGGTGGGGGCAACCATTTCTTTCCGTGGCGTGCCCACCTTGCTATGCGCCTTATACGATGGAGGTTTCTTGGCAAGCGAGCCTTTTGGTCTGCCTCGACCTCTCTTAAAAGGTTGGGAACCATCTTTTCTTGGTCTTCCCCTCCCTCTTTTGAGTGGCTTGGGACCAGTGCTCTTCTCCCCCACTGGCCTTTGCATCTTCGGCCTACCTCTCCCTTTTTTGGGTGGATCTGGGTTTCTGTTCGATATGTTTACTTCTCTGCTCTCTACCAAACTGGGCTTCTTGTTGACAGAGCCCTTTGGCCGACCCCTCTTCTTGGGTGGACTAGATATACAATAATCCTCATCATCATCGTCATCACTTTCCGCCTTGCGTTTCATGGGGGTGGATCCTTTTGGCCGACCCCTTCCCTTCTTCAGAAGACTGGGACCACCGTTTGATAAGTGTTGACTGGCAACATGCTTGCTAGGTGTTCTTTTGTTCGGAGAACCTTTCGGCCTGCCTCTCTTCCTCTTAGGAGAAGCGTTGTCAGCCCCAGATCCATCTGCACTAATGATCTTCTGTACCAAGTCTGATCCCAGGTCAGTTAAGTTAACCTGCGTCACCCACACCTGCAATTTCTTAGAACCTTTGGGCATACTCTTTGCTGTTTTAGTAGCTGTGAGGCTGTTGTTGGAGCCGTCTGCCCCAGACTCCCCCTCACTACCTCCAGCATCTCCCTGTACCTCCTCTGTCGCCACAATCTCTTCTTCCATACTTTTGCCTTGATGGTGCAGCACCTGTTAATCAGATATGTTGAAAAGGTGAGTGAAAAACTCTAAATTACTACAGTAATCAATTCAATCTTGATTGCAAAAGTACTGGCAGGTAGAATATGCACTTATGCAGTCTTTGGGACAGTGACATATTTAGTTGTTTTGGCTCTGTGCAGACTTTCAGCTTTAACACTTTGAGTGCCACGCCGGGTTTTCCTTTTTACCCCCTTGATGCCACGGTCCACTTCAATGTTAACATTAATATCGCCTAATCTATGTTTTAAATTATGGCTATGTGTCTAATCTGCCCGTCGCTTATCAAAGACTACTTTTCCAGTCAGTGCTGTCAAGGCAGATTGGTTTTTTATCGCTTCATTTCCGTTTCAGAGCATTTAGAAAACCACCCGTTTTGAGATAAAAAACAGTTCATTCTGGACCATTCTATGATAATCGTCTTTTACTGGAATATTCCAGAACGTTGATATTCGTCGGCCTATTTATGAATCGTTTTCAAATAAATGCTAGATGATCAATATTATACGTGCACGCAAGCACATTCGGGCCGCGCACGGATAATCGCCGTGTTCATTTCCTCTTGGACTTTTTCAGTGAAACCGAAAGAGCCCATTTCACATAACAGCCTATATCTTCATCAAAATTAGTCTGATTATCCTAACACTGATAACATAGATTCCTTACCTGACATCAGATGGTATCCAACTGGTATATTCCAATTCCTGATCACCATTCGAAAAAATCGATAAGTGTATGGATCCAACGTGATACAGTAGTACACATGATTCCGCGGGGCTGAGAGGCTCCAGAATGAACTGTGGTAACCCCGGCTGGATCAGTGGACTGGAAAATGTGGAGTACCGGATTTTTTCCCCCATCCATTTTCATTGAGTCCATTCCAAAATCCCTTTTGTCATCTGGGAGACGATAGGGGGCGCTTTTTTCCACATATGATCGCCGGCGGCGCTCGGGTATACTCGGGTAGGCTCGCGTGACGCAATATGATTTCAGATCGCTAAAAAAAAAAAAAAAAATCCGAGAAATCTCGTGAGTGGCTTTCAACATAACTATCGGAAACCCGAGATATCGTGTGGCAGTGAAAGTGTTAAAAGAGTAACTAAAGACAGTAATTTTGCTGCCCTAGTGGTTGATTGGCAGACTTTGATAGACCAGTGCATTTAGTCGCTCTTCATCAACTTGTAAATGTATCATGTGACCAAGTTGTATATACATGATAATATCGTTTGGGTGCGCTAGTTAGGTCAGAAAGTCAGGACCAATCTCACCCAAACAAGCAGATGGCAGAGGACAACATTTATTTCATGTTACAGGAGGTTTCCTCAACCTTCGGGCATCCTGGTATGTCAATATCATATTTCTGATGATGTCTGATTGATTGATTGAAAACTTTATTAACAGATTGCAGAATGGGTACAATACAGTACGGCTCGATACAAACAACTGCTAAGAGGATGCAGACCAGACATAAGTCTCATGATATTACATGTTCATAAATGTCAATGATACATCACAACTCTTAAACTCTGGTATCATGGTACAGATACAACAGACACTCGCCATGGACGGTCGCAAATCTCTGGGCTCCAGCAACAACTCCAACAACAACTCCAGCAACAACTCTAAACAACGGGGAAAACCAACAAGGTTTTTCATAAATTATCATCTTCCTACTATGGATTACAATTACTTTAATTCACCAAGGAAGCTAAAACAAACGGAATTGGATAAAAGAGAAATCAGAAGAGAAAGAGAAAGCGGTAGACACAATGACTTTTACCTCCTCGACGGCTCAGAGCATAAACATCTGTCCGTTGGAACTGCAGCTATCCACGGGTTCCTAACGGCAAATCCGGAGCGGAAGAAAATGCCCCCAGCAGGAAAATTAGATCGAAGGACGATAATCATCCTTTATCTACTCCTCGCGGGAGATATTAAATTAAACCCGGGCCCGGTTATCACACGGCTACAACAGCAAGCGATGAATCAGAGGCTCCCACAAATAGCGACGACTGCCGTCGCAATCAAAATCAACAACGCAACCAGTGGTTGCAACAATAGAACCAGTGCTTACCTAACGCCCCTGCCAACGAACTCAAAGCCGACCAGGACAACACGAAACGGCAAGCACCCCGACAACATCACGGTCAAATCGCCGGCTAGCTTAGCCAGCCTCTCCGCCACCCGGACCGCCAGACGCATCTGTAATCAACAACCAGTATGGAGTTGGGTACTACGACTATGCTTGCACCTCATGGTACCAAAGCACCTCAAAGGCGCTAAAAACAAAATTACAAACATCTCAAAACAAACTGGTCAGACTACTGCTTGACCTTACTCTTAGAACCCACCTCACCCCTGCCCACTTTGACAACCTAGGATGGCTTAGAGTAGACGACAGAGTACAGCAACTTGCAATGGGCCTGGTCTACAAGATACACTACACGACCAAGGTACCCATGTACATGTCAAAATACTTCCCAAAGGTCAGTGAATACCACGATCACAACACCAGAGGGAGCTCCACAAATCATGTAAAACCCAGATTCGGCTCAAACAAGGGACTAAACACGTTTCGCAATTATGCCACATCAATGTGGAACGCCCTACCTAAAGCTGTAAAGGAATGTGAATCACTACCCACTTTCAAAAACACTCTCAAAAAACACCTACGTGAGACTGCAATTCGAAACTGGCCCCTACAAATGTCCTAACCTAGTTGTACAGTAAATGACCAAGTAAGGCTTTGTCAGTATTCCAATGTACAGTGTAAAATGTGTGTGTGTCCCCTACCCAACCCCCCCCCACCCCCCCCCACCCCCCCCCCACCTCCAATGTACAGCCCTCACCCAACCCACCCAACCCCACCCCACCCATCCAACCTCCTCCAATGTACAGTTTCTACGCCAAATGTATATACACTCCTTTTCTGGACACTTTTGTATCACAAACAGTACTGTATTTGCAAATCTGATATGTCATAAATGTATAGATGTAGCAGTACTGTCTATCTGTATGTCATGTATGTCATATATGTTATGATGAATTGAAAATGGGGGACCCTGATGTAAACAAGACGAAAGTCTTTCTCTGGTCTGCATCCCCTTAACAATTGTATGTATTGAGCTGTACTGTACTGTACCCATTCTGCAATCTGTTAATAAACTTTTCAATCAATCAATCAATCATAAAATAAAATAAGTATAGCAAGTATAAAATAAAAGTCACATACGTAGGCACAAGTGTTCAGTATACATATGTACAATGTTCAATGCAGAGTAGAAGTAACTGAGTTACCATACAATATACTATACAATATACTATATAGTGCAAAGCAGAAATGGGATGAGGTACAATTTAGGTACAATTTACAGTAAGGTGTAATGAGGTATGGGTTGTAGTGCAAATTCTTTACCAATAAATATAAAGTGTGTTTAGGTGTTCTAAAGTGTGTAAAGTGGGTGCTGCAGTGAGTTGTTTGTTTAAAGTGAGTGTGTGCGTGTGGATGCGTGTGCTGTGAGTGCATTTGATGGTTGTTACATAGTGTTATTGTCAGGGATGCACCGAATGGGAAATTCTTGGCCGAAACCGATACCGAAAATAGAAAACAGTTGGCCAAAAACCGAATGCCGAAAGGCCGAAAATGATTCATATAATAGAATTTTTTTTACCAATGTTGTGGAACATTATGATTATGGAAAAATATACTCAGTGATTAACCGCGACGGGCATATAGTAAATAAGGATATAAAAGCATGTTAAAGACGCATTTATTGGACGCGTTGCGTGCAGAGTTTACAGAGAAACAGCGCGACTCCCGACAGCGCGACATCATCACAACAACACGCGTTAGGTTACAGGTTGTTTCTGTTGTTTCTGTTTCAGTGATATTTTCGGTGAAAAAACTCTTTCGGCCAAAAGCCGAAGGCAATTTTTTGCCATTTTCGGCCGAAAACTTTCGGTGGCCGAAATTTCGGTGCATCCCTAGTTATTGTTCGTTGAGCATCCTGATGGCCTGGGGATAGAAGCTTCTTCCGAGTCTTTCTGTGCTTGCCATGAGACTCCGGTATCGCTTGCCTGACCGCAGCAGTTCAAAGAGGCAGTTGTTTGGGTGGCTGGAGTCTTTGATAATTCTCTTAGCCGTACCCATGCACTGCTTGTTGTAAATGTTCTGGAGAGTGGGAAGCCCCCCTCCAATTGTGCGTTCGGCTGAACGGGCCACTCTCTGTAGTCTGCTACGGTCTTGTGCGGTGCTATTCCCAAAGCAGGAGGTGATATTGCCAGTCAGGATGCTCTCTATTGTACATGAGTAGAAGTTCTTAAGGATCTTCTGACTGACTTGGAACTTCCTTAGGCGCCTGAGGAAGTAGAGGCGTTGTCGTGCCTTCTTCACAACACTGTCAATGTGTGTGGTCCATGTCAAGTCCTCGGATATGTGGACTCCGAGGTACTTAAAACTGTTCACTCTCTCAACCGGTGCCCCGTCGATGCTATGGGGGCTGTAGTCCCTGACCCCCGACCTCCTAAAGTCCACAATCATCTCCTTTGTTTTGCTGACGTTCAGGGAGAGGCTGTTCTCTTGACACCATCCCGCTAGGACCTTGACCTCTTCCAGGTAGGCCCTCTCGTCGTTTGCAGAGATCAGGCCTACCACTACTGTGTTGTCAGCAAATTTGATGATTGTGTTGTTGTTCCGCTGTGCCACACAGTCATGTGTGTACAGGGAGTAGAGGAGGGGACTCAGAACACAGCCCTGGGCCCTATGTTGAGAGTGATGGATGAGGAGGTGCAGTTGCCTGCTCTCACCACCTGGGGTCTGCCCGTCAGGAAGTCCAAGACCCACTGGCAGAGGTCATAGTTCAAGCCCAGGTCCCTGAGCTTGGCTATGAGTTTGGAGGGGACTATGGTATTGAATGCTGAGCTGTAGTCGATGAACAGCATTCTCACATAGTTCCCCTGCCTCTTGTCCAGGTGTGATGCTGCTGTGTGCAGCACATGGGCTATGGCGTCCTCCGTGGACCTGTTGGGGCGGTATGCAAATTGCAGGGGGTCCAGGTTGATGGGGAGGGAGGAGCAGATGTAGCCCTTCACTAGCTTCTCAAAGCACTTCATGGCTATGGAGGTGAGAGCTACAGGGCGGTAGTCGTTGAGGCAAGCAGGCTTGGATTTTTTAGGTACAGGGATGATAGTGGACTTGGGGGGGGTAGGCGGGTGGGTAACTGTACATTGGATTATCGATGAAACCTTACTTGGTCCCAAGAAGAGGGTCTTGTGTATTATTGGGTTTAATACAGGGGTCTCAAACTCAATTTACCTGGGGGCCGCTGGAGGTAGAGTCTGGGCCGCATCAAATATTATATATATATATATATTTTTTTTTTTTTGCTAAATCAACTCTGCCTCTCTTTGTTAACTGTTTGTTATTTAAGAGGAGGTCGGACTCAGCACTGACAGATTTGTGTTCATTGTGCTGCTTTTATAAAGCCTCAAAAATGACGGCTTACAATATTTCATGAAAGCAAAGTGTTTTGTTTGTCTAAGATTTAAAAAGGTTTAAACGTTAGCACTGACAAAGTTGAACAAAGTGCTGTACAAGTTCCACAACATACAAAAACAATTATATATTTAAAAGTAGCGGGCCGCAAAATATCATCCAGCGGGCCGCAATTGGCCCGCGGGCCGCGAGTTTGAGACCCCTGGTTTAATAGGACATTTATTGTACATTGGAGGGGGTTGCGTTAGGACATTTACAGGGGCCAGTTTCGAATTGCAGTCTCTCGTAGGTGCTCTTTGAGAGTGGTTTTGAAAGTGGGTAGTGATTCACATTCCTTTACAGCTGTGGGTAGGGTGTTCCTAGTGATGCACCGATGTGAAAATTGTGGCCGATACCAATAACCGATATTAATATTGCTGTTCTGGCCGATACCGATATTTACTGATGTCGATATCTCTGTATAGAAAACACTTTTTTATGATAATCAAATAAAGAGCTATTTTCCAAAACGCATAATTATTTTACTTTTGTAACTTATTTTCAGAAATGACTGATATTTTGAAACTATTTAAGGCCAAAACATGTAAAAAGATTTTAATTTTATTTTTTTTTAAATATCGGCCCATATCGGCCCTATCTTGATATCGGACCGATACCGATGTGTAAAAAAAACGGCCATATCGGCCGATATTATATCGGCGGCCGATATATCGTGCATCGTGTTCCACATTGATGTGGCATAATTGCAAAACGTGTTTAGTCCCTTGTTTGAGCTGAATCTGGGTTTAACATGATTTGTGGAGCTCCCTCTGGTGTTGTGGTCATGGTATTCACTGACCTTTGGGAAGTATTTTGACATGTACATGGGTACCTTAGTCGTGTAGTGTATCTTGTAGACCAGGCCCATTGCAAGTTGCTGTACTCTGTCGTCTACTCTAAGCCATCCTAGGTTGTCAAAGTGGGCAGGGGTGAGGTGGGTTCTAGGAGTAAGGTCAAGCAGTAGTCTGACTTGTTTGTTTTGAGACGTTTGTAATTTTGTTTTTTATGCCTTTGAGGTGCTTTGGTACCATGAGGTGCAAGCATAGTCGTAGTACCCTTGAAAGAGTGCTCCTGCCAGAGTCTTCAGGGTATTCTTGTTTACCAGAGAGGAGATCCGGTACAAGAATCGAGTTCGTTGGTTGACTTTTTTTTATTACATTGGATGCCATTTTGTCACAGGAAATATTTGCCTCTAGGATGGAACCTAGGTATGTAATTTCATCTTTCCTTGTGACAATATTGTCACCCACTGTAACTGAGAAGCCGTCAGTCTTGCTGAGTTTGTTATTTGAACCGAAGAGAATGGACTCTGTTTTACCCAGGTGTAATGATAGTTTGTTATCAGCGAGCCAGATGCAGGAACAAATTGCAGTCACAAGCTGACGACATCATTTGCATAAATTGGGAACAGTAGCGGTCCTAGTATGCTTCCTTGTGGAACACCACAGCTCACTGGGAGGGCGGGGGGGGGGGGGGGGGATAGGGTACCGTTTACCTCCACCATCTGTTCTCTCCCCTCCAGGTAGGATTGCATCCAGCTCACTGATAGACTATCTAGTCCAGGGGTAGGCAACCTTAGGCACGCGTGCCTGCATAGGCACGCGTGCCTGCATAGGCACGCGGGGGCATTTGCATAGGCACAGGGGGCAGCATTAAAAAATATATATATATATATATATTTTTTTTTTTTGCTTTGAAATATTATAGTGAAATATTTTGCACTGTTGTCGCATTATCTTGTTGAAATCCTCCCACAGGTTCTTTTTACTACCACATATTTAATTGAGACCCTTTATTTGTTTATTATTTCAATTTAGCTGGAAATACATTGCTACATCATTCAGTAACATTTGCAGAGCCTTATAACAAAAACATTATTATGGTCACCATTGTGACCAGTGGGATTAATCAACTAATTTTATTATTTATTTTTCTATTTCATTGAACATTGCACATGTTAAAAGCCATATTTTTTACTCAAAATGTGAGTATTACCAAGTCAACTTGTGTTCTTAAAACAATGACAATAAACATAGTTTTATTAGGTTGAAATAATGTGGTTGTGTACTTATTTTTCTGGATTATTATGGATTGAAAACTGAAAACCTTAATGCACAGTAACTGAACTCAATATTTTGAAGTTCTGGTAACTTATTATTATATATTTTTTACAGTGTAGTCTTGCGATCAATCAAAACTTATTTACACGATATACCTCACATTCACCCTCCATTCACATCCTGGTGTTCTCCTGGTGTTCTCCATTAGGCCTGTAGGTGGAGCTATGACAGCACACGTACAGTACACACACCGATGGTGTGTGATGTGTCCAAAAATGAATGGGCAAATGTGAGTGAAATGGTCGCACTGTATGCAGCTATTTGTCTGCATTGCATCCCCCCCCCCCCAACTCAGGCCCTGTTTAGACGGAAACGCTAGCAGGTGAATCCGCAAAAATATTTTTTCGGATGTGCCTTTCGTTTATACGGAAACGGCGTTTTTACGGGGTGAAACCGCAAAAAAGTGAGACTACCTTCCAGGGTGGAATTCCTAGAAACGCAAAAGCTTTGCGCTCTCGTCTAAACTGTTAAAACGTATAAATCTGATAAAACGATGACGAAAGGGTTGTCACGGCTCTGGTCGCGCGTACTGCTTACGTCACAGGTAGCAGGTATGCGCCAGTAGCCGAGACGTAAACAAAGCAAGTATGTCTGACTTATATCAACGGAGATCACCTGAAGGCTACATTGGCAGTACTTTTAACCCTTTCACTGCCACACGACAGAAGGTTAACCCTTTACTATCACACAACCGGCTGTCGTGTGGCAGTGAAAGGGTTAAATACACAAGAATCTGTCCCGCGACGTGAGTGGACCCACTGTCTGTGAGTGACTCTGCTTTGGTGCAATCACATTCCCCATCCACAGTCTGCGAATCAGAGGCAGAGTAGGGCGGGTCTTCACAGCACGTCATGTGACATATGCGCCAATCGTGTGACAGTGGGGCTCCGTCGTCTCGAGTCGTTACAGCGTCGTCTGCACGCAGAATTCCATCCCAAAACGCTCGTCTAAACGTAAAATTAAAAGTGAAACCGCAAGTTGACTTTTGCGGTTTCTGTTCACAAAACGCTCGTCTAAACGGGGCCTCAGATTTAGGGTTGATAAAACCATCATAATAATATTGTTAATAATAACAATAACGATAATGATGTAATAATGTAAAAATTATCATTAAAAATACCTGATTATGAGAAAAAATATTTACGATGCATGGAATATTGTTGAGGCACACTAGTTACAACTATATTTCAAACAGGCACTCCATGTCAAAAAGGTTGCTGACCCCTGATCTAGTCTATCAGAATGGAGTGATTGACAGTGTCGAAGGCCTTTTGTAGGTCCAGCATGACCATGCCGCAGTATTTGCCCGCGTCCACCTCTTGTTTGATGTGGTCGTTCAAATAGAGAAGGCATGTGTCAGTGGAGTGGGATGTTCTGAAGCCAGATTGGAATCCGCAAGGTACTTTTCGAGCTGTTCGTATAAAAATGTTTCCATGACTTTCGAGATGGAGGTAAGGATAGAAACAGGGCGGTAGTTGCCTGGGTAAATTTTGGGTACGTGTCCCTGTTTTATGGAGAGGTTTATTATGTGTGTGATGACTGGGGTGCTGCTGAGTCTCTGAGGAATTTGGAGGGGATATTGTCATGGCCAGTGGCCTTGTTAGGTTGGAGGGCGCTCAGTTGTTTGAGTACCTCAGCTGTTGTTACCATTTCTAGTTTGAAATAGTCTTTGCGGACCCCTAGTTTATTGTAGTAGGGCTATGATGTGTTCTACCCCAAAATGCCCTAAGTGGGAGGGTAGTTTGTTTACCAGTGTTGTGGCTATGTTTGTGAAGAAAATGTTTAAGTAATTGGCTACATCCAGCTTGTCTGTGATGAGCGTGTTGTCCGTCTTTATGTTTGTTTGAACATCTGGTTTTAAGTTTTTTTTTTACTGCAGCCTAGTTGATTATTGAGTAATTTCCAAAGTTCACATGGTTTGTTTTTGTTTTCCTCAGTTTTGTCATTGATGAAATTCTTTTTTGCAGTTTTGATCATGGAGTTAAAGTAATTTTAAGTGTTTTCCAGTTTGAGTTCAGTCATGTGGGCTTGGAGTTCACTGCTCGTGCTTTTGGTAAGCTTTGACTGACTTTTACGAAACTCAGAGCATTTTTTGTCTTTGTTTCCATAGCGGCCAATATTTCGGAGTGCATACACGGCTCAGCGCGATTTTTTTACCCTGGTGGTTCTTAGGGGGGCCATGTCGTTTAGTATTGTTGAAAATTTGGTTTTGAAACCAAGCCATGTTTCTTAAACCAGTGTACCATTGAGCTCATCTGACCATTCCAGGCTCTCCAGTTCAAGGTTAAAGGCCTCGCTAGAGTAGGTTTTGTGACAGCCAGCCTTTTGTTTTAGCTTTTTGCGGGTACAGAATATCATATAATGATCACTTAACCCGCATGCTATAACCCCTTTATTGGAGATCTTGGACTTGTCAGAGGTCAGGATGAGGTCAATGGTAGTCTGAGTTGATTCACATACACGTGTGGGTTGGGTGATCAGCTGGCTGAGGCCGTGCAAATCACAAAACCTATTGAATGATTTGTAAATCTGGTATGTCATAAATGTAGATGTAGCAGTACTGTCTATCTGTATGTCATATGTTATGATGAATTGAAAATGGGGGACCCTGATGTAAACAAGACAAAAGTATTTCTCTGGTCTGCATCCCCTTAACAATTGTGTATTGAGCTGTACTGTATTGTACCCATTTTGCAATCTGTTAATAAAATTTTCAATCAATCAATGGAACTTGCCCAAGTTCACAGTTCACCACTGGTATTAACCACTTGGTTAACTCCTAAATGTATGACTTTGTGAGTTGAGGAGGACTGGCTGAACACACCATACCTGATTTCATGTTACGGTAATATAAAATATTTCTGAGTAAGTAAAATAAAATTACATCACAGTCGTTTGTTTGGAGGTCTACAGTTAATTTCAGTTTATTTTAATTTGCCTGGCTGTGATATGAAGCAAGCAATTGAAGCGGTACATATACACAGCTGTGAATGAGCCAAATGAGACTCGGACATCATCAGAAATATGACGTTGTGACATACTGGGATATTTAAAAGTTGATCAAACCACCTGCATCAAGAATTGTTGAATGGTCTGGCTAATTCGGCTGCCTTTGATATGATTGGTGCTGACTTTACCGTAACTAGCACACCAGAACGCTATAACCTCGTCTATACGACTTGGTTACATGATCAATTTACGACTTTGAGGACTAACCGAACGTTGCATAGGCCATGTCTATTTATTTGAAAAGACTACTGCATGGCGGGAGGTGTAGCTAGCAAGCCTATGCAACATTAATTATAGTTACAGACACAGTCAATAACTCAATTTAGTTATAGGCAATGCTTAAAAAAAAAATAATAATACAATTAAAGAAATGTTGCACACTATTCATGCAGCAATACATAATAACCCGCTTCCATCCAGCCGTGGAAACATAATTTCCCAGGTAATAGTCTGCGCCATAATCGACGACCATGGAATGGTACATGTTACATTAAACAGAGTAAGATCGTACCTTTAAAAGTCTTCTGTAAGATGTGTGGCTAATTTTTTCTATATAGCATTATCGTTTATTTCACAGTATGTAGACTGAAATCCAGCTTTCATTATTGTTATGCTGGCGGCTTAAACTTCTTCCGGTAGTCCCGTCAAGGTCTTTAGAACAAAGGTCTAGTGGTGGACGTCACATTTTACGACACCGAACGGGGTCCAAATTATATGTATGCGTCGCGAACTCAAATCAAAATTAATGGAACGTTTTCATCGTTGGTCCCAGTCTAGGATAATAATAATAAAAAAAAACATTCAGCGCTACAATGACGTTAGTTATTTATTTCCGCATCGGTGACCAAACCTTGGAACCGTGACGGACACGTACTCGCCCCCCCCCCCCCTTAAGCTCTAGTTGGGTAAACTTCGAAAAACTAAAAAATCTAATATTTTTTCCGTCTCTATTTTAGGTTAAGATGGGGCGTAGTAGTTAGGTTTATAAACGTTTAGGCGACAACTAGGACGAGATCCGGCGTTACTGATTAGTCCAGTTCAGGAACCACGATAGAGCGTGGGGGAAATAACACATCTCCTTTAGATTTCTAATTGATTGATTGATTGAAAAGTTTATTAACAGATTGCAGATTGGGTACAGTACAGCTCAATACATACAATTGTTAAGAGGATGCAGACCTGAGAAAGACTTTCGTCTTGTTTCCATCAGGGTCCCCCATTTTCAATTCATCATACACAACAGACTAGTACGGCTAGTATACTTGCAGCCTCCCACCGGTTACAGAAAAAAACGGGGCGTAGGAAAGTGCCATCATCAATATTTTCACAGTTGTAATTGTATTGTCTCATAATATCAATGTGCATTTAATGCATTTCTCCCCAGATAGTTAGAATTATTAAACTAAAATGTACTCACAAATTCGATTGAAACCGGTAATTGGTTTCCATTATTTTTTGTAAACCCCTGGAAACCACATATTGTAATCTGAAATAAAATCTTCATTTAGAGATATTCTTTAATCAAATAAGCCACGTGCATTATTGTTTCAGACAGGGAAATGTGGCATACATACATGAAGCTGTGATGGGCCTACAATCAAAGTAACGTTGTACAACCGACATACTTTATCATAGTTCCTCACATTGTAATAAGACTGGTGCAGCTGGTTGCAAATGTATTCAGGACAGGAGCAATGTTAATGTCTCCCTGCACTAAAACAAGCTGGATTCTGATGTATTCAAAAGCAATGTTAATGTCTCCCTACACTAAAACAAGCTGGATTCTGATTTATTCAAAAGCAATGTTAATGTCTCCCTACACTAAAACAAGCTGGATTCTGATGTATTCAAAAGCAATGTTAATGTCTCCCTACACTAAAACAAGCTGGATTCTGATTTATTCAGAAGCAACATTAATGTCTCCCAGCACTAAAAGCTGAATTATGTTGTCAGTTATGCAAACTTTTCAGTTTTTTTTCTTGAACTGAATGTTCAGATAATAATAACTGGACTTTGGAGAAGTCTTTATTTGGCATGCAGGCAGACACACATGCGATGGGCGGCACACACACACATGCAGTTAGTTGGGTCGCCGATGCGATGAGTCTCTGCACTTGACCCATCCCGTCGTCCTTCCCCCCAAGGGCAGCCGGGAGCAGATAGGGCGAGGGGCCGTGCCCCGGGGACCAATCCAAGTGCTCCTGTCAGTCTTCGCCAGGGACGCGACAGCGATCTGTTGTTGTGAACAGTGTGTTGGTTTCATGACCCCTAACTTTAAGGACCACGAAACACATTCAAAACCCAATGTATTTAATTGAAAAAAAGAAAAGAAAAAAAAGATGAAAGTGATTCTTTTTCTTAATTCCTGAAAAGTTTAGCCTTTGGGAGATATAAGGTTTCCTTTTATTTCCTCAGAAAGACCCTGCTGTCATGTAATTTGCATCAATCTGACAGGATGCATATTATGGTATTCTCACAATGTTATTCCTACCAATATGGTGCAACGCCACAGCTCACTGGCCACTGCCATTGAATGATAAACACACGTTTGTTCTTGCCTACTAACATGTCTGCAATGGACGACTGAATACTATGAATTTCAATCAGAGGTTTGTATCAGATAGGTAATACATCAGTTTTCCCAAAGAACACACAGTGTCATAGAAGGCATTCATCGTGTCTTTTATTGAATACATATAATAATAAGTGTTGTGCCTGTGGACTACCACAAAGGGCAGAGTTGCTAAGTTAAGCGAATTAATTACTGAGCGAGTTGGTGACGTTGACAATGTCTTATGACTGTATTGTTATTTCAATATATATATATATAAATAATCTAATTAGTGTATATACTTGCAGGCACAATTGCACAACCCTGGCCTATTTTATAATTATATTATACTGTGCGTCTATTTAAATTTAGTTTATATTCCATTTTATTTTAGTCTATCCTTTATTTTATTCTACCATAATTGTCTGTACGTTATAATGTCACACCAAACTACCAAATCAAATTCCTTGTATGTGTAAACTACTTGGCAATAATAGACCTTTCTGATTCTGATGAGGTGCTTCAAGTCTAAAAAGGTGTTATCTATACATGGCTGATCAGGCTCGCCAATAAGTGGGGCTGCTGTTGGATTTCTGGGGCCTAGCTGCTAGGGGGTGTATGGGGCGAGCATGTAGGCATGTTTGTGTTCAGGCCTGTCCTTGATCATTATGCTAAGCGCAGTGGGGAAACGTGATGACAGGATATGAATGAGTAGTGTTCAAATTAGGGCTGTAGGAATTCTTAGTCGACTAATAGTTATGGAATTTGTAAACTAATTGATTAGTTCAACAACCTGTAAAATTGTGTTTCCCACATGCGATGACATCTTTAAATCTAGCGCTTACCAGAGAGGTGTTTATTAGAATGGGAAAATGCATAAAATTAAAAGCAAAGTTTCGTTCAGCTAAGACCAGATCAGCAAATGAATCGGCTGAGAGGGCGCATCCCTAGTTAACATACAGGTCTGTGGTATTTAGGCTGGGTGAAGTTGTTTTGACTGAGACAGATCCGAGACCAAGGCACTGAAGGCAGTGACTGAAAAGTCCTCAGTACCGACACAATCAGACAGAAGCTACTAACCATACTACGCTCAGTATCTACACAATCACAGAAGCTACTAACCCTACTACCCTTATCTACACAATCAGACAGAAGCTACTAACCCTACTACCCTCAATACCTACACAATCACAGAAGCTACTAACCCTACTACCCTCAGTACACAATCAGACAGAAGCTACTAACCCTACTACCCCCAGTACACAATCAGACAGAAGCTACTAACCCTACTACCCTCAGTACACACAATCAGACAGAAGCTACTAACCCTACTGACCTCAGTACCTACACGATCAGACAGAAGCTACTAACCCTGCTACCCTCAGTACCAACACAATCAGACAGAAGCTACTAACCACACTATGCTTTTACAAACTACTGTTCAGTCTGTGAAAAAGTTCAGTTTTTCTCCAGCACCAGATAAAAAAAATCCCATTGCATGTTACTGGTGTCAACAGTAGCAATATGCAGCATGCGTTGGGCATCAACAGACCACAAACCATTAATCTACTTGCACTTGAAGGGCAGATTGTCGGAATGAGGGAAATTAAGTGACACCTTTTATTGTAATACTGCACTGCATGGGAGTAAATAGATCCACTTCCTGAAAGTGAGCATACTAAATAGGGGTTTCACATAGGATGCGATTTGAGCTGGACCCACTGCTAGGTTCAGAGCACATCTGGAGAGAAGAAAATGTGTGGGGTTTTCAAGAGTAGAGTATAACGTTAGTAGATAACATAACCTACATTGCATTGTTTAAACATACCTGGCAATGTGCATTTGGTTTGAAATGTGTTTGTAGAAATTCAGGCTACCAGGCTGGCTGCCTGCCTTTCGTTCGTTTCTAGACGCTGCCCAAGAAACCCTTCAGCTACCCAGTGCACTGGTCCCTAATGACTGGTCTGTTTGGTCTGCAGTTTGGAGGACAAAATGGTTTAGAGTAAAAGTCAGATGTTTAATTACTACTGCAACTTTATTGAACTACAAAGTTATGGCAAGTGTCATCTTTAGGATGTCTTCAGGTCAGGGCTGTGACTGTAGGTTATAGTTGAGTACAGGGTACAGGAGCCTACAGTAGGCCTTTCATTCAGTCAAGGAATGCAGATGACAAATAGGTGAGAGTCCGACAGACACATCTAAGAAATGGTAACTGACTGTACATTCAAAGCTTTGGCAATTAAGGCAAAACAAAAACAAATTATGAAGACATCTTCCGACTGTGAAATGGCTTCAGGAGAGATAATTAAAACCCATGACAGCACATTATACAGACATCAAACAGATTGCAATATTATCCTCTTCCCCCTCCCAAGCTACCCCCCCCCCCCCCCCAAAAACACATTTAAAAATAACTAAATTAAAATGTGGAAAATCTGCATGAACCTATACATGCTTGTTTAGCATCACTAATATATATATATAAAAAAAAACGTTACATTAGAGAATATGAAGCATAAAAAAAATACATAAAAGGGCATCCGGGTAGCGCAGCGGACTAAGCATCTGTCTACCACCACATAGCCAGTGGGATAGAATCTGGCTGTTGTGTCTCCAGCTTGGCCGACCGTCCATACTAACACAATTGGCAGTGTTAGCGGGTGGGAAGCCGGCGTGGGTGGGTCCTGGTCGTTGTAAACAGCGACTCCTACAGTTCGGTCGGGGCACCTGCACAGCAAGGGAAGGATCTAGGAGAGGCAGTGTAACCTTCCACACGTTACACTCTCCCAGTGAGAGTCCGCGCTGCCAGGTGAAAAGAAGCGGTGGTCTGGCTACACATGTGTCGGAGGAAGCATGCGATGGTCTCCGCGCTCCCAGCAATTGTACCGGAAGGGGATTGGCATAACAACTAACATTTGGATGGGAGAAAAACGGAAAAAGAAGGGGGGGAAAGACAAAAAAAAAATAAAAAATTCATTGAAGGCATTAAAACATCAAAAGCATGTTGAAAGAAAATAAACAGGTTAGTTTGGATAACAGGAGCTGCAGAAGCTCGAGCCTACTGACGTTAAACATGTCTGCCCATTTCACTAGACTGTAGTTTGTTGTTTTAATAGCAACTAGATGCATCGTTTCTCATCTGTGCTATGCAAGTTCTTTATATACTGCAAAATCAGTCACCCTGCCACCTTACGAGAGCAATCAATGACCAGATTGCCAACATTAATCTGCTTCAGCGCATATCTCATTCTCATCAAGAGGGCTGCAGCCAGGATAGTTGACAATTTCTTTGAGTATCTTCATCATTCTCCTGGTGAGTTGTACCTTCACATTCCTGTTAGCCACATAAAGAGCACTATTTCTAACACTTAGCTAGTTATTTAAGCTGTTGCTAGTCACGGGGTGGAACTCTTACAGATACTATGTACGTTTGTTATAGTATTTACCTTGTGGCCATGAGGATCTTGTCTTCCTGAAGTAACATTATGATATTATGAGATGCACTTATGTCCCTGGAATGTTGATTGTTGTAAAATCAGGCATTCGAACATTTGAGCGTAGTTATAGTCTCCGATTAGGAAACCAAATTAATCTAAATTATCATAATACACACAATGTAATGGCTTGTTTGCCACCACATGTGTTCCAGTATGGGGAGGTAACAAACATCACATCGTCTGTAAACATCATCTGCACACCCTCTATACACTGCAACAATTTAGTTAAATCACAGACACACCTGCCACACATTATGGAAGCAATCGGTTGATAATCGCTAACATTAATCCATAGTTGCTTCAATCTCATTCTCATCAAGAGGGGGAAAGCCTCCAATGATGGTTTCTTCAGCATCTTCTTTGTCATTTACCACCTTATTTTCGTTGACAGAGCCTTTTGTTGACAAAGCTCTGGCTTTGACAGTACCTGGGGGACGGCCTCTCTTCCTCGGGGAACCATCATTGATGGAAGGTGAGGATGGAGTAGTGGATGATAAACTCTTTCGAAGGTGAGCCCCTTTTTTTGACTTCTTGAAAGTACCTGGGGGACGGCCTCTGCCTCGAGTAGGGGCATCGCTCTCTGTAGGATTTTTTGACTCCTTGAAAGGACCTGGGGGACGGCCTCTCTTCCTCGGGGAACCATCATTGATGGAAGGTGAGGATGGAGTATTGGATGATAAACTCTTTCGAAGGTGAGCCCCTTTTTTTGACTTCTTGAAAGTACCTGGGGGACGGCCTCTGCCTCGAGTAGGGGCATCGCTCTCTGTAGGATTGACCTCTTCACCTGACGATAAAGGGTACTTCCTTGGCCTGCCTCTCCCTTTTTTGGGTGGATCTGGGTTTCCGTTGGATATGTTTACTTCTCTGTTCTTTACCAAACTGGGCTTCTTGTTGACAGAGCCCTTTGGCCGACCCCTCTTCTTGGGTGGACCATTAATACAATAATCCTCGTCATCATCGTCATCACTTTCCGCCTTGCCTTTCATGGGGGTGGATCCTTTTGGCCGACCCCTCTTCTTGGGTGGACTAGAACTACAATAATCATCGTCATCATCGTCATCACTTTCCGCCTTGCGATTCATGGGGGTGGATCTTTTTGGCCGACCCCTCTTCTTGGGTGGACTAGAACTACAATAATCCTCGTCATCATCGTCATCACTTTCCGCCTTGCGTTTCATGGGGGTGGATCTTTTTGGCCGACCCCTCCTCTTGGGTGGACTAGAAATAGAAATACAATAATCCTTGTCATCATCGTCATCACTTTCCGCCTTGCGTTTCATGGCGGTGGATCCTTTTGGCCGACCCCTTCCCTTCTTCAGAGTACTGGGACCACCGTTTGATAAGTGTTGACTGGCAACATGCTTGCTAGGTGTTCTTTTCTTTGTAGAACCTTTCGGCCTGCCTCTCTTCCTCTTAGGAGAAGCGTCGTCAGCCCCAGATCCATCTTCACTAATGACCTTCTGCACCAAATTTGATCCCAGGTCAGTTAAGTTAACATGCGTCACCCACACTTGTAATTCCCTAGAACCTTTGAGCATACTCCTTGCTCTTTTAGTAGGCGTGAGGCTGTTGTTGGAGCCATCTGCCCCAGACTCCCCCTCACTACCTCCAGCATCTCCCTGTATCTCCTCTGTCGCCACAATCTCTTCTTCCATACTTTTGCCTTGATGGTGCAGCACCTGTTAATCAGATATGTTGAAAAGGTGAGTGAAAAACTCTAAATTACTACAGTAATCAATTCAATCTTGATTGCAAAAGTACTGGCAGGTAGAATATGCAGTCTTTGGGACAGTGACACATTTAGTTGTTTTGGCTCTGTGCAGACATTCAGCTTTAAAAGAGACAAAATAAAACTAAAGAGTCATTTTGCTGCCCTAGTGGTTGATTGGCAGACTTTGATAAACCAGTGCATTTAGTCGCTCTTCATCAACTTGTAAATGTATCATGTGACCAAGTTGTATACAAGATAATATCGTTTGGGTGCGCTAGTTAGGTCAGAAAGTCAGGACCAATCTCACCCAAACAAGCAGATTTAGACAGAGGACAACATTTATTTCATGTTACAGGAGGTTTCCTCAACCTTCGGGCATCCTGGTATGTCAATATCATATTTCTGATGATGTCTGATTGATTAAAAACTTTATTAACAGATTTCAGAATGGGTACAATACAGTACAGCTCGATACAAACAACTGCTAAGAGGATGCAGACCAGACATAAGTCTCATGATATTACATGTTCATAAATGTCAATGATACATCACAACTCTTAAACTCTGGTATCATGGAACTTGCCCAAGTTCACCACTGGTATTAACCACTTGGTTAACTCAAATGTATGACTTTGTGAGTTGAGGAGGACTGGCTGAACACACCATACCTGATTTCATGTTACGGTAATATAAAATATTTCTGAGTAAGTAAAATAAAATTACATCACAGTCGTTTGTTGGGAGGTCTAAAGTTAATTTCAGTTTATTTTTATTTGCCTGGCTGTAATATGAAGCAAGCAATTGTAGCGGTATATACACAGCTGTGAATGAGCTAAATGAGACTCAGACATCATCAGAAATATGACGTTGTGACATACTGGGATATTTTAAAAAAGTTGATCAAACCACCTGCATCAAGAATTGTTGAATGATCTGGCTAATTCGGCTGCCTTTGATATGATTGGTCCTGACTGATGAATTGAAAATGGGGGACCCTGATGTAAACAAGACGAAAGTCTCTCTGGTCTGCATCCCCTTAACAATTGGGAATAAAGTCGTAAATTGATCATGTAACCAAGTGGTATAGACAAGGTTATAGCGTTCTGGTGTGCTAGTTACGGTAAAGTCTTTGATTGAAAACGATATTAACAGATTGCAGAATGGGTACAGTACAGCTCAACAATACATACCATTGTTGGGATCATCCCTATGTTCCCCGGGTTCTATGTTCCCCGCTTTGATTGATTGAAACAAGGCGGACATTAATAATTAATAAAATAAAATTTTATAAAATGTTCAATCTATTAATCAATCAAAGCGGGGAACATAGAACCCGGGAACATAGGGATGATCCCAACAATGGTATGTATTGTTGAGCTGTACTGTACCCATTCTGCAATCTGTTAATATCGTTTTCAATCAAAGACTTTACCGTAACTAGCACACCAGAACGCTATAACCTCGTCTATACGACTTGGTTACATGATCAATTTACGACTTTATTCTCGAAGTCAACTTTCCTGTCTTTTTAACTTTCTGTCTAAGTGCATGTCTATGGCTTGGGGGGGAAACATGCACTTAGAATCACCAGAAAAGCTTGCGAAATAGTTAAATGCCATGTTGACCTAAAAAAATTCGAAACAAATTATAAGAAAAGGTTATGAAATTAACAAGAATGTGCTCAAATATGTAATAAAACCGGAGCTCAACGCATTCATTTGATCGTAGAAATCCGCTTGTTTCCCCCAATACCAAGATGGCGGAGGTCTCATGACGCCTACGGAACGTTGCATAGGCCATGTCTATTTATTTGAAAAGACTACTGCATGGCGGGAGGTGTAGCTAGCAAGCCTATGCAACATTAAGTATAGTTACAGACAGTCAAGAACTCAATTTAGTTATAGGCAATGCTTTAAAAAAAACATACATACAATTAAAGAAATGTTGCACACTATTCATGCAGTCGCAAGTAGTACTGAAAAGCAATACATAATAACCCGCTTCCATCCAGCCGTGGAAACATAATTTCCCAGGTAATAGTCTGCGCCATAATCGACGGACATGGAATGGTACATGTTACATTAAACAGAGTAAGATCGTACCTTTTAAAAGTCTTCTGTAAGATGTGTGGCAATTTTTTTTCTATATAGCATAGTTTATTTCACAGTATGTAGACTGAAATCCAGCTTTTTGTTGTGCTGGCGGCTTAAACTTCTTCCGGTAGTCCCGTCAACAGCGCGCGCTCTGTGGTAGAGAAACTTCCGTACTTTCCGCCAATCAGCGCGCGCTCTGTGGCTGCCACAGCGCCCCGTGTGGGGATTCTCCGGAGCTGCAGCTGGACGCTATTGGAGTCTTTAGAACAAAGGTCTAGTGGTGGACGTCACATTTTACGACACCGAACAACGGGGTCCAAATTATATGTATGTTAGTATGCGACCTCAAATCTAAATTAATGGAACGTTTTCATCGTTGGTCCAAGTCTATGATAATAATTTAAAAAAACATTCAGCTACAATGAAGTTAGTTATTTATTTCCACATCGGTGACCAAAACTTGGAACAGTGACGGGCACGTACCCCCCCCCCCCACTTAAGCTCTAGTTGGGTAAACTTCGAAAAACAAACAAAAATCCCGAGTTACTCTTAAAAAAGAGAGTAAATTTGACGAAGAAACTGTACATTGGATTATCGACGAACCCTTACTTGGTCCCAAGAAGAGGGTCTCGTCGTGTATTAATATTGGGTTAGGAATGAATGAAAACTTTATTTAACAGATTGCAGAATGGGTACAATACAGTACGGCTCAATACACACAATTGTTAAGGGGATGCAGACCAGAGAAAGACGTTTGTCTTGTTTACATCAGGGTTCCCCATTTTCAATTCATAGTGACATTTATGACATACACAACATACATGACATTTATGGCATAGGGACATACATTGATTGATTGAAAACTGTATTAACAGATTGCAGAATGGGTACAGTACAGCTCAATACATACAATTGTTAAGGGGATGCAGACCAGAGAAAGACTTTCGTCTTGTTTACATCAGGGTCCCCCATTTTCAATTCATCATATATGACATACACGACATACAGATAGACAGTAGGCCTACTGCTACATCTATACATTTATGACGTACCAGATTTGCAAATACAGTACTGTTTGTGGTACAAAGTGTCCAGAAAAGAGAGTATATACATTTGACATAGAAACTGTACATTGGAGGAGGTTGGGTAGGTGGGGTGGGGGACTGTACATTGGAGGTGGTTGGTGGGGGGGGGGTTGGATAGGAGAGGTGGGGGGGCACTGTACAACTGTACAAGCAAAACTGTACATTGGAATATTGACAACCATACTTCGTCATTTACTGTACATTGGAGGGGGTTGGGTTGGGACATTTACAGGGGGGAAAAGTTAAAAAAAAGAAAAAAAAAAAAAAGTAGTAGACCGCGCTCACCTCACTAGACTTGACACTGGGTGCTGTAACCTCTAATATCATACATAAAAATAGGGAAACAATGTCCAGGCACGCACTCCAGGTTTTTCCAAATTTATTGGCAGCCTGTAATCATGACGTTTCGGTGTGAACACACCTTCTTCAGAATGGCTTGCATAATTTACAGGGGCCAGTTTCGAATTGCAGTCTCCCGTAGGTGTTCTTTGAGAGTGGTTTTGAAAGTGGGTAGTTATTCACATTCCTTTACAGCTTTGGGTAGGGCGTTCCACATTGATGTGGCATAGTTGCGAAACGTGTTTAGTCCCTTGTTTGAGCCGAATCTGGGTTTAACATGATTTGTGGAGCTCCCTCTGGTGTTGTGGTTGTGGTATTCACTGACCTTTGGGAAGTATTTTGACATGTACATGGGTACCTTGGTCGCGTAGTGTATCTTGTAGACCAGGCCCATTGCAAGTTGCTGTACTCTGTCGTCTACTTACTCTAAGCCATCCTAGGTTGTCAAAGTGGGCAGGGGTGAGGTGGGTTCTAGGAGTAAGGTCAAGCAGTAGTCTGACCAGTTTGTTTTGAGATGTTTGTCATTTTGTTTTTAGCGCCTTTGAGGTGCTTTGGTACTATGAGGTGCAAGCATAGTCGTAGAACCCTTGAATGAGTGCTCCTGCCAGAGTCTTCAGGGTATTCTTGTTTACCAGAGAGGAGATCCGGTACAAGAATCTAGTTCGTTGGTTGACTTTTTTTATTACATTGGATGCCATTTTGTCACAGGAAAGATTTGCCTCTAGGATGGAGCCCAGGTAGGTAATTTCATCTTTCCTTGTGACAATATTGTCACCCACTGTAACTGAGAAGCCGTCGGTCTTGCTGAGTTTGTTATTTGAACCGAAGAGAATGGACTCCGTTTTGCCCATGTGTAATGATAGTTTGTTATCAGCGAGCCATATGCAGATTTTGCCTAGTTCCGAGCTGAGGGTTTTTTCAACCTGTAACTTGTTCCTGTCAGAGACCAGCAGGGCTGAGTCGTCCGCAAACAGGAACAAGTTGCAGTCACAAGCTGACGACATGTCATTTGCATAAATTAGGAACAGTAGCGGTCCTAGTATGCTTCCTTGTGGAACACCACAGCTCACTGTGAGGGGGCGGGATAGGGTACCGTTTACCTCCACCATCTGTTCCCTCCCCTCCAGGTAGGATTGCATCCAGCTCACTGATAGACTATCAAAACAAATTGCTTGCATGACATACAGGTATGTACCGTTACATTTGTGACATATGATATGCAGATATACAGTAGTTACCCATAGATCCTGACAGTCAGTATATACATATGATGGGGAGGAGACTGTACATTAGGAGGGGGTGGGTGGGTGAGAGAGAAATATACATACGGTGGGGAGAGAGTATACGGTGGGGAGGAGACTGTACATTAGGAGAGGGTGGGTGGGTGGGAGAGAAATATACATACGGTGGGAAGAGAATATATGTACATACATACGGTGGGGAGGAGACTGTCTATTAGGAGGGCGTGGGGGGGTTTGGACATTTACGGTGGCCAGTTTCGATCTGCAGCCACCCACTGTAACCGAGTAGCCGTCGGACATTTACTGTACATTGGAGGGTGTTGGGTTAGGACATTTACAGGGGCCAGTTTCGAATTGCAGTCTCCCATAGGTGCTCCTTGAGAGTGGTTTTAAAATTGGGTAGTGATTCACATTCATTTACAGCTGTGAGTGTGGGTAGGCGTTCCACATTGATGTGGCATAGTTGCGAAACGTGTTTAGTCCCTTGTTTGAGCAGAATCTGGGTTTAACATGATTTGTGGAGCTCCCTCTGGTGTTGTGGTCGTGGTATTCACTGACCTTTGGGAAGTATTTTGACATGTACATGGGTACCTTAGTCGTGTAGTGTATCTTGTAGACCAGGCCCATTGCAAGTTGCTGTACTCTGTCGTCTACTCTAAGCCATCCTAGGTTGTCAAAGTGGGCAGGGATGAGGTGGGTTCTAGGAGTAAGGTCAAGCAGTAGTCTGACCAGTTTGTTTTGTGATGTTTGTAATTTTGTTTTTAGCGCCTTTGAGGTACTTTGGTACCATGAGGTGCAAACATAGTCTTAGCACCCTTGAATGAGTGCTCCTGCCAGAGTCTTCAGGGTATTCTTGTTTACCAGAGAGGAGATCCGGTACAAGAATCTAGTTCGTTGGTTGACTATTTTTATTACATTGGATGCCATTTTGTCACAGGAAAGATTTGCCTCTAGGATGGAGCCCAGGTAGGTAATTTAATCTTTCCTTGTGACAATATTGTCACCCACTGTAACTGAGAAGCCGTCGGCCTTGCTGAGTTTGTTATTTGAACCGAAGAGAATGGACTCTGTTTTACCCAGGTGTAATGATAGTTTGTTGTCAGCGAGCCAGGTGCAGCACTAGGTACGGCTAGTATAATTGCAGCCTCCCACCGGTTACAGAAAAAAATGGGGCGTAGGAAAGTGCCATCATCAATATTTTCACATTTGTAATTGTATTGTCTCATAATATCAATGTGCATTTAATGCATTTCTCCCCAGATAGTTAGAATTATTAAACTAAAATGTACTCAAATTCGATTGAAACCAGTAATTGGTTTCCATAATTTTTTGGAAACCCAAACCACATATTGTAATCTGAAATAAATCTGGATTCTGATGTATTCAAAAGCAATGTTAATGTCTCCCTACACTAAAACAAGCTGGATTCTGATTTATTCAGAAGCAACATTAATGTCTCCCAGCGCTAAAAGCTGAATTATGTTGTCAGTGATGCAAACTTTTCAGTTTTTTTTCTTGAACTGAATGTTCAGATAATAATAACTGGACTTTGGAGAAGTCTTTATTTGGCATGCAGGCAGACACACATGCCATTGGGACGGCACACACACATGCAGTTAGTTGGGTCGCCAATGCGATGAGTCTCTGCACTTGACCCATCCCGTCTGCGTGTAGTCTTTTACCAACCCACTTTCAGTTTTCCGCGATCTGATTGGCCACTGACGTTTCTCTCAGCGCCAATCGCGTTACGCCTAGTTCTATCACTGGTTAAGCTTGGCGACTCTTTCGAAGTTGGTTAAGGTTAGTTTGTCTTAGAGCAGGGCGATAGACCACCAGCCCTGATTCCAAACTCTAACCTTAACCAACTTCGAAAGAGTCGCCAAGCTTAACAAGTGATAGAACTAGGCGTAACGCGATTGGCGCTGAAAGACGTCAGTGGCCAATCAGATTGCGGAACCCGAACGCGGAACTGAAAGTGCGTTGGTAAAAGACTACACGCATCCCATCGTCCTTCCCCCCAAGGGCAGCCGGGAGCAGATAGGGCGAGGGGCCGTACGCCGGGGGCGTGTATGCTTTCCGCAACGGAATTCGGTTTCCGGGTTCCTCTGATTGGCCGCGACCCCCACGTGACCGCTGCCGCTACAGCCTTCCTCAACAATTTATACGCATAGAAGTATTGACTACGCCGTAACGAATAATTAAAAAAATATACCGTTAACGGGAATATGTTGTGCCTTTACACATATGTTGGATTATGTAATTGGTTTGTCATGACAAACAAATTAAAAAAATCGCGATTTACCCGCTGGCTACAACAACACACAGTGACTGCATGTAGTCGCCCTCCTCAGAGGCAGCGGAATACTAAGCTCCCCCTTAACACTTTCTATGCCACTCACAAGTTTTCTCGGAATTATTAATATCTCGTTGAAAGCCACTCACAAGATTTCTTGGAATTTTTTTTATTTTTAGCGATCTGAAATCATATTGCATCACGCGAGCCTACCCTAGTATACCAGAGAGCCGCCGGCGATCAGATGTGGAAAAAAGCGCCCCCTATCGTCTCCCAGATGACATAAGGGATTTTGGAATGGACTCAATGAAAATGGATGGGGGAAAAAAATCCTGTACTCCACACATTTTCCAGTCCACCCATGCAGCCGGAGTACCAGGGTTCATTCAGGGGGCTCTGAGCCCCGCGGAATCATGTGTTACACTGTACACACATTGGATCTATACACTTATCGATTTTTTCGAATGGTGATCAGGAATTGGAATATACCAGTTGGATACCATCTGATGTCAGGTAAGGAATCTATGTTATCAGTGTTAGGATAATCAGACTCATTTTGATGAAGATATAGGCTGTTTTGTGAAATCGGTTTTACTGAAAAAATCCAAGAGGAAATGAACACAGCGATTATCCGTGCGCGGCTCGAATGGGCGTGCGTGTATGTATAATATTGATCATCTAGCGTTTATTTGAAAACGATTCATAAATAGGCCGACAAATATCAACGTTCTGGAATATTCCAGTAAAAGACGATTATCATAGAATGCCCCAGAATGGACTGTTTTTTACCTCAAAACGGGTGCTTTTCAAAATGCTCTCAAACGGAAATGAAGCGATAAAAAACCAATCTGCCTTGACAGCACTGACTGGAAAAGGATTCTTTGATAAGCGACGGGCAGATTAGACACAGCCATAATTTAAAACATAGATTAGGCGATATTAACGATAACATTAAAGTGGATGGTGGCATTGAAGCGCCAACTCTGGCGCCACCTCGTGGCATAGAAAGTGTTAAGCTCCAGGAGAGAGAGAGGCTGAAAACCCGCAGTTCTTGCCCGACTGATGGGAGCCGAATCCCCGCATCCGATTTGTCTGATGAATACCCCCAAAACATGGAGGTCCCGAATGCATGGAAGTATTGATTGCGCGAATATGTTGTGCCTTTACACATATGTTGGATTATGTAATTGGTTTGTTATGACAAACAAATAAAATATCGCATCGCCGGCTGTCTCTGGCTTGCTCCAGCGGACTCTGCCAGAGTCGGCGCCTCTGCCGCTGTGGTGCGCGCTGGAACACAACACACAGCAGAGCGGCAGCGATCACGTGGGCGTCGCGGCCAATCAGAGGAATCCGGAAACCGAATTCCGTTACGGAAAGCATACACGCGCCCCGCGGACCAATTCTCCACTTGCACAACCTGAAAGTAGGCACTTCCGGCTGACTTCCGGTTGCCAATGGTACTTCCTGTCCCATCCAAATACATTGGTTTTAGCTACTTTTCTCCCCTTATTTAAACAACTTTGTCGTCACAGAGAGGCAATGAAACGTTTGTATTATTATAGTATAGAATGTATTTAATAAGCAAACGTTTGTCAGCAGGGTTTTTGGGCTGTATTTCATGTAAAAACGTTTACTGTTAGTTTCCTTGCTCAGCCAGCATTAGCCTTCATTAGCTAACAGAAGCTAGTGGTTAAACAGGCCGGATTAGCTTTGAGCTAACTATCTTTCCCGACCCATGTATTCATTCCATTCTAAACATAACGTTAGTTTACAAAACAACGGGGACCTGGAGCGATGGCTAGCTAGTTAGCACCAGTCGGGGACCGGCGTCAGCTGCCGGGAGCGATGGCTAGCTAGTTAGCACCAGTCGGGGACTGGCGTCAGCTCCCGGGAGCGATGGCTAGCTAGTTAGCACCAGCCGGGGACCTGGAGCGATGGCTAGCTAGTTAGCACCAGCCGGGGACCGGCGTCAGCTCCCGGGAGCGATGGCTAGCTAGTTAGCACCAGTCGGTTGGTCCCCGGCTGGTGCTAACTAGCTAGCCATCGCTCCCGGCAGCTAACGCCGGTCCCCGACTGGTGCTAACTAGCTAGCCATCGCTCCCGGCAGCTGACACCGGTCCCCGACTGGTGCTAACTAGCTAGCCATCGCTCCCGGTCCCCGGCTGGTGCTAACTAGCTAGCCATCGCTCCCGGGAGCTGACGCCGGTCCCCGACTGGTGCTAACTAGCTAGCCATCGCTCCCGGCAGCTGACGCCGGTCCCCGACTGGTGCTAACTAGCTAGCCATCGCTCCCGGTCCCCGGCTGGTGCTAACTAGCTAGCCATCGCTCCCGGGAGCTGACGCCGGTCCCCGACCGGTGATAACTAGCTAGCCATCGCTCCCGGTCCCCGGCTTCAGCTGATTAGTGGTCTTCTGGACAAACCTTCCACCCCCAACAACATAATCCGAGGCAATGAAGTGTTCGCTGGAGATCTTCATTCCCTGCCCAACAGGCTGATCGCGCCGCCTGAGTGCAGCCAGCCTGAGTGCAGCTAACAGTAGCTACTGTCTGTAACTGTGATGCATTTTCTGTTTGCAGTCCAATGTTCAACAAAACACACACCCACACACTTATAATTTGTTCCTCAACGTTATATAGACAGGTCATGTTTTGTAAACTAACGTTATGTTTAGAATGGAATGAATACATGGGTCGGGAAAGATAGTTAGCTCAAAGCTAATCCGGCCTGTTTAACCACTAGCTTCTGTTAGCTAATGAAGGCTAATGCTGGCTGAGCAAGGAAACTAACAGTAAACGTTTTTACATGAAATACAGCCCAAAAACCCTGCTGACAAACGTTTGCTATTAAATACATTCTATACTATAATAATACAAACGTTTCATTGCCTCTCTGTGACGACTAAGTTGTTTAAATAAGGGGAGAAAAGTAGCTAAAACCAATGTATTTGGATGGGACAGGAAGTACCATTGGCAACCGGAAGTCAGCCGGAAGTGCCTACTTTCAGGTTGTGCAAGTGGAGAAGACAGCATTAGCGATCAGTTGTTGTGAACAGTGTGTTGGTTTCATGACCCCTAAGGAAGGACCACGAAACACATTCAAAACCCAATGTATTTAATTTAAGAAAAAAAATAAAGGTGAAAGTTGGATTATTTTTCTTTATATCTAAGTTTACCCTTTGGGAGATATAAGGTTTCATTTGATTTCCTCAGAAAAACCCTGCTGTCATGTAATTTGCATCAATCTGACAGGATGCATATTATAGTATTCTCACAATGTTATTCCTACCAATATGGTGCATCGCCACAGCTCACTGGCCACTGCCATTGAATGATAAGCACACGTTTGTTCTTGCCTACTAACATGTCTGCAATGGACGACTGAATACTATGAATTTCAATCAGAGGTTTGTATCAGATAGGTAATACATCAGTTTTCCCAAAGAACACACAGTGTCATAGAAGGCATTCATTGTGTCTTTTATTGAATACATATAATAATAAGTGTTGTGCCTGTGGACCACCACAAAAGGGCAGAGTTGCTAAGTTAAGTGAATTAATTACTGAGCGAGTTGGTGACGTTGACAATGTCTTATGACTGTATTGTTATTTCAATATTATATAAATATATATATAAATAATCTAATTAGTGTATATACTTGCAGGCACAATTGCACAACCCTGGCCTATTCTATAATTATATTATATTCTACTGTGCTTCTATTTGAATTTAGTTTATATTCCATTTTATTTTAGTCTATCTTTTATTTTATTCTACCATAATTGTCTGTACGTTAATGTCACACCAAACTACCAAATCAAATTCCTTGTATGTGTAAACTACTAGGCAATAATAGACCTTTCTGATTCTGATGAGGTGCTTCAAGTCTAAAAAGGTGGGTTTATCAATACATGGCTGATCAGGCTCACCAATAAGTGGGGCTGCTGTTGGATTTCTGGGGCCTAGCTGCTAGGGGGTGTAGGGGCGAGCATGTAGGCATGTTTGTGTTCAGGCCTGTCCTTGATCATTATGCTAAGCGCAGTGGGGAAACCAACGTGATGACAGGATATGAATGGGTAGTGTTCAAATTAGGGCTGTAGGAACTCTGTCGACTAATAGTTGTGGAATTTGTAAACGAATTGATTAGTTCAACAACCTGTAAAATTGTGTTTCCCACATGCGATGACATCTTTAAATCTAGCGTTTACCAGAGAGGTGTTTATTAGAATGGGAAAAAGCATAAAATGATAAGCATGGAAAAAAGCATAAAATGACAAGCAAAGTTTCATTCAGCTAAGACCAGATCAACAAATGAATCGGCTGAGAGGGCGCATCCCTAGTCAACATACAGGTCTGTGGTATTTAGGCTGGGTGAAATTGTTTTGACTGAGACAGATCCGAGACCGAGGCACTGAAGGCAGTGACTGAAAAGTCCTCAGTACCGACACAATCAGACAGAAGCTACTAACCCTACTACCCTCAGTATCTACACAATCACAGAAGCTAGTACTAACCCTACTACCCTCATAATATCTACACAATCAGACAGAAGCTACTACCGTAACCCTACTACCCTCATATCTACACAATCAGACAGAAGCTACTAACCCTACTACCCTCATATCTACACAATCAGACAGAAGCTAACCCTACTACCCTCAGTACCTACACAATCACAGAAGCTACTAACCTCAGTACCTAGACAATCACAGAAGCTACTAACCCTACTACCCCCAGTACAGACACAGACAAAAGCTACTAACCCTACTACCCTCAGTACACACAATCAGACAGAAGCTACTAACCCTACTGACCTCAGTACCTACACGATCAGACAGAAGCTACTAACCCTGCTACCCTCAGTACCAACATAATCAGACAGAAGCTACTAACCCTACTACCTACACTATGCTTTTACAAACTACTGTTCAGTCTGTGAAAAAGCAGCTCCTACTGTGTAGTGTGCAGTAGGGAAGTTCCGTTTTTGTCCAGCATCAGGACAAAAATCCCATTGCATGTTACTGGTGTCAACAGTAGCAATATGCAGCATGCGTTGGGAATCAACAGACAAAAACAAACCATTAATCTACTTGCACTTACAAGATACAAGAGTTTTATTTGTCACGGCATACAGTGACACTTGAAGGGCACATTGTCGGAATGAGGGAAATTAAGTGACACCTTTTATTGTAATACTGCACTGCATGGGAGTAAATAGATCCACTTCCTGAAAGTGAGCATACTAAATAGGGGTTTCACACTATGGTTTCACATAGGATGCGATTTGAGCTGCACCCACTGCTAGGTTCAGAGTGAATGAATGAATGAATGAAAACTTTATTTAACAGATTGCAGAATGGGTACAATACAGTACGGCTCAATACATACAATTGTTAAGGGGATGCAGACCTGAGAAAGACGTTTGTCTTGTTTCCATCAGGGTCCCCCATTTTCAATTCATATAGAGCACATCTGGAGATAAGAAAATGTGTGGGGTTTTCAAGAGTAGAGTATAACGTTAGTAGATAACAACATAACCTACATTGCATTGTTTAAACATACCTGGCAATGTGCATTTGGTTTGAAATGTGTTTGTAGAAATTCAGGCTACCAGGCTGGCTGCCTGCCTTTCGTTCGTTTCTAGACTCAGCCCAAGAAACCCTTCAGCTACCCAGTGCACTGGTCCCTAATGACTGGTCTGTTTGGTCTGCACTGTTTGGAGGACAAAATGGTTTAGAGTAAAAGTCAGATGTTTAATTACTACTGCAACTTTATTGAACTACAAAGTTATGGCAAGTGTCATCTTTAGGATGTCTTCAGGTCAGGGCTGTGACTAGGTTATAGTTGAGTACAGGGTACAGGAGCCTACAGTAGGCCTTTCATTCAGTCAAGGAATGCAGATGACAAATAGGCGAGAGTCCGACAGACACATCTAAGAAATGGTAACTGACTGTACATTCAAAGCTTTGGCAATTAAGGCAAAAACAAATTATGAAGACATCTTCAGACTGTGAAATGGCTTGAGGAGAGATAATTAAAACCCATGACAGCACATTATACAGACATCAAACAGATTGCAATATTATCCTATTCCCCCTCCAAGCCCCCCCCCCCCAAAAAAACACATTTAAAAATAACTAAATAAAAATGTGGAAAATCTGCATGAACCTATACATGCTTGCTTAGTATCTCTAATATATATATAAAAAAAACTGTTTACATTAGAGAATATGAAGCATAAAAAAATACATAAAACACAATTTCATTGAAGGCATTAAAACATCAAAAGCATGTTGAAAGAAAATAAACAGGTTTGTTTGGAAAACAGGAGCTGCAGAAGCTCGAGCCTATCACTGACGTTAAACATGTCTGCCCATTTCACTAGACTGTAGTTTGTTGTTTTAATAGCAACTAGATGCGTCGTTTCTCATCTGTGCTATGCAAGTTCTTTATATACTGCAAAATCAGTCACCCTGCCACTTTACGAGAGCAATCAATGACCAGATTGCCAACATTAATCTGCTTCAGCGCATATCTCATTCTCATCAAGAGGGCTGCAGCCAGGATAGTTGACAATTTCTTGAGTATCTTCATCATTCTCCTGGTGCGTTGTACCTTCACATTCCTCTGTTAGCCACACTAGGAGCACTATTTCTAACACTTAGCTAGTTATTTAAGCTGTTGCTAGTCACGGGTGGAACTCTTACAGATACTATGTACGTTTGTTATAGTATTTACCTTGTGGCCATGAGGATCTTGTCTTCCTGAAGTAACGTTATTCCAATGAGATGCACTTATGTCCCTGGAATGTTGATTGTTGTAAAATCAGGCATTCGAACATTTGAGTGTAGTTATAGTCTCCGATTAGGAAACCAAATTAATCTAAATGATCATAATACACACAATGTAATGGCTTGTTTGCCACCACATGTGTTCCAGTATGGGGAGGTAACAAACATCACAGTCTGTAAACATCATCTGCACACCCTCTATACACTGCAACAATTTAGTTAAATCACAGACACCTCAAGTTTCAAGTTTCTTTAATAGTTGTCATACAGAAGTACAGAATACTTTTATACAAAATGCTTCTTACTGTTACGCTCCAGAGACTGTGCTAGACAAGATAAGTATGAAATAAAATAGTATAGCATGTAAAAATAGAAGTAGAAATAGAAGTCACACCTGCCACACATTATGGAAGCAATCGGTTGATAATAGCTAACATTAATCCATAGTTGCTTCAATCTCATTCTCATCAAGAGGGGGAAAGCTTCCAATGATGGTTTCTTCAGCATCTTCTTTGTCATTTACCACCTTATTTTTGTTGACAGAGCCTTTTGTTGACAAAGCTCTGGCTTTGACAGTACCTGGGGGACGGCCTCTCTTCCTCGGGGAACCATAATTGATGGAAGGTGAGGATGGAGTAGTGGATGACAAACTCTTTCGAAGGTGAGCCCCTTTTTTTTTTACTCTGCCTTGCGCGGGCGTCCTCTGCCTCTGTGCGGAGTAGGGGCATTTCCCTCTGCAGGATCAACATGTGGGTATTTGTGTGGCCTTCCCCATGGCTTACACACTTTTGGCTTATTGACCTCTTCACCTGACGATAAAGGGTACTTCCTTGGCCTGCCTCTCCCTTTTACCAAACTGGGCTTCTTGTTGACAGAGCCCTTTGGCCGACCCCTCTTCTTGGGTGGACCAAAAATACAATAATCCTCGTCATCATCGTCATCTTCTTCTTCTTCTTTAGATTTCCGGCAGTGTAGACGCATCGTGGCGTATTACTGCCCTCCACAGTTCTCTTGATGAGCTCTTCTTCTTCTTCTTTCTTCTTTTGACTTTCCCGCCCTCCTCAGTTCTTATACTACGCTAGTATGGTTGCCATAGTATGGTTTCTGCCCCCTTTCCCTTCACCATCCTGAAGTGCAGCTACCGCTGCTACTTCTCGGCCAGGCCCCCCTCAGTGATGCACTCACTGCCCCCTGAGATCTGACTCTGGCCTTCTTGGTCCCCTACAATCCGCTTAATTAACTCACCATTCACTTCCTCCCACTTCAGACCCTCCATACCCAAGTGCAGAATTGCCTCTTTAACTACCAACTTGATCCTTTCCGTTCTACTCGTAACCAAAGCTGTCGCGTTAACCACTCCTGCCACAAAGGCCACAATATTAAATTTCTCCTCCCACACCCTCTTTTTAACCTCCTGCTCCACCCTCTCCGCCGAATGCCCTTCCCCACCCCCCTGTCCCTTATCTTGATCTCCCTGACCTACCATTTCCCTCTTGCGTTTCCCCATGGATCCTTTTGGCCGACCCATCTTCTTGGGTGGACTAGAACTACAAGAATCCTCGGCATCACTTTCCGAAATACAATAATCCTCGTCATCATCGTCATCACTTTCCGCCTTGCCTTTCATGGGGGTGGATCCTTTTGGCCGACTAGAACTACAAGAATCCTCGTCATCATAGTCATCACTTTCCGCCTTGCGTTTCATGGCGGTGGATCTTTTTGGCCGATCCATCTTCTTGGGTGGACTAGAACTACAAGAATCCTCGTCATCATCGTCATCATCGTCATCATCGTCATCACTTTCCGAAATACAATAATCCTCGTCATCACTTTCCGCCTTGCGTTTCATGGGGGTGGATCCTTTTGGCCGATCCATCTTCTTGGGTGGACTAGAACTACAAGAATCCTCGTCATCATCGTCATCACTTTCCGCCTTGCCTTTCATGGGGGTGGATCCTTTTGGCCGAAGCCTTCCCTTCGTCAGAGGACTGGGACCACCGTTTGATAAGTGTTGACTGGCAACATGCTTGCTAGGTATTCTTTTCGTTTTAGAACCTTTCGGCCTGCCTATCTTCCTCTTAGGAAAAGCGTCGTCAGCCCCAGATCCAACATGCTTGCTAGGTCCTTTCGGCCTGCCTATCTTCCTCTTAGGAGGAGCGTCGTCAGCCCCAGATTCATCTTCACTAATGACCTTCTGCACCAAATTTGATCCCAGGTCAGTTAAGTTAACATGTGTCACCCACACTTGTAATTCCCTAGAACCTTCGAGTATACTCCTTGCTCTTTTAGTAGGCGTGAGGCTGTTGTTGGAGCCGTCTGCCCCAGACTCCCCCTCACTACCTCCAGCATCTCCCTGTATCTCCTCTGTCGCCACAATATCTTCTTCCATACTTTTGCCTTGATGGTGCAGCACCTGTTAATCAGATATGTTGAAAAGGTGAGTGAAAAACTCTAAATTACTACAGTAATCAATTCAATCTTGATTGCAAAAGTACTGTCAGGTAGAATATGCAGTCTTTGGGACAGTGACACATTTTGTTGTTTTGGCTCTGTGCAGTCTACGTTCAGCTTTAAAAGAGACAAAAAATAAAATAAAACTAAAGACAGTCATTTTGCTGCCCTAGTGGTTGATTGGCAGACTTTGATAGACCAGTGCATTTAGTCGGTCTTCATCAACTTGTAAATGTATCATGTGACCAAGTTGTATATACAAGATAATATCGTTTGGGTGCGCTAGTTAGGTCAGAAAGTCAGGACCAATCTCACCCAAAGAAGCAGATTTAGACAGAGGACAACATTTATTTCATGTTACAGGAGGTTTCCTCAACCTTCAGGCATCCTGGTATGTCAATATCATATTTCTGATGATGTCTGATTGATTGATTGAAAACTTTATTAACAGATTGCAGAATGGGTGAGTTGAGGACTGGCTGAACGCACCATACCTGATTTCATGTTACGGTAATATAAAATATTTCTGAGTAAGTAAAATAAAATTACATCACTGTTGGGAGGTCTAAAGTTAATTTCAGTTTATTTTTATTTGCCTGGCTATAATATGAAGCAAGCAATTGTAGCGGTATATACACAGCTGTGAATGAGCTAAATGAGACTCAGACATCATCAGAAATATGACGTTGTGACATACTGGGATACTTAAAAGTTGATCAAACCACCTGCATCAAGAATTGTTGAATGATCTGGCTAATTCGGCTGCCTTTGATATGATTGGTCCTGACTGATGAATTGAAAATGGGGGACCCTGATGTAAACAAGACGAAAGTCTTTCTCTGGTCTGCATCCCCTTAACAATTGTATGTATTGAGCTGTACTGTACCCATTCTGCAATCTGTTAAGTTTTCAATCAATCAAAGACTTTACCGTAACTAGCACACCAGAACACTATAACCTCGTTTATACGACTTGGTTACATGATCAATTTACAACTTTATTCTCTAAGTCAACTTTCCTGTTTTTATCCACTTTTTCTCCCATTTTTCTCCCATCCCAATTTCGTATCATCCAATTCAACCCTCCCCTGTCTCGAACGCTGTTTCTTGCCTCCCACAAGCCGGCTGCAATGTGGACTAAGTCATACATAGCACGAGTCCCCTCCGATACTCGAGGTAACAGCAGTCGCATCTTTTCACCTGCACGGCGCGATCTTTCAGCGTCAGGGGTCTGCACTTTGGAGGGGCACCGCCCCCATCGCTTCCTGATTCTACTGCGCAGGCGCACCAACCGACCTGTAGGAGTCGCTGTCCACAACGCCCGATCCCCACCCATCAGTTTCCCACCCCCTAATACTGCCAATGTGTATTAGTACGGACGACCAGCTAAACTGAAAGCAATGTGGAGCGCTGGGCTCAAACAGGCGAACCCAGCGTCTCCAGTATTCGTGGTGAGCGCCTTGCCCACTGCACCACGTAGCCGCCCGCAACTTTCCTGTCTTTTTAACTTTCTGTCTAAGTGCATGTCTATGGCTTGGGGGGGAAACATGCACTTAGAATCACCAGAAAGGCTTGCGAAATAGTTAAATGCCATGTTGACCTAAAATTTTTCAAAACAAATTATATAAAAAGGTTATGAAATTAACAAGAATGTGATAAAATATGTAATAAAAACGGAGCTCAACGCATTCATTTGATTGTAGAAATCCGCTTGTTTCCCCCAATACCAAGATGGCGGAGGTCTCGTGACGCCTAACGGAACGTTGCATAGGCCATGTCTATTTATTTTAAAAGACTACTGCATGGCGGGAGGTGTAGCTAGCAAGCCTATGCAACAATAAGTATAGTTACAGTCAGACACAGTCAAGAACTCAATTTAGTTATAGGCAATGCTTTTTCCAGCCATGGAAACATAATTTCCCAGGTGTGAATGAATGAATGAAAACTTTATTTAACAGATTGCAGAATGGGTACAAATTAGTACGGCTCAATACACACAATTGTTAAGGGGATGCAGACCAGAGAAAGACGTTTGTCTTGTTTACATCAGGGTCCCCCATTTTCATTTCATATTGACATTTATGACATACACAACATACATGACATTTATGGCATAGGGACATACAGGTATATAGTAGATACATTTGTGACATAAACGGTATTCCAATATACAGTACTGTTAGCCATATATCCTGTCAGAGTATACGTATGATGGGGAGGGGACTGTACATTCGGAGGGGGTGGGTGGGTGGGAGAGAAATATACATACGGTGGGGTGGAGACTGTACATTTGGAGGGGGTGGGTGGATGGGAGAGAAATATACATACGGCGGGGAGAGAATATATACATGCGGTGGGGAGGAGACTGTCTATTAGGAGGTGGTGGGGGGTTTGGGCATTTACGAGAATAGTTTTTTTTTTTTTGTTTTTTTTTTTTTATTATTAGCGATCTGAAATTATATTGCATCAAGCGAGCCTACCGTTGGAGATCCAGGCACCGCCGGCACTCAGATGTGAAAAAAGCGCCCCCTATCGTCTCCCAGATGGTAAATCACCCAGAAAGGATTTCTGACTCCATATTTTACTTCTCACTGATGTAACCGGGGAATACCAGAGTTCATTCTGGAGCCTTGGTGCCGCGGCGAATGTGTTCTACTGTATACACGATGGATCAATCAAATGAGCGATTTTTTCGAATGGCGATCGGAAATTGGAATAAACAATTTGGATACCATCTGACCTTAGGTAAGGAATCTATGTTATCAGTCTTAGGATAATCAGACTCGTTTTCACGGATATATAAGCGTTTCCCCTATATGTGATATAGCTGTTAAGACTGTAAAAGCCATCAGGAAATAAGAGCAGCGATTATCAGCGCGCGGCACGAGCGTGCGTGCGCACACATATACTATCGATCATCTAGCGTTTATTTGAAAACGATTCATAAATAGGCAGACAAATGACAACGTTCTGGAATATTCCAGTAAAAGACGATTATCATAGAATGGGTTGTTTTTTCCGCGAAAACGAGTGATTTTCAAAATGCTATCAAACTGAAATGAAGCGATAAAAAAAACAATCTGCCTTGACAATGTTGACTGGAAAATGAGTCTTTGATAAGCGACGGGCAGATTAAACACATAGCCATAATTTAAAACATAGATTAGGCGATATTAAGTTAACATTGGAGTGGATGGTGGCATTCAAGGGGGTAAAAAGGAAAACACGGCTGACAATCAATGTGTTAAGAGCAGTTTTGAATGTGGGTAGGGATTCACATTACTTTACAGCTTTGGGTAATAGTCTGCGCCATAATCGACGGACATGGAATGGTACAATGCTGGCGAAGCTAGCAGCCGGCACATCAGAGCACACGCTAACAATGAGACGACGAGGAAAACAGAGCCACGAGAGCGTCGCAGTAGCCGACGTCGAAGGTACGAGACTAACATTAACATGACGGCTACTGAGAAGGCTAGTGGTACAGCTAGCGAGGCTATTTCACCAAGGCCACAAGACTGTGGTGAGAACCGGCAGACTCGGCCTAATCCAAAAACAAACAGCCCCAGAACTGTTGGAAAGAAAAATACTAACTTCACACAGAAAACAGACTGCATATTGATTGGAGATTCCACAACAAGGTACGTGGAAATGGCAAACACAGAAAATCGATGTCTAGAAAACACATCTGTGAAGGAGCTGACCAAAATACTTCCAACACTCATCGGGCCAGACAAAACAAAAATTGTCATTCACTCTGGATCGTTTGACATCCTGCGAAGGAAAACGGGCACAGAGACATTGAAAGAAGATTTCACTTGTTTAATGAACACACTAGAAAAATATCAGGATGTATCCATCAGTGGACCAATTGCATGCTATCGCAGAGGACAAGAAGCCTTTAGTAGACTCCTAAATTTTAATTCATGGTTAGAATCTGCCTGTCTTACACACGGACTGAATTTCATTGACAATTTTAATGTGTTCTGGAATAATCCTGAACGCTTTCAGAGGAATGGATTCTTCCCAAACCGCCTTGGTTCGAGGCTTCTAGCAGCAAACCTACGTCATGCCTTAGTGACTTCCAAGGGCATCAAACTCATGATACAAGCACGAGCACAAGGCATCCTGTCCCCAGACAAGGCCATCATGGCCACCAGCAACCCGCTTGATCAAATGTCCCCGAGAGAGCTAATCAAATCAGCTCATCATGCACTAGAGGAGATGGACAGTCTGCTAGCACCAAAAAGGGTATTAAATGAATAGTACAAACACCATGCCATCTTTCAAAACATACCCGTAATCTTAACCAGCCAATGGCATGGTAAAAGCTATAACAGATATACACCATCAATGCGTTCACCTGCTATTAACCTCAAAGCCATCAAGGTCAAGCCAAAGCAGACCTCCTCTAAAGAAGTCCAACTAATAAAATTAGCCCTCCTAAATGTCAGATCACTGAATAATAAAACATTTTTAGTAAATGATCTGATTAAAGAAAATAACTTAGATTGCATTTGCCTAGTAGAGACATGGCTAAATAATGACACAGCTACATCAATGATAGAGGCTTCTCCACCAGACTATAATTTTTATCAAATACCCAGAAAAAATCGAAGGGGTGGCGGAGTTGCAGCAATTTTCTCCTCAAAACTCTTGTTTAGAATCACGGAACTAGGCGAGTTCATGTCGATGGAATATCTTGCCATTGAGCTCAAAACAGAATCAACCATTATTGTCACAATATACCGACCGCCCAGACACTCACCAATATTTATACAGGAGCTCTCTGAACTGATCTCATTATGCGTTACCGGATATGATAAGGTGATCCTAAATAGAACATCCATTTGAATAAGAAAACAGACTCCAAAACTATAGAACTAGAAAATCTACTGGATAGCTTTGACCTAACACAACATATAACAAATGCAACTCACAAGCTTGGAAATACATTAGACTTAGTTATAACAACAACTGGGCTAAGCATAACAAATGTCTCAATAACTGAATTACCTGTCTCCGACCATCACTGTATATTTTTTGATACTCAAATAACCCTTAAGGCTTACTAAAACAAAAAAAGAAATCATAGTTAAAAAGAGGCTCCTAAACGACAAGGCTGAATCAAAGTTCATTAATCTTATCAGATTACATGAACCACACAATCATGACAGCTCTCTAAATGAAATGGTAGAAAATCTCAATGATGCACTGTCATCTGTATTAGATTCTGTCGCCCCACTAAAAATGAAAAAAAACCAGAGCCTCGCCCTGGCTGAACTATAATGCTGTCAACAAAGAAAAAAGGAAATGTCGTGCAGCAGAGCGAAAATGGAGAAAAACAAAAACCACCATATGCTGTGATATATACAAAGATGCTTTAACTGCTTATAATAAAACCATCCGCTTAGCAAGGAAAGATTACTTCTCTAAAATCATTACAGAAAATGCTGGAAACTCCAGAATCCTTTTTTCCACTATTAATCTACTACTCAACACTGCCCCTACACCTCCTCAGTCATCAACGGTTAAGTGTGAAGAACTTGCACTATTCTTTAACAACAAAATAACCTTGATCAGGGCCAGCATTACTCATGATGGAAATAAAGCTGATTGCAGCAAACCGTGCAATGTAACCATGAGAAGTTTCACATGCATCACATTAGATGTACTCTGCAAAACTGTCTCAGAATGTAACTCCTCCACCTCAGACATTGACCCTATACCTACAGCTTTCTTCAAACGGGTGTTTAATAGTGTTTCAAGCCCTGTGCTAGATATCATAAACACTTCCCTTAGAACTGGTATTTTCCCAGATGCCTTTAAAACAGCAGTTGTAAAGCCATTACTAAAAAAAAATAACTTGGATAGTAATGAAATAGCAAATTATCGTCCAATATCCAACCTACCATTCATTAGCAAAGTACTTGAAAAGATAGTTTCAGTTCAAATAAATTCCTTTCTTGAAGAAAACAACATCTTAGAAGAATTTCAGTCGGGATTCAGAAAATATCATAGCACTGAAACTGCCCTCACCAAAATAATTAGTGACCTCAGGCTAAACTCTGACGAGAATAAGATCTCCATCCTTATCCTGCTAGATCTCAGTGCAGCATTTGATACAATCGATCACGATATTCTAATCGACCGTCTTGAAAACCTTGTCGGTTTCTCAGAACATGTGCTAAGCTGGTTCAAAACATACATCAGAGGGAGGACATTCTATGTTAGACTAGGAGAGCACATGTCTGATATATACCACAACAACTATGGAGTTGCACAAGGGAGTTGCTTAGGTCCTTTACTCTTCTCCCTTTACATGTTACCGCTGGGTGATATCATCAGAGAACAAAATGTAGATTTCCATAGCTATGCGGATGATACACAACTGTACATATCTGCTGAACCAAATGATACAGCGATTAGCTCCATTACAGACTGCTTACTGGCAATAAATAAATGGATGAGTAAGAACTTCCTGAAACTAAATGAGAACAAAACTGAAATTCTAATTATCGGCCCCAAAACTAAAAAAGAAACGTTAATAAAGAACCTAGGAGGACTAACCCCTTGGATCAAATCTGAGGTCACTAGTCTCGGGGTTATCATAGATTCAGAACTGAACTTCAATTCTCATATTAGCAAAGTAACGAAAACATCGTTCTTCCATCTCAGAAATATAGCAAAAGTATGACCATTTATTAATCAGAACGATGCTGAGAAGCTAATTCATGCATTCATATCTAGCCGGTTAGACTACTGTAATGCACTTTTCACAGGTCTCCCTAAGAAAACCACAGAGAGGCTTCAGCTAATCCAAAACTCCGCAGCCCGACTGCTAACTAGAACCAAAAGGAGAGAGCACATTAGTCCAGTCTTAGCTGCTTTACACTGGCTTCCTGTAACATTTAGAATTGACTTTAAGGTCCTTCTCCTTACATACAAAGCTCTAAATGGACAGGGACCTAGCTACATCACCAACACTCTAATAAATTACACGCCAGCAAGAACACTGCGATCATCAGCTGCTGGACTACTAGAGGCTCCCAGAAACAGTCAAAAGAGGATCGGTAATGCAGCCTTTATCAACTATGCCCCAAAACTGTGGAACAAACTACCCCAAAACATCAGGGAAGCCAACTCGCTAGACATCTTCAAAAGACAGCTTAAAACCTATCTCTTTGCTCAGGCATTTCAATGACTTACCTGCACTATTCTTACCCTGCCTACTTTTCTATGCTAATTTTATCTTATTCTACACTGCCTATCAAATTCATGTGTCGGTTATATGACTATTTTTAAACTGAATCATTTTAAACAATTTTTCACACTTTTTACTGTAACCTTGCTATTTACATTTTTTACTGTTGTTGTATGTCCGTTCTATTTTATAATTTTTAGACTATTTTTAAACTTAATCATTTTAAACTACTTTATTATTTGTATTACTGAATAGAGAGCCTATTAGGATGCTAGATCCTAATGTGAAACACTGATTTACCATACCCTGCTATGCTCACCCATGCCTGTATTTTACTGTTGTGAAGCACTTTGAACTGCAACCTCTGTATAAAAAGTGCTATACAAATAAAGTTATTATTATTATTACATGTTACATTAAACAGAGTAAGATCGTACCTTTTAAAAGTCTTCTGTAAGATGTGTGGCTAATTTTTTTCTATATAGCATAGTTTATTTCACAGTATGTAGACTGAAAAGTCTGAAATCCAGCTTTTTGTTGTGCTGGCGGCTTAAACTTCTTCCGGTAGTCCCGTCAACAGCTCGCGCTCTGTGGTAGAGAAACTTCCGTACTTTCCGCCAATCAGCGCCCGCTCTGTGGCTGCCACAGCGCCCCGTGTGGGGATTCTCCGGAGCTGCAGCTGGACGGACGTCACATTTTACGACACCGAACAACGGGGTCCAAATATATGTATGTATATGCGACCTCAAATCTAAATTAATGGAACGTTTTCATCGTTGGTCCCAGTCTAGGATAATAATTTAAAAAAAACATTCAGCGCTACAATGAGTTTCAAGTTTCTTTAATAGTTGTCATACAGAAGTACAGAATACTTTCATACAAAATGCTTCTTACTGTTACGCTCCAGAGACTGTGCTAGACAAGATAGTATCAAATAACATAGTATAGCATGTAAATTAGAAGTAGAAAATGAGGTCACAGTGTTCAGTATAGACATATGTACAATGTTCGATGCAGAATAGACGTAACTGAGTTACCATATAATATACAATACTATGCAGTGTACTAATGTACAATACTATATAGTGCAAAGCAGAAATGGGATGAGGTACAATTTAGGTACAATTTACAGTAAGGTGTACGAGTTGTAGTGCAATCCTTCATCAATAAATATAAAGTGTGGGGAGTGGGTGCTACAGTGTGTTTGTTTAAAGTGAGTGTGTGCTATAAAGTGTGTGGAGTGGGTGCTACAGTGTGTTTGTTTAAAGTGAGTGTGTGCGTGTGGATGTGTGTGCTATGTGCGTTTGATGGTTGTTGTTGTGTAGTGTTCATTGTTCGTTTAGCAGCCTGATGGCCTGGGGATAGAAGCTTCTTCTGAGTCTTTCTGTGCTCGCCTTGAGACTCCGGTATCGCTTGCCTGACCGCAGCAGTTCAAAGAGGCAGTTGTTCGGGTGACTGGAGTCTTTAATGATTCTCTTAGCCTTGCCCCTGCACCGCTTGTTGTAAATGTTCTGGAGGGTGGGGAGCCCCCCTCCAATTGTGCGTTCGGCTGAACGTGTCACTCTTTGTAGTCTGCTTCGGTCTTGTGCAGTGCTATTCCCAAACCAGGAGGTGATGTTGCCAGTCAGGATGCTCTCTATTGTACATGAGTAGAAGTTCTTAAGGATCTTCTAACTGACTTGGAACTTCCTTAGGCGCCTGAGGAAGTAGAGGCGTTATAGTTATATTAAATATAGTAGGAGTTATATTATATTATATTTATTTATATTTATATATTTATTTATTTCCACATCGGTGACCAAACCTTGGAACCGTGACGGGCACGTACTCTCCCCCTCCCCTCCTCCCCCCCTTAAGCTCTAGTTGGGTAAACTTCGAAAAACTCAAAAATTCCAGCGTTACTCTTACTGGCTTTGAACTGTTGAAACAGTAATTCAGAACAGTTTACCATTGTACGACTTTGAACTGTTTAACAGTAATCCAGAACTATTTTATTGCACTGTAAAATATATATATTTTTTAATCTAATCTTTTTAATCTATTCTATTCTACAATTTTATTGCACTGCACTATTTTACTCTGTCTATTTTATCTTGCTCCTTTTATTATTGTCTATTTAAAACTAGCCCCTTACGTGACTGCGATCTGCAAGCCAGGGGCTTTTCATATCCGCAGTCACTCTCAGCTATGCCGCCACCAGGCTCATATTAAATACCAAGCGCTGAATTCTGAGCTGGGGGTGGGTCAAAATATATCAGATATGAATTTCAAAGATACCCAGCGTACAATATGGGTTTAACACAGCTTTACGGTGGGGTCTGGAAGCTCGGAGTTGCTAATAAACAGTTTAAATCATTGTTACAAAACGAGTGGTACTCACAGAGCGAACGTTGGCAAGATGGCGTCTTCTTCTGCCGCTATTTGGCTGCCTGGTGCGCATGCGCTGTGACACCAACGGCGGAAATGGACGTTCGGTCCGTAAGTACCACTCATTTTGTAACAATGATTTAAACTGTTTATTAGCAACTCCGAGCTTCCAGACCCCACCGTAAAGCTGTGTTAAACCCATATTGTACGCTGGGTATCTTTGAAATTCATATCTTGATATATTTTTGACCCACCCCCAGCTCAGAATTCAGCGCTTGGTACTTAATATGAACCATAAACTAGGTGGCCTGTTGGGATGTTAGATCCTAATGTGAAAAACTGTGATTTTATATGTCTGCACTTTATGTGCTCATTTTATGCCTGTCTTTTTTCTGTTGTGAAGCACTTTGAGCTGCAGTTTCTGTATGAAGGTGCTATACAAATAAAGTTTATTATTATTATTATATCTAAGTTTACCCTTTGGGAGATATAACGTTTCATTTTATTTCCTCAGAAAGACCCTGCTGTCATGTAATTTGCATCAATCTGACAGGATGCATATTGGCAATTCCAGCGTTATGGATGTTACATTCAGAGAGAAAATTGGAAACTTACATTTACATTTACATTTAGTCATTTAGCTGACGCTTTTATCCAAAGCGACTTACAAGTTCTGTACGACAAGCCATCAGGAAGAGCACAACTCTATCAGCTGAACTTAACTTAACATTGACATTAAGTTGACATCGATTTGAATTGGAAGTATAATTTACACATTTTAGTTACACTTATTGAGATAAAGATGAGCCTGCAGTAACAAATAATTTTACCTTTTGGATTTTGAGATAGGTGACAAAATACACAGCGTTATGGATGTTACGGATATGGACAAGCTTTTCGGACTCACTGAACAGTACACATGATGAAAACTCTGAATATCTTTTTCAAAGAATAACATGTTTACTATCACTTTGTAGGGAATGGTTTGAGGTACCCAAAAAGCACATTCAGGAAAACCTGGCATTTCCTCTCAAGGAATGAATCACAAAAAAGTGCCGTTATGGATGTTACATTTTTGCGTTATGGATGTTACACGTCTGAAATAGACAAAAAACACTATCAAAAATAGGGCTTTACCCACATGTGTTTGACTTCGGTGGACCATTTTGAGGGTCAAACCAGTCTGGATTCATGTTGTAGTCTGAAAAAAATGCCAGGAAATGCTTGTTGAATATATATAGAACACAACTGTTCTAGAATGTTCGATTATGACATGATACTGTGACATCACAAATGTTCTAGAATGTTTGATTATGACATCATACTGTGACATCACAAATGTTCTAGAATGTTCTTATGACATGATACTGTGACATCACAAATATTCTAGAATGTTCTATTATGACATCATACTGTGACATCACAAAAAAAATCTTTTCTTTTCTTTTGGTCTTAAATAGTTTCAAAATATCAGTCACTTCTGAAAATAAATTACAAAAAGTTTTTGGAAAATAGCTCTTTATTTGATTAACATAAAAAAGTGTTTTCTATACAGAGAACAGCAATATTAATATCGGTTAAATCAGAAAATGAGTTTTGGAGCAATTCCATGAAAATGTCAACCTCACCATGAAAGAGAAAGTTATAAAAAATCAAGTCCAATTCACTCTGCCTGGACTGGTTCAGAGAAATGGTATCTCCCTCTGTTATCCATGTGAGGTTTGAGGTGTTCACGAATCTGATCAAAACTGACCCAGGACTTGTCCTCTTTGGTTGGAAGTGCAGCGGTAAGCCTCCATAAGGGACATGGACATGTGGCGTTTCTGAACCCTCTGCTTGACTCCTTCTCTTTTTTTTTTATCCACTTTTTCTCCCATTTTCTATATTTTCTCCCATCCCAATTTCGTATCTTCCAATTAAACCCTCCCCTGTCACGAACGCTGTTTCTTGCCTCCCACAAGCCGGCTGCAATGTGGACTAAGTCATACATAGCACAAGTCCCCTCCGGTACTTGAGGTAACAGCAGTCGCATCTTTTCACCTGCGCAGCTCGATCTCTCAGTGGCGAGGAGTAACGCGTGGGAGGCTCACGCTGCCCCCGACACTTCCCGATTCTACTGCGCAGGCACACCAACCGACCTGTAGGAGTCGCTGTCCACAACGCCCGATCCCCACCCATCAGTTTCCCACCCCCTAATACGGCCAATGTGTATTAGTATGAACGACCAGCTAAACTGAAAGCAATGTGGAGCGCTGGGCTCGAACAGGCAAGCCCAGCGTCTCCGTCATTCGTGGCGAGCGCCTTGCCCACTAGCACTACGCCACGTAGCCGCCCTTGCTTGACTCCTTCTCTTATGGTCACTGCATCCTTCATTCCTGGGGCCTGTCTTGAAATGTCATCCCTGGAATAATACTGGAATAATACTCATTTACTTTTTGGTTTCATTTGAGGTTTCTGTGTTTTTTGGGGTGGGTTTCTTGTCACGATACTCGGCAAAGACGCGAGGGGGAGATGGCCGACAGCAGCCGATTAGCAGTAGGCTAACGTGGACACTGCTCTGCCTAGACCAACAATGTGTGAAAAAGTTGTGTCTGGGAATATGTTGGATTTTAATCAAACAAGGAGTCATAAAATACTTCTGATTTAAATCAAACAAAGGGGTCATAATCGGACTTAACAACACACATTTTTGATCGTTTTTTTGTCTATTTCAGACGTGTAACATCCATAACGCAAAAATTTAACATCCATAACAGCACTTTTTTGTGATTCATTCCTTGAGAGGAAATGCCAGGTTTTCCTGAATGTGCTTTTTGGGTACCTCAAACCCTTCCCTACAAAGTGATAGTAAACATGTTATTCTTTGAAAAAGATATTCACAGAGTTTTCATCATGTGTTCAGTGAGTCCGAAAAGCTTGTCAATTTCCGTAACATCCATAACGCTGTGTATTTTGTCACCTATCTCAAAATCCAAAAGGTCAAAACATTTCTTATTGCAGGGCTGCAGGCTCATCTTTATCTCAATAAGTGTAACTAAAATGTGTAAATTATACTTCAAACAAAGGGGCCATAATCGGACTTAACAACACACATTCGCAATGTAACATCCGTCACTTGCAATGTAACAGCCATAACGGTAACATCCATAACACTTGTAAAGAATACAAAAAATAAGACCAGAATGACTAATTGTTGCTAATATGTCATCTTTATAAAAGTTAGCTTTGCTTAGGAAGTTTGGTTGACATTGCATTCCAGATGCATGTTTTATGACAACTTTTCCTGGAAAACGTTATGGATGTTACATTCGCTGTCCCATAAAGGGGCATTATAACAGCATGCTTCACCTGCCAATGGAAAGACACAAAGTACATAATTGATTCACATATTGATACAACAGCCCTTCATGACCAAAGGTGAGGTTAGAAAAATATCTGTTGATTTATTTTTTTGCCATTCTGGCCATTCAGAAAGTCATACAATTAGGTTAATCAAAACATTTATTTTTACATCATTGTGTCTCCTCCTCTAGTGTGAAAAAACATGCATTCTCATAAATATTACGATCAAATCTATTTTGTACTTCAATATATAGACCTTGATGATACATTTGAAATTGGTTTGGTTATGATCATGTTATTTAAATTTTTTCATGGTGAGGTTGACATTTGCATGGAATTGCGAATATATAGTATTCTCACAATGTTATTCCTACCAATATGGTGCAACGCTACAGCTCACTGCCATTGAATGATAAGCACACGTTTGTTCTTGCCTACTAACATGTCTGCAATGGATGACTGAATACTATGAATTTCAATCAGAGGTTTGTATCAGATAGGTAATACATCAGTTTTCCCAAAGAACACACAGTGTCATAGAAGGCATTCATCGTGTCTTTTATTGAATACATATAATAATAAGTGTTGTGCCCGTGGACCACCACAAAGGGCAGAGTTGCTAAGTTAAGTGAATTAATTACTGAGCGAGTTGGTGACGTTGACAATGTCTTATGACTGTATTGTTATTTCAATATTATATAAATATATATATAAATAATCTAATTAGTGTATATACTTGCAGGCACAATTGCACAACCCTGGCCTATTTTATAATTATATTATATTCTACTGTGCTTCTATTTGAATTTAGTTTATATTCCATTTTATTTTAGTCTATCTTTTATTTTATTCTACCATAATTGTCTGTACGTTAATGTCACACCAAACTACCAAATCAAATTCCTTGTATGTGTAAACTACTTGGCAATAATAGACCTTTCTGATTCTGATGAGGTGCTTCAAGTCTAAAAAGGTGGGTTTATCTATAAGTATACATGGCTGATCAGGCTCGCCAATAAGTGGGGCTGCTGTTGGATTTCTGGGGCCTAGCTGCTAGGGGGTGTAGGGGCGAGCATGTATGCATGTTTGTGTTCAGGCCTGTCCTTGATCATTATGCTAAGCGCAGTGGGGAAACGTGATGACAGGATATGAATGGGTAGTGTTCAAATTAGGGCTGTAGGAATTCTTAGTCGACTAATAGTTATGGAATTTGTAAACGAATTGATTAGTTCAACAACCTGTAAAATTGTGTTTCCCACATGCGATGACGTCTTTAAATCTAGCGCTGAGCTAACAATATACTCGTTATCACCATACGTAACACAACGCTTATATTGAAACACGTTGACAATCATTAGGGCCATTCTTTCAACCTAAAAGTGCACTTTCTTCAACCTCAAACCTAAATTCCTTAGCAACCCGTATTACCAAGTAAACAAATCACAGAACGATAGCCAGTTAGTTAGCCAGCAACCAGCCAGGTACCGACGTTAGCTCTCAGAACGATTAGCCACGTTAGTTAGCCAGCAACCAGCCAGGTACCGATGTTAGCTCTCAGAACGATTAGCCACGTTAGTTAGCCAGCAACAAGCCAGGTACCGACGTTAGCTCCCGGAACGATTAGCCACGTTAGTTAGCCAGCAACCAGCCAGGCAGAGATGTTAGCTCTCAGAACGATTAGCCACGTTAGTTAGCCAGCAACCAGCCAGGCTGAGATGTTAGCTCTCAGAACGATTAGCCACGTTAGTTAGCCAGCAACCAGCCAGGCAGAGATGTTAGCTCTCAGAACGATTAGCCACGTTAGTTAGCCAGCAACCAGCCAGGCAGAGATGTTAGCTCTCAGAACGATTAGCCACGTTAGTTAGCCAGCAACCAGCCAGGCAGTGATGTTAGCTCTCAGAACGATTAGCCACGTTAGTTAGCCAGCAACCAGCCAGGCAGAGATGTTAGCTCTCAGAACGATTAGCCACGTTAGTTAGCCAGCAACCAGCCAGGCAGTGATGTTAGCTCTCAGAACGATTAGCCAAGTTAGTTAGCCAGCAACCAGCCAGGCAGAGATGTTAGCTCTCAGAACGATTAGCCACGTTAGTTAGCCAGCAACCAGCCAGCAGTCTGTGACGTCACGGTATTGAGAATCATACCGGCGGGATCTCGAAATACCCTGGTATACCGTAATACCGTCATACCGCCCAAGCCTACTCAGTACCGACACAATCAGACAGAAGCTAGGGGTGGGACGATACATCGATCCAGATCGATATATCGATCTATTATCAATAATCAAATAGGATCGATGCAACGTATTGTGAAACTCCGTGTAGACAGCAGAGCAGCGCTACAGAGCGTCTATTTTGCGACCCGATATAAGTCTGTGCAGTTTTTTCCCCGCAACGGGTCAAATGCATCCAACATGCTTTGCATCGTCGCCATTCCTTTATGCCCACGTCGGGTTAAATATCTAAATGAACGTCACGTTGTCTGCTTAAGCTAACTAAGCTAAGCAGCTAACCGAGAGAGAGAACAGGAGAGAGGAGAGGGGAAGGAGGCGGGGCGAGGGCATTCTGTGTGTGGGGACTGGGGGAGGGGCATTCTGTGTGTGTGTGTGTGTGAAGATCTGAGAGGCGCACGCAACGACACCAGCGGGCGGCTGGCATCCTGATCCCCCAGGTATCTGGCTTCCCTTCTGTGGACGGGTGTGCGGCTCTAGGATCGGACTCAACGCCCACGAGAAGTGGCACCAGCGGCAGCGGCGCTACACCCCCCCCCCCCCCCCCCATCCCTGGAGCAAGCGTCATCATTGTAGAGACGATGGACAGCTAAGAGAGTGTGTGTGTTACTGAGGATGGACAGATAATGTTGATATTTAAACATGAATACATAATAAATGTATTCATGATCATCATGCAACATAAAACAATTGTAGGAAGTTTGGGAGAGGAAGGGGTTTTAGCTTGCGTGTTGTGATTGTGAGTTCCAAAACATTTTAAAGTTTAAAGCTCAATATATAAAAAGTGAACAGGAGGTCTATTTGTATTCAAAACAATAGATTGTTTTTCATTTAAATGTCTGGAAGAGCTCAAAAATAAAAACGTCAATTGATATTTCCGTAGCCTTTTTTGTTGTTGATCTAAATGTGACTGTGTTAAATGGGCACATAATATCGCCTCATATCGATCGCAGGCACCTGACTCGAATAGTATCGTGGCAGACTGTGATATCGGCAAATATCGTATCGTTGTCCAAAGAATCAATATCGTATCGTGATGAAACTGGTGATTCCCACCCTACCCTCAGTATCTACACAATCACAGAAGCTACTAACCCTACTACCCTCATAATATCTACACAATCAGACAGAAGCTACTAACCCTACTACCGTACTACTACCTACACAATCACAGAAGCTACTAACCCTAGTACCCTCATATAATCTACACAATCAGACAGAAGCTAACCCTACTACCCTCAGTACCTACACAATCACAGAAGCTACTAACCCTACTACCCTCAGTACCTAGAGTCCTAGACAATCACAGAAGCTACTAACCTCAGTACACAATCAGACAGAAGCTACTAACCCTACTACCCCCAGTGAGTACAGACACAATCAGACAGAAGCTACTAACCCTACTACCCTCAGTACACACAATCAGACAGAAGCTAACCCTACTGACCAGTCAGTACCTACACGATCAGACAGAAGCTACTAACCCTGCTACCCTCAGTACCAACACAATCAGACAGAAGCTACTAACCCTAACCTACACTATGCTTTTACAAACTACTGTTCAGTCTGTGAAAAAGCAGCTCCTACTGTGCAGTGTGCAGTAGGGAAGTTCCGTTTTTGTTCAGCATCAGGACAAAAATCCCATTGCATGTTACTGGTGTCAACAGTAGCAATATGCAGCATGCGTTGGGAATCAACATAAAAAAATAATACAGCTGTACTGTACCCATTCTGCAATCTGTTAATAACGTTTTCAATCAATCAATCAAAGACTTTACCGTAATTAGCACACCAGAACGCTATAAGCTCGTCTATACGACTTGGTTACATGATCAATTTATGACTTTATTCTCTAAGTCAACTTTCCTGTCTTTTTAACTTTCTGTCTAAGTGCATGTCTATGGCTTGGGGGGGAACATGCACTTAGAATCACCAGAAAATCTTGCGAAATAGTTAAATGCCATGTTGACCTAAAAATGTCAAAACAAATTATAAGAAAAGGTTATGAAATTAACAAGAATGAATCTCAAATATGTAATAAAAACGGAGCTCAAGTTATGGAGAAAATAGTCTACGAACAGGTCGAAAAGTACCTGGCGGGAAAAAATCTAATCTATGAATTCCAATCTGGCTTCAGAACGTCCCACTCCTGACACATGCCTCCTCTATTTGAACGACCACATCAAACAAGAGGTGGACGCGGGCAAATACTGCGGCATGGTCATGCTGGACCTACAAAAGGCCTTCGACACTGTCAATCACTCCATTCTAATGGACAAGCTAAAAGCAATTGGTTTTGATAGCTTATCAGTGAGCTGGATGCAATCCTACCTGGAGGGGAGAGAACAGATGGTAGAGGTAAACGGTACTCTATCCCCCCCCCTCACAGTGAGCTGTGGTGTTCCACAAGGAAGCATACTAGGACCGCTACTCTTCCTAATTTATGCAAATGACATGTCGTCAGCCTGTGACTGCAACTTGTTCCTGTTTGCGGACGACTCAGCCCTGCTGGTCTCTGACAAGAACAAGTTGCAGGTTGAAAAAACCCTCAGCTCGGAACTAGGCAAAAATCTGCATATGGCTCGCTGATAACAAACTATCATTACACATGGGCAAAACAGAGTCCATTCTCTTCGGTTCAAATAACAAACTCAGCAAGACCGACGGCTTCTCAGTTACAGTGGGTGACAATATTGTCACAAGGAAAGACGAAATTACCTACCTGGGTTCCATCCTAGAGGAAAATCTTTCCTGTGACAAAATGGCATCCAATGTAATAAAAAAAGTCAACCAACGAACTAGATTCTTGTACCGGATCTCCTCTCTGGTAAACAAGAATACCCTGAAGACTCTGGCAGGAGCACTCATTCAAGGGTACTATGACTATTGTAACTGAGGGGTACAATTCCCTGACTGTATTACTAGATATGATACTTACTACCACCAGGGTTCGAAATTAACGGGGGCTTGGGGCAAAATGCCCTCGAAAATTGACCAAATGCCCTCGAAATTCAGTTAAGGGGGGCAAAAAAAGCCCCCGACAGTTTACTAATTATATATATAATTATATATATGCTCTACAGTGCGAGCATTTCCCTCGTATTGCCCCTAATAATATGTGTGTGCAAACCGGAAAAATCATTTACTTGCAGTGTGCGAGACAGATGAGTGATTGTGAAGATTACAAAACAGCTCCGCTGTTAATAGTTCAGATTGAAACTGGACTGAAATTCAGTTTTTGGGTGGAATGTTTGTTCCAAGGAGGAGGGAGGCGGGGCCCGCTGCGTGTTACAGGCACTTGAGAGGTGCTGCGAACACAGAGAGAGCGCTCTGCTCTCATCAAGCATTACACTGCTATCTTAACGTTAGCAAGCTAAGCATCTGCATAGCGCGACCTGTGTAACGTTAAGTAACTTGTGTTCGGCGGGGAAAGACCATTCCATTTGTAACACAACTCCAAAAGAATAACATCCAAATCCGATCCCGATGCGCATTTCCTTCATTCCACAGCGCTGAGCGCGCAACGTATTTCATTGATCGATCTGGCCAGAGCCTATACTCACAAACGTTGCGTGTGTGAGGTTTTTCATCAATTTGAAACAAGCCTCTTGACTGTTGGAATTAGGGATGTTAAAAATAAAATATCTAATAATATTATTCAATATTAGACATTCATTGATCCAGAGGCAACCGGTTATTATATCAAGACAACAACACAACTTGCCCTCACTCAGGGACAATAATATTTAATCTATTTAGATAGAGTATGTATGTATTATTTACAGATAATTGAAGGTACCTCAAAACATGAAACCAAGCCATGATGTCACACATCGTGTGCGTGTGTGTGTGTTACTTGAACAATTGTCACTGTGCTCCTAAATTTCTGTGTGCTCCTAAATTTGTATTTAGATTTTATTTATTAACATTTTATTTAGGAGCACATGTGCTCCTTGGGAAAAAGGTTAGCGTAGAGCCCTATATATGGAGACATTAACATTACGTTATCAAACATAGGGACGAAGACTGTAAAAAAAAGTGTCAACAATGTTTTATAATCTTTATGTTAATTTTCATTATAAAAATGTTGTGCCCCCGAAATACAAAAAAAGCCCCGAAAAGCAATTAAGGGGGGCAAAAAAAGCCCTTGAAATTTTTTTTTAATTTCTAACCCTGACTACCACTACCTTTGTACTTAATATTCGGCCACCCAGTACACGGCATAAATATATTATCATGAACACTCTCACGTAGATGAAACGGATCCAACACAAATGTACGAATTAGAAACAGGTCTTTATTTCTACACAGCGATGGTGTGTAGAATAAGCACTTAATCACTTAATTACATTTATGAATTGAAATAGTATGCACTTTTATGGCAAAGAGTATTCATCGGTATATCAATAGAGAATGTCCAATCTCTGAAGGCGCAGGTGGTAAATATACGACCTGGAATAGTTAAGGAATAACAGCAATGATACTTTAATGATTATACTAGATACACTAGAGGGGGTTAATCCGGTCGCTTGTAAGCCGACAGGAGTAGGAGGGGGGGGGGGGGTAGAATCCGGCTGCCTCGTCCGGCCAAGGGTATCCCAGGTGAACCCACTGTTAGGGATGCCCCCCGGACCCCGGTTTTAAACGGGAACCGGTACTATATTAGAAAATACCGGAGTATTTATAAGCTCTGACGTCCTCGGTACTGCTATCGATACTCTAGAGAAATGATTATTATTATTATTATTTAAAAGTTGCGAACGATCCTCTCTGTCTCTGCACGAGAAGCGAGCTGCAGCGAGTCATTATTACACACACTCCTCGCGAGTCGCTCGCTAGTGCTACACATAGACATCCGGGTACTACATACGGGTACTCCTTAATGAAAGTTCTGTCCCCGACGCCCCATGCTATAGCGCTCTGCACACAGACAGCAGCTCTGCATGCACTGAGTCGTGATCATGGCGGATAGAGCGAAGCGTTCTAAAGTATGGATATACTTTACAAGGGTCAATGCCGACAATGCACGTTGCCACAAGTGCAACAAAACATTTGCCAGTAAGGGTGGCAATACGAGCAAATCAATTTATCAAAACATCTGTTGGCAAAACATGATATTAGTGTGCAGAAATGCGCGTATTCGACTGCCTTGCGCGCAGTGTTCCATCTGCATCCACTGCAGCCGTAACCGTAAGCCAAGATACGGAGTTGCCTAGGCTAATAACGAATTATTACAAATAGGCTAATAAACAAAACAATTGTTTAGCTACAAATACTACAATCTAAACTTTTTATAGATCGTCAAGCTGAGGCGTCAGCCACTATGTCCCAGCCCAGTGAGCCCAGGGCCACCACACATCCCACTCTACCTCCCTCCACCACCCAAAGTCCTTTCTCCCTAGCAGCTAGAGGAAGGATGACAGAGGATAGGGTGAACGAGTGTCACAGTTCTGTTAGCCTTTTGCATTTGTTGTTTATTATAAAAAGTCTATAATTCAGAGTCAGACACATTTAAAACATTGTTGCTGCTGTTGCTGAAGAAATTATATTAATTTATTATATTTATTTATAAAGTTATATAAAAGAACATTGCTGCTGCTGTTGCTGAAGAAATTATATTTATTTATAATACTTATTTATAAAGTTGTATTTATAAATAATAAAGCAATGTTGATTCTGTTCTTAATTAATTGTCTTTTTTTCTTGCAAAAAAAGAACCAAAAAGAACCGATAAGAGTATCGATAAAGTACCGAACCGTTAAGCAGTATCGATAAGAGTAGTAGTATCGATAAAATCCTAACGATACCCATCCCTACCCACTGTAGTGCCGTTCAATGCGCCGGCGATCCTTGGACCACAGATGAAAGCAGGTGGACTCTTTGTGGGCCGGCTCTCTCCGGTCCACGGGGGAGAGACGTGAAGCGACCTCGTCTTGCAGAGCGTCTCCTCACCTTGCGTCCTCTCCAGGGGGGGGGGGTTCCAACACACGGCAGTGTCGGGGGTCTTTATCCATGGAATAATCAAAGTATCCAAAGCATAATCCGTGCCTGGGAAGGCGGGCTGTCGTCGGTAGAATAATCCGGTATACAGGTCCACTCGCTCGTCGGCTCTGGGGCTCCTCGGGTGCAGCTTCACATAGGGTCAACCACCCTGGGTAAGCAGCCAGTTCTCTGCCCGAAACGATGGGGTACTGACTACGGTAGTATTCTCACCGCACGAAGCACTATATATTAACAGACTATTATTAACTTAATAGACTACGTCCAACTCGACGATATAGTGCCAAATATGACTATTCAAATATTAATATACACGATGTCTCAATACCGATGGTAGGCGAACTTGGCCTTACTCCCACACGTGGCGTCGCGGGGAGGCTTTACGTCTGTGACTCTATTGGAGGGTAAGAAACTGGACTGAAAAGAAAGTCCTACCCCAGTAGCGCAGTATATATACGCACCATGAACAAATAGGCCCATTAGTGGTGCGGTAGCCAAATTCCCACGCGGAACCAGGACCCGTTCGCACATGTCGAGCGGTACGCCCGAACTGGGTCTGAGGGGCATGGCAGCCTGGCACCAAGGTCTCGACCAATAGTAGAATGGAGACTACCATGGGATGCTCAGTAGGCCAGAATGGACATCCAATGCATATTGTACAAGGAATACACAAGGGACATCAGGGAACACTAGAGAATACACAAATACAATTAAATATATATATATAAATAAATATATATATTCGGCCTAATCTGGCCCTTCACAACAGCCACCCCCTGAATAGGTCCCAGACCTAATCAGTTAAACAGAGACAGATTAATCGCGTTGTCTATTTACACATAAGGGTTTGCTGTAGGGGTCAGTCAACTTCACAAAGTCATAGGGTTATCGGGTCATGGTCATCATCGATTGTGTCTGGGAGTCGGGGCAGTTCTATGAGCCTCGCCACGGGACGGGTGTAAGTGCGACCCTGGACGAGCACTTCAGCTGCTCGGACCTTGCCGTCGGCACCGGTGATCGCTTTGCTTACGCGGCCGGCCGGCCACATAGCTCTGGGCAGTGATTGATCAATAATCATGACGACTGTTCCTTCTGTCAAATTGTCTCTCTCCTTTACCCACTTCTGGCGGGTCTGTAGAGACGGTAGGTAGTGTTTAATGTCATCCGGTAGATTGGGGGCTCTGCGTAGGCGACCACCCACTCTGATGAGGGTATGAGCGTCGCTCTCGGGGGCCGGATGAATTAATCTGCTGTCGGATGGGACGGGCTTTCCTCCCTGTAGACAGGCCAATTCATCGGGGAACGAGTCTCTCTGGGCTCGCTGCAGTAGAAGCAATTCTGCTTCCTCGTAGTTAGCTGCTGACATATCAGCGGGGGACTTGCACTCCGGGTGGTACCGCAGGAATGTTCTTTGTTGTGCACTCTCTATGGACGTGCAATCGTCTATGTTAGGGTCGGTGGAGGCTACGGTGCTCAATCCACAGAACACAGACTTCTTAATTTCCACCTCCTCTGGACTTGCTTCCCTCGGGATAGGCATGGGCCACTGTCCTTCCGGGAGTCTTAGGAATGCGGGGCCGTCACTGTAGACATTGCGACGGGTGAGGTCATCCAGGGGCATCCCCCGGGTGATGACGTCAGCTGGGTTCTGTTTTGTATCAACGTAGCGCCACTCTGTTTCTCCGGTTAACTCTTCGGTTAAGTCTTGAATCTCGGTGACTCTGACTCCCACGAAGACTTTGTACTTGCATGAGTCCGATTTGATCCAGGCGAGTACCGTCGTGGAATCTGACCACAGGATTGTTCTAGACACCGGTATGGTGAGCTCACGTTGGATGAGCGTGGCTAGGTGCGCTCCGGCTAGGGCTGCGCAGAGCTCTAGACGTGGGATAGATTGTTGCTTGCGTGGGGCTATTCTCGAGCGGGCGAGGACAAATGCTGTGTAGATCTCTCCCCCCTGGTCTTGGGCCCGCAAGTAGGCTACTGATCCGTATGCGACCTCTGAGGCGTCACTGAAGACGTGTAAGTCCATTTTACATGTCTCTGGCCTCACCGTGGGTGGGAAGTAGCTTCGGCGCATATTAACGCCTGGGAGTGAGTGGAGCTCCATCTCCCACTCTCTCCAGGTGGATGCAAGGTGTGCGGGAATGGGGTCGTCCCAGCCCTGGTCCTTGTCCCACAATGCTCGTACAATCATTTTTGCCCTGGTGGTGTACGGTAGAATACATCCTAGCGGGTCATATTGTCGGGCGAGTGTTGTGTACACACTCCGTCTGGTGGTCGGCGCCGCCGCCGGCCTTCCCTGCTCCGTAGTCAGGGGCTTGTGTCTGTAGTGAAGCGAATCTGTTTTGAATCGCCACACCAATCCCAGGGTCATCTCCTGGGCTTCTCCCGGGATTGTAGCCATCCAGGTCTCGCTGCTGGCTGCCTTGTCCTCGGAGGAGAGGCTGCGCAGTACTTGCGGATCGCTGCTGGCCCACTGCCTGAGATCAAAGCCGCCTTTGATCAATGAGGCGCGGAGTTTAATCAGGAGAGCCTCGGCTTCTTCCTGGGTTGAAAGGCTTTGTAGACAGTTGTCTACGTAGAAGCTGTTCTTTACGCTGTGTCGGACCTCTTCGTCCGCTGCTGGGTCCTCTGCTACATGTTTCTGTAGTGCAAATGTCGCACAGCAGGGGCTGCACGTCGTTCCGAAGGGGAGGACTTCCCATTGGTAGATGGCTGGGTGCTCATCTCCTGGCTTATCTCTCCATAGGAACCGTAACAGGGGCTTGTCCGCCTCTACTAATCTCACCTGCAGGAACATTCCTTTAATGTCCCCGCTGATGGCCACCTTTTCCTGGCGGAAGCGGAGTAGAACGCCGAGTAGGGAGGGGCCGAGTGTGGGACCGGGCAGTAACTCTTTATTCAGATTTTGGGATCCGATCTGGTAGCTGCAGTTAAATACTATGCGGCCTTTACCGTTGTGATGGACCTTGTGGTGGGGCACGTACCACGATTCAGTGGTCTGGTCAGCCTCTTTAATGTCCATCTTTGTGACGTGTCCCGCTGTGATGAGCTTCTCAATCTCAGCGCGGTATACACTCTCTTGGGCGGGGTTCTTGGCTAAGCGCCGCTCCGTGTTCAGCAGGTACCGTTCTGTGGCGTCTGTCTTGGCGTGGAAAGTAGGCATTCCTTCTCGCCGCAGGAGTGGCATGGCGTATCTCAACACGCCGTTGACCGGGACTCTCTTGGTCCCTGTCTCGAGGAGGTGAATTGCGTAAATGTCATCTTTAGAGCGAATGTCTTTCTTTCCGTTCTTAAAGGGCATTTGTTCTAAGGTCCATAGCCGCTCTACGTGTTGCAGGAGTGCGGTTTCTCCCTCTGTGACTCGGGAGTGGAGACATCTAGTGGCTGTACTTCGGTTGAGAGATTTGGCGAGCGGGCCTTGGAGAGTCCATCCCAAACGGGTCTCGACTGCTGCAGGGCAGCCTCGGGGTCCGGTATGAACCCGGTCTATCGGGACAATGAGGTCTGCATGGTCGGAGCCTATCAACAGGGTCGGCATAGCATTGTCTATGAGCGGGATCGGTAACTTGCGCAGATGTGCATATTTCTCCATCAGCTTGGCGACGGGGTATGTGTACCGCGACAGTCCTATTTCTTGGCTGGTGAAAGCGTCTGCAATCTGGTACCGTCGCTCAGGCTGGCCGCTTGCTGCGATAGAGAATGAGACATTCTCGCCCTTTATCGTCTTCAAATCTCGTCTTATTGTCCGAATTGTCATTTGGGTTTCGCTTCCCCGCAGCCCTAGCTGGGCCGCAGCGGAGGCGAGCAGCAGGGTCTTCTCTGACCCGTCATCGAGGACGGCGTAAGTGTCCAGGACTTTATTCTGGTAGCTTAGTGTCACACGCACTACTTTTAGGAGTACTCGGGCTCCACTGCTGCTGGCGGGATCGATGTACATGACGCTCGCTTTGCGGCTGGATGGTGCAGGTGAAGGGCGCCGTCTGTTACTGTCGTGAAGTATGTCCAGATGGGCTCCATCGCACTTGGTGCACCTTTTCTTTAAGCGGCATTCGGCTGCCATGTGTGAGCGCGCACAGCGAAAACAGCGCTTGTTGGACTTTATCCATTGACCTGCTTCCTCCGCGTTCAGCTTGGGGAAGGAGTCACATTGCGCTAGCCAGTGTTCTTTCTCACAGTAGGGGCACACTATCTTCCACTTCTCCGTTCTGGAGGGGGTACTGTGGCTCCTGCTGCTCGGTACTGACTCCGATTGGTGCATCACAGTCACCGATCTTCTTCCATCATTTAGTCGTCTGGTTCCTTCTCTGGAGCCAGGGGTGCTCCGTCCGAATGTATCTAGCCGTAGGCTGCTGACTTCTCTCGCCAGGAAGTCTGCTAGATCGAGGAGGTTCGGTTCGGGGCCATTCGGGTCTCTGTGGTCCCTCTGCCGCCTAAAGCGCTCCTGACGAGCGGGTGGCAGCTTCTCCAGGATCCTTTCCACATTTGAGTTGGCGTAAAGTTCATGCCTCCCCTTCTCTCTTTGCGCTCCCAACATCCCTACCAGGGACTGCACTCTGATGGACAGGTCGTCCAGTGCTCGATTGTCTATTGCTGGGGGTAAGCGGTCGATGTGTCGGATCTCCTGGATCACGTAATCCCATATGCGCCCATACCTCTGGTCCAATGCTACCAGCGCTGCTGTGTATGGGGTGGTGGAAGTCGCGTAGGCGAGCGCTATATTATGTGCGCGGGGCACCTTTAAGTGCTTCAGTAGGATGGCGTATTTGTGGCGTTCATCCAATACATCCACCAACATGGTCTCCAGACACATGCAGAGTTCTGTATACTGGGCCCGGTTCTCTTGGGTGAAGTCGGGTACCATAGGCGTGCCAATGTATGACGCTGACTGTGGATACATCGGCGAGCGTTGGGGGAGAGGCCTCCTAGGCGAGTCTCCTCCCGCTCCTTGGTATGGGCTGGTACCGGCAGTGTACCATGGCCCGCTTGTCCAGGTGCTGTTCCTCGGTGCGGGTCGTGCGTCGTGCTCACCCGTGTATAGAGTCGGGGGTCTGTAGCGCAGCTCCGCGGGAGTATCGCCTGGGCTGTACCAGACCTCCTGGTCCGGTAGAGTACTGTGCTGTCGTCGGGCGTGGTTCTCCTCCTCTTCCTCTTCGTCTTCAGTTAGGTCATCCAGTGCTTGTAGTCTCTGGTTTAGCCTCTCCACAGGATATGCTGCTCCTTCCCGGTTGCTAGGTCTCGCTTGGACCGGTGGGGGGAGGTGGTCTGTGGGGGGTATAGACCTCGTCTGTTGGTCAAGTTCAGGGTTGTTTACTCGGCTAGGGGATGCCGCCCTGGAGGTGTGTCTAGACGAGTTCCTGGAGCCTCTGGCGGAGGGAGAGGGTGTTGTCCGTCTGATCAGCTGTTCTATTAGTTGCGCTTGCTGTCTGTCGCGCTCTGCGTCCCGTAGAGCACCAGCAGCTGCTCGCTGGCTGTCTGCTCGGTCTCGGGCCACATTCTCTTCCATCTGAATGCGTCTTATTTCTAGACGTATATGCTCTTCTTCGCTCCGCTGCTGGATCTGCAGTCGGTCGCGTTCAGCAGCGGCGTTCAGGCTGATGAGGAAGGCCTGCTGTAGGGTCCTCTCTGCCTCGCTGGGAGAAGGCGGTTGTATAAGGGAGCCTTCCCTCGGGGTACTCCTTGCGGAGCCTTGGAGCTCTATCTCCACGGTGCTCTCCCCGTCTTCTTCCGTGCCGAGTTCTCTCTCGGTAGCGTTGTATTCCTCCCGGGACTCATCGGGGACTACTTCTTCAGTACTGGCGGGGTGTGAAGTCATGTCTGGTTCCCACTGGTCCCCACCGTGAACTTGGTCAGTTACATTAGAGCCCGTAGGGGCCTCTATGGTCGGGGTAGTCTGGGCGTTGGGGTTAGACATACTTTTACTTTCTAGTTTTACCGCGTTTACTGTTAGTAGGAGACTAGGTTGTTGACTGACAGCGTAAGCCTCTAAGTACTGAGGGAGCCGTCGTTCGCGCTGCGGGCGTTGGTTAGGAGGATCGTTTCGTGGAGTGTTCATCATAGGCCATTTCAATATTAATAACACTATATTAATATTACACTAATTACCCTCCGGCTCGAAGGACCAATTGTAACTGAGGGGTACAATTCCCTGACTGTATTACTAGATATGATACTTACTACCACTACCTTTGTACTTAATATTCGGCCACCCAGTACACGGCATAAATATATTATCATGAACACTCTCACGTAGATGAAACGGATCCAACACAAATGTACGAATTAGAAACAGGTCTTTATTTCTACACAGCGATGGTGTGTAGAATAAGCACTTAATCACTTAATTACATTTATGAATTGAAATAGTATGCACTTTTATGGCAAAGAGTATTCATCGGTATATCAATAGAGAATGTCCAATCTCTGAAGGCGCAGGTGGTAAATATACGACCTGGAATAGTTAAGGAATAACAGCAATGATACTTTAATGATTATACTAGATACACTGGGTTAATCCGGTCGCTTGTAAGCCGACAGGAGTAGGAGGGGGGGGGGGTAGAATCCGGCTGCCTCGTCCGGCCAAGGGTATCCCAGGTGAACCCACTGTAGTGCCGTTCAATGCGCCGGCGATCCTTGGACCACAGATGAAAGCAGGTGGACTCTTTGTGGGCCGGCTCTCTCCGGTCCACGGGGGAGAGACGTGAAGCGACCTCGTCTTGCAGAGCGTCTCCTCACCTTGCGTCCTCTCCAGGGGGGGGGGTTCCAACACACGGCAGTGTCGGGGGTCTTTATCCATGGAATAATCAAAGTATCCAAAGCATAATCCGTGCCTGGGAAGGCGGGCTGTCGTCGGTAGAATAATCCGGTATACAGGTCCACTCGCTCGTCGGCTCTGGGGCTCCTCGGGTGCAGCTTCACATAGGGTCAACCACCCTGGGTAAGCAGCCAGTTCTCTGCCCGAAACGATGGGGTACTGACTACGGTAGTATTCTCACCGCACGAAGCACTATATATTAACAGACTATTATTAACTTAATAGACTACGTCCAACTCGACGATATAGTGCCAAATATGACTATTCAAATATTAATATACACGATGTCTCAATACCGATGGTAGGCGAACTTGGCCTTACTCCCACACGTGGCGTCGCGGGGAGGCTTTACGTCTGTGACTCTATTGGAGGGTAAGAAACTGGACTGAAAAGAAAGTCCTACCCCAGTAGCGCAGTATATATACGCACCATGAACAAATAGTCCCATTAGTGGTGCGGTAGCCAAATTCCCACGCGGAACCAGGACCCGTTCGCACATGTCGAGCGGTACGCCCGAACTGGGTCTGAGGGGCATGGCAGCCTGGCACCAAGGTCTCGACCAATAGTAGAATGGAGACTACCATGGGATGCTCAGTAGGCCAGAATGGACATCCAATGCATATTGTACAAGGAATACACAAGGGACATCAGGGAACACTAGAGAATACACAAATACAATTAAATATATATATAAATAAATATATATATTCTGCCTAATCTGGCCCTTCACAACAACTATGCATGCACCTCATGGTACCAAAGCACCTCAAAGGCGCTTAAAACAAAATTACAAACATCACAAAACAAACTGGTCAGACTACTACTTGACCTAAACCCCAGAACCCACCTCACCCCTGCCCACTTTGACAACCTAGGATGGCTTAGAGTAGACGACAGACTAGTACAGCAACTTGCAATGGGCCTGGTCTACAAGATACACTATACGACCGGGGTGCCCATGTACATGTCAAAATACTTCCCAAAGGTCAGTGAATACCACAACCACTACACCAGAGGAAGCTCAACAAATCATGTTAAACCCAGATTCGGCTCAAACAAGGGACTAAACACGTTTAGCAATTATGCCACAACAATGTAGAACGCCCTACCCAAAGCTGTAAAGGAATGTGAATCCCTGCCCACATTCAAAACCGCTCTTAAAGAGCACCTACGGGAGGCTGCAATTCGAAACTGGCCACCATAAATGCCCAAAACCCCCACCACCTCCTAATAGACAGTCTCCTCCCCACCGCATGTATATATTCCCTCCCCGCCGTATGTATATTTCTCTCCCACCCACCCACCCACCCACCCACCCCCTCCTAATGTACAGTCCCCTCCCCATCATATGTATATACTCTGTCAGGATCTAGGGGTAACAGTACTGTATATTTGAATACCGTTTATGTCACAAATGTATCAGTACTAAATACCTATATGTCCCTATGCCATAAATGTCATGTATGTTGTGTATGTCATAAATGTCTATATGAATTGAAAATGGGGGACCCTGATGGAAACAAGACAAACGTCTTTCTCAGGTCTGTATTGAGCCGTACTGTATTGTACCCATTCTGCAATCTGTTAAATAAAGTTTTCATTCATTCATTCACTCAACGCATTCATTTGATCGTAGAAATCCGCTTGTTTCCCCCAATACCAAGATGGCGGAGGTCTCATGACGCCTACGGAACGTTGCATAGGCCATGTCTATTTATTTGAAAAGACTACTGCATGGCGGGAGGTGTAGCTAGCAAGCCTATGCAACATTAAGTATAGTTACAGACAGTCAAGAACTCAATTTAGTTATAGGCAATGCTTTAAAAAAAACATACAATTAAAGAAATGTTGCACACTATTCATGCAGTCGCAAGTAGTACTGAAAAGCAATACATAATAACCCGCTTCCATCCAGCCGTGGAAACAACAGAGTAAGATCGTACCTTTTAAAAGTCTTCTGTAAGATGTGTGGCTAATAGTTTATTTCACAGTATGTAGACTGAAATCCAGCTTTTTGTTGTGCTGGCCATAGATATATAGAACACTAGATAGCTTACCCGCGCTGCCGGCCAACGGAGAGCGACGTCGTCGTAGGGCGGCCATCTTTCCCCAGGCAGCTCAGCTACTGATAACATTAATGTCTACTTTTTTACTTTGTTTTTAAGTATTTTTTTTACAAACCGCTTGAATCATAGCCACGTTAATAATGCTTGTAATAAACCAAACCGTTTGTAAATCCGTCAATATTTCAGCGAGTTATGAGTATTTTTGTCTGTGCAGCTCACTCACCCTCACTCAAAGGCTGACTGGGGCAAGATGGCGGCGGTTCAGCGACGCTGGTGACTCCGCCTTAAGCTATCTAGTGTTCTATATATATCTATGGTGCTGGCGGCAAACTTCTTCCGGTAGTCCCGTCAACAGCGCGCGCGCGCGCGTCTCTACAATTCGTAGCCGCATTTCTGCAGACCCCTCTCTGATTGGTTGAACTCCATTTTTGCAGACCCCTCTCTGATTGCCCCCCCGCATGAGCCGAGACAAGCTTATCAGGAGTCGAAACTCCGTTAACTCCAGAGAGAGAGGCTGAACGCAATTTATACGCATGGAAGTATTGATTACGCCATAACGAATCATTAAAAAAATATACCGTTAACTGGAATATGTTGTGTGTGCCTTTACACATGTTGGATAGGATTATGTAATTGGTTTGTATAGCTTCGCGTATAACGTTATTTCGCGTGACTTCACGGTTTATTCACATTTCACAACACAGCCAGCGTTCAACTTGTTTACACTCCCCACTTACTGTACAATGTAACATTTAGATTAACCCAGTTAATCCGTGTTTACATCAGGGTCCCCCATGTTCAATTCATGATAACATATATGACATACAGGTAGACAGATGGACAGTACTGCTACATTTAGACATTTATGACATACCAGATTTTGAACTTGTGGTAGGCCTAGACATTTTCAATTCATCGTCTTGTTTACATCAGGGTCCCCCATGTTCAATTCATGATAACATATATGACATACAGGTAGACAGATGGACAGTACTGCTACATCTAGACATTTATGACATACCAGATTTTGAACTTGTGGTAGGCCTAGACATTTTCAATTCATTGTCTTGTTTACATCAGGGTCCCCCATGTTCAATTCATGATAACATATATGACATACAGGTAGACAGATGGACAGTACTGCTACATTTAGACATTTATGACATACCAGATTTACAAATACAGTACTGTTTGTGATACAAAAAGAGTCCAGAAAAGAAAGGCTATACATTTGACGTAGAAACTGTACATTGGAGGAGGTTGGGTGGGTGGGGGGGACTGTACATTGCTTCTTCTAAATAACCTATGTACATATACCGATATGCCCTACTCTGTTTACTTGTTTTATTGCACAATGTCGTTCTATTGGATTCTATTATATGTTATTACTATTGTATTATGCACATCGTTGCGGGCAAGACCACCCGCATTTCATTGTAAACTTGTATGCAAATAAACAACTTGTGACAAATAACTCTTGACTTGACCACCAGCCTCTCTCTCTTAAGGCATTAACTGGGTTAATTAATCTAAATGTTATATTGTAACTGTCTAGTTATTGATTGATTGAAAACTTTATTAACAGATTGCAGAATGGGTACAGTACACAGTACTTAAGCATTACATCACGCGCAGGAGTGGTTTGTGACCAATAAACCATGCCTAGGGGTGGTCGTTAGGCCCGAGGCGCAGCCGAGGGTCGTTAGACCCCCCTAGGCATGGTTTATTGGTCACAAATCACGACTGCACGTGGTGTAAAGCTTTTATACAACTGCCAGATTCATCCAACCTTATTTCTATACAATAAACACACATTAATCGAAGATTTATTGAAAAAACCATCCGCCAGAAAAAGTAGTTCCCACAACTACAAAAAAGACAAGTTGCCTCCATGTGGAAGCAGCTTGAAGTACATCCAACCAAACTAACACATCCAACTGTGTATTATTGGAATGATTGAGAGAAGTTGCCTCATGTGGAAGCAGCTTGAAGTGCATCCAACCAACTAACACATCCAACTGTGTATTATTGGAATGATTGATTGAAAATTTTATTACCAGATGCAGAATGGGTACAATACAGTACGGCTCAATACACACAATTGTTAAGGGAATGCAGACCTACTTTCCATAGAACTTCATTCTTAGATGCTTCTATATAAAGTAGGTAAAACAAATTAAAAGGTTTTCTTTGCCCTATAGGAAAAAAAACGTTTTCTTCGCCCTATTTTTTTATTTATTTCTTTTAGCCTAAACTTAACCAGTTGGAAACCAGGGGTACAGTAATAAAATTAGCAATCAACCAATCAATCAATTCAATAGACCATGCTCACTTAAAACAGCGCTGCTTCTCTCTCTGACTCCCCCGCTGTTGCAGACAGGAGTGTGTGTGTGTGTGTGCGTGTGTGTGTGTGTGTGTTTGTGGGTACGCCAGCGTCGGACAGTGTGAGAGTGAACGCTGCAGTCAGTGGGAAGGAAGTAGAAATTTAAATCAATCAATTAATCTATCAATCAATCCGCGATTTTTCTTTTGTTCTAGATTGACTCAAGGCCCATCAATTACATCATCCAACATTGTTTAAAGGACTAACACATTCCCCTTGACAGAATCGCTTCATATTTAGTCGTTATGGGCTTATGGCGCTATCAACATTCTGGCGCTATCAACATTCTCCCGGAGTGAGCCGGCGGAGTGATTATGTGATTCGGTTGTGGGCGGGTCCTGAGCCCAGGACCGTGGATTGTTGCCAATAAAGACGTGTTAATGGCCAATCAGAATCGAGAAATTTGCATGCCGTTGTATAAAGCTCAATACATACAATTGTTAAGGGAATGCAGACCCCAGAGAAAGACTTTCGTCTTGTTTACATCAGGGTCCCCCATTTTCAATTCATCGTAACATATGACATACAGATAGACAACTGGGTTAATCTAAATGTTACATTGTACAGTAAGTGGGGAGTGTAAACAAGTTGAACGCTGGCTGTGTTGTGAAATGTGAATAAACCGTGAAGTCACGCGAAATAACGTTATACGCGAAGCTATACAAACCAATTACATAATCCTATCCAACATGTGTAAAGGCACACACAACATATTCCAGTTAACGGTATATTTTTTTAATGATTCGTTATGGCGTAATCAATACTTCCATGCGTATAAATTGCGTTCAGCGGTTCAGCCTCTCTCTGGAGTTAACGGAGTTTCGACTCCTGGCTAGAGGAGCTTGTCTCGGCTCATGCGGGGGGCCAATCAGAGAGGGGTCTGCAGAAATGGGAGGGGTCTGCAAAAATGGAGTTCAACCAATCAGAGAGGGGTCTGCAGAAATGCGGCTACGAATTGTAGAGACGCCGCGCGCGTTCTGTGGTAGAGAAACTTCCGTACTTTCCGCCAATCAGCGCGCGCTCTATTGGAATCTTAGAACAAAGTGGTGGACGTCACATTTTACGACACCGACCAACGGGGTCCAAATTGTATGTATGCGACCTCAAATCTAAATTAATGGAACGTTTTCATCGTTGGTTCCAGTCTAGGACAATAATTTAAAAAAAACATTCAGCGCTACAATAAATTAGTTATTTATTTCCACATCGGTGACCAAACCTTGGAACCGTGACGGGCAGCGTGTAGCCTTTTTACAACGCGTCCGCGTCGCTATGATGAGCATAAGCGGAGGGACGCTGAAATCCAACAGCTGTTAACGCGATAGCCGCCGTTCTCGAAACCTAACAATGCCCGATCTAAAATGGTTCTCTCTTTGTATACCTTTGTCCTCACCAGTATTCTGCCAGGGAACTTATGGACACGACAATAGTAATAAGTAATAACATTGTGCAATGTTAAATAACGTTTATCCATTCAACTAGCGGTACTAGGTAGCTAGCCTAGCCGTAATGCTATGGTCGATCCCATTCACGTTAGCATGTAAGCTAACAACAGCGTTAGTGCAGCTAAAGGGGGTATCGTATCAACATCAGCGTCCGTCCTGCTCAAACACCTTATAACTACTACTATTGTCGTGTCCAAAGTATTCTGCCAGGGAACTTATGGACACGACAATAGTAGTAGTAAGGTGTTTGAGCAGGACGGATGCTGATGGCGATACGATAGCCCCTGTGCACTTCACACGTTTCTTTTTTTTTATCCACTTTTTCTCCCATTTTCTATATTTTCTCCCATCCCAATTTCGTATCATCCAATTCAACCCTCCCCTGTCACGAACGCTGTTTCTTGCCTCCCACAAGCCGGCTGCAATGTGGACTAAGTTATACATAGCACATTACAAGTCCCCTCCGGTACTTGAGGTAACAGCAGTCGCATCTTTTCACCTGCGCAGCTCGATCTCTCAGTGGCGAGGAGTAACGCGTGGGAGGCTCACGCTGCCCCCGACACTTCCTGCAGGCGCACCAACCGACCTGTAGGAGTCGCTGTCCACAACGCCCGATCCCCACCCATCAGTTTCCCACCCCCTAATACGGCCAATGCGTATAGAATGAATGAATGAAAACTTTATTGAACAGATTGCAGAATGGCTACAATACAGTACGGCTCAATACACACAATTGTTAAGGGGATGCAGACCTGAAAAAGACGTTTGTCTTGTTTCCATCAGGGTGCCCCATTTTCAATTCATATAGACATTTATGACATACACAACATACATGACATTTATGGCATAGGGACATATATAGGTATTTAGTACTGATACATTTGTGACATAAACGGTATTCAAATATACAGTACTGTTACCCCTAGATCCTGACAGAGTATATACATATGATGGGGAGGGGACTGTACTTTAGGAGGGGGTGGGTGGGTGGGAGAGAAATATCCATACGGCGGGGAGGAAATATATACATGCGGTGGGGAGGAGACTGTCTATTAGGAGGTGGTGGGGGTTTTGGGCATTTACGGTGGCCAGTTTCGAATTGCAGCCTCCCGTAGGTGCTCTTTAAGAGCAGTTTTGAATGTGGGTAGGGATTCACATTCCTTTACAGCTTTGGGTAGGGCGTTCCACATTGATGTGGCATAATTGCGAAACGTGTTTAGTCCCTTGTTTGAGCCGAATCTGGGTTTAACATGATTTGTTGAGCTTCCTCTGGTGTAGTGGTTGTGGTATTCACTGACCTTTGGGAAGTATTTTGACATGTACATGGGTACCTTAGTCGTATAGTGTATCTTGTAGACCAGGCCCATTGCAAGTTGCTGTACTCTGTCGTCTACTCTAAGCCATCCTAGGTTGTCAAAGTGGGCAGGGGTGAGGTGGGTTCTGGGGGTAAGGTCAAGTAGTAGTCTGACCAGTTTGTTTTGTGATGTTTGTAATTTTGTTTTAAGCGCTTTTGAGGTGCTTTGGTACCATGAGGTGCACGCATAGTCGTAGTACCCTTGAATGAGTGCTCCTGCCAGAGTCTTCAGGGTATTCTTGTTTACCAGAGAGGAGATCCGGTACAAGAATCTAGTTCGTTGGTTGACTTTTTTTATTACATTGGATGCCATTTTGGGGCGGCTACGTGGCGTAGTGGGCAAGGCGCTCGCCACGAATGACGGAGACGCTGGGCTTGCCTGTTCGAGCCCAGCGCTCCACATTGCTTTCAGTTTAGCTGGCCGTCCGTACTAATACACATTGGCCGTATTAGGGGGTGGGAAACTGATGGGTGGAGATCGGGCGCTGTGGACAGCGACTCCTACAGGTCGGTTGGTGCGCCTGCGCAGTAGAATCAGGAAGTGTCGGGGGCAGCGTGAGCCTCCCACGGCGTTACTCCTCGCCACTGAGAGATCGAGCTGCGCAGGTGAAAAGATGCGACTGCTGTTACCTCAAGTACCGGAGGGGACTTGTGCTATGTATGACTTAGTCCACATTGCAGCCGGCTTGTGGGAGGCAAGAAACAGCGTTCGTGACAGGGGAGGGTTGAATTGGATGATACGAAATTGGGATGGGAGAAAATATAGAAAAATGGGAGAAAAAGTGGATCAAAAACATTGGATGCCATTTTGTCACAGGAAAGATTTGCCTCTAGGATGGAACCCAGGTAGGTAATTTCGTCTTTCCTTGTGACAATATTGTCACCCACTGCAACTGAGAAGCCGTCTGTCTTGCTGAGTTTGTTATTTGAACCGAAGAGAATGGACTCTGTTTTGCCCATGTGTAATGATAGTTTGTTATCAGCGAGCCATATGCAGATTTTGCCTAGTTCCGAGCTGAGGGTTTTTTCAACCTGCAACTTGTTCTTGTCAGAGACCAGCAGGGCTGAGTCGTCCGCAAACAGGAACAAGTTGCAGTCACAGGCTGACGACATGTCATTTGCATAAATTAGGAAGAGTAGCGGTCCTAGTATGCTTCCTTGTGGAACACCACAGCTCACTGTGAGGGGGGGGGGATAGAGTACCGTTTACCTCTACCATCTGTTCTCTCCCCTCCAGGTAGGATTGCATCCAGCTCACTGATAAGCTATCAAAACCAATTGCTTTTAGCTTGTCAATCAGAATGGAGTGATTGACAGTGTCGAAGGCCTTTTGTAGGTCCAGCATGACCATGCCGCAGTATTTGCCCGCGTCCACCTCTTGTTTGATGTGGTCGTTCAAATAGAGGAGGCATGTGTCAGTGGAGTGGGACGTTCTGAAGCCAGATTGGAATTCGTAGATTAGATTTTTTTCCGCCAGGTACTTTTCGACCTGTTCGTAGACTATTTTCTCCATGACTTTCGAGATGGAGGTAAGAATAGAAACAGGGCGGTAGTTGCATGGGTCTAATTTGCTGCCCTTTTTGTGCAGAGGGGTCACTCTCGCAATTTTGAAGTCCTTGGGGATGTGTCCCTGTTTTATAGAGAGGTTTATTATGTGTGTGATGACTGGGGTGATGGCGGCTGCTGCGTCTCTGAGGAATTTGGAGGGGATGTTGTCATGGCCAGTGGCCTTGTTAGGTTGGAGGGCGCTCAATTTCTTGAGTACCTCATCGGTTGTTACCATTTCAAGATTGAAGTTGTCTTTGTGGACCCCTAGGTTTTTGTAGTATGCTACTATGTGTTCTACCCCATAATGCCCTGAGTGGGAGGGTAGTTTGTTTACCAGTGTTGTGGCTATGTTTGTGAAGAAGATGTTTAAGTAGTAATTGGCTACATCCAGCTTGTCTGTGATGAGCGTGTTGTCCGTCTTTATGTTTATGTTTGAGAATCTGGTTTTAAGTTTTTTACTGCAGCCTAGTTGATTATTGAGTAATTTCCAAAGTTCGCAGGGTTTGTTTTTGTTTTCCTCAGTTTTGTCGTTGATGAAATTTCTTTTTGCGGTTTTGATCATGATGTTTACGTCATTTCTTAGTCTGTTTCTTTGAATTTTTAGTTCAACCACGTGGGCTTAGTATGAACGACCAGCTAAACTGAAAGCAATGTGGAGCGCTGGGCTCGAACAGGCAAGCCCAGCGTCTCCGTCATTCGTGGCGAGCGCCTTGCCCACTACGCCACGTAGCCGCACACTTCACACGTTTCTATAATTGTTTTGTCGAAACCGGAAAGCTGTAGCCTGTACTTCCGTTTAGATATTTTAGGAGGCATATCTTTACCAGCCTAACCCTGAGGGGGTTATATCCTCTTCTGTTTCCTCCGAAAGTCCACTATTGGCTCCTTTTGTCGTTCAGGGTGAGATTGTTTTCCTGTCAGGTTCTCCACCTCCTCCAGGTAGGCCTTCTCAGTGTTGGCTGAGATCAGGTCCACCAAAGCTGTTTTGTAGACAAATGTGATGATGGTGTTGGAGCCATACTTGGCCATGTAGTCATGTGAGTACAAGAGGGGGCTTAGAATGCAACCGTGGGGGTGTTGAGGGTTGTATTCGTATACTATCGTATTGAATGCTGAGCTGTAGTCGATCAACAGCATTCTCAAATAATTCCCCTGCTTGTTGTCCAGATGGGATAGGGAGGTGTGCAGAACTATGGCGTCGTCTGTTGATCTGTTGGAGAGGTAGACAAACTGCAGTGGATCTAGGGTGCTGGGAAGTGAGAAGCAGTCAGATATATATTTAATGTTAAATCACCTGTTTGAATACATTCACCTATTGTTTGCCTACCAAGATATCTGCAATGGAATACTGTGAATACTATGAATGCATAATGCAATCATGAAGGGGTGTGGCTGGGTGGCGCAGCGGACTAAGCACTCGTCACCAACGCGAGAGACACTGGTATCGAATCCGGCTGTCAGCGTTGCCTCCGGCTTAGCCGGCCGTCATATTGGCACACCCCTTGTGAAAAAGTAAAATCATCTGGTGGCTACCATCATGGTAGTGACCAAGAAAATTATGGAAATACAGTGCCATCTATATCATGGCTTAAAGTGGATAATATCATGGTATTATTTGAGTACCACGCTGGAGACTTTTGCCATGGCAGTACAATGGTAAGTTATTTATACAATGGTAAAACTGAAACTACCATCAAACTACCATGATAACGTTTTGGGAATCCATAGGACCTGTGACAAAATGGCAACCAGTGTAATAAAAAAGTCAACCAACGAACAAGATTCTTGTACCGGATCTCCTCTCTGGTAAACAAGAATACCATGAAGACTCTAACAGGAGCACTCATTCAAGGGTACTATGACTATGCTTGCACCTCAAAGGCCCTAAAAACAAGAATACAAACATCACAAAACAAACTGGTCAGACTACTGCTTGACCTTACTCCTAAAACCCACCTTACCCCTGCCCATTTTGACAACCTATAAGATGGCTTAGAGTAGACGACAGAGTACAGCAACTTGCAATGGGACTGGTCTACAAGATACACTACACCACTAAGATACCCATGTACATGTCGAAATACTTCCCAAAGGTCAGTGAATTCCACGACCACAACACCAGAGGGAGTTCCACAAATCATGTTCAACCCAGATTCGGCTCAAACAAGGGACTAAACACGTTTCGCAATTATGCCACAACAATGTGGAACGCCCTACCCAAAGCTGTAAAGGATTGTGAATCACTACCCACTTTCAAAACCACTCTCAAAGAACACCTACGGGAGACTGCAATTCGAAACTGGCCCCCTGTAAATGTCCTAACCCAACCCCCTCCAATGTACAGTAAATTACCAAGTATGGTTTTGTCAATATTCCAATGTACAGTTTTGCTTGTACAGTTGTATAGTGTCCCCCCACCCCCTCCAATGTACAGTCCCCCCCCCCCACCCAACCTACCCAACCTCCTCCAATGTACAGCCCCCCCCCCTACCCAACCTCCTCCAATGTACAGTTTCTACGTCAAATGTATATACTCTCTTTTCTGGACTCTTTGTATCACAAACAGTACTGTATTTGCAAATCTGGTATGTCATAAATGTATAGCATGTGCAATGTGCATGTGTATAGCAATGTAGCAGTACTGTCTATCTGTATGTCGTGTGTGTCATATATGTTATGATGAATTGAAAATGGGGGGCCCTGATGTAAACAAGACGAAAGTCTTTCTCTGGTCTGCATCCCCTTAACACTTTGATTGCCACTCACGAGTTTTCTCGGATTTATAATAGTTACGTTGAAAGCCACTCACGAGATTTCTTGGATTTTTTAATTTTTTTAGCGATCTGAAATCATATTGCATCACGCGAGCCTACCCTAGTCTACCCAAGGACCGCCGGCGATCAGATGTGAAAAAAGCGCCCCCTATCGTCTCCCAGATGACATCAGGGATTTTGGAATGGACTCAATGAAAATGGATGGGGGAAAAAAATTATTCCAGTCCACATTTTCCAGTCCACTGATGCAGCCGGGGTTACCAGAGTTCATTCTGGAGAGCGGATCATGAGTTCTACTGTATACACGTTAGATCTATACACTTATCGATTTTTTCGAATGGTGATCAGGAATTGGAATATACCAGTTGGATACCATCTGATGTCAGGTAAGGAATCTATGTTATCAGTGTTAGGATAATCAGACTCGTTTTGATGAAGATATAAGCTGTTTTGTGAAATGTGCTCTATCGGTTTCACTGTAAAATCCATGAGGAAATGAAAACGGCTATTATCAGCGCACGCCTCGAATGGGCGTGCGTGTACGTATAATATTGATCATCTAGCGTTTATTTGAAAACGATTCATAAATAGGCCGACAAATATCAACGTTCTGGAATATTCCAGTAAAAGACGATTATCACAGAATGGCCCAGAATGGGCTGTTTTTTACCTCAAAACGTGTGCTTTTCAAAATGCTCTCAAACGGAAATGAAGCGATAAAATACCAATCTGCCTTGACAGCACTGACTGGAAAATGATTCTTTGATAAGCGACGGGCAGATTAGACACATAGCCATAATTTTAAACATAGATTAGGCGATATTAACGTTAACATTGAAGTGGATGATGGCATTCAAGCACTAAGTCTGGCGCCCCCTGGTGGCACTGAAAGTGTTAACAATTGTATGTATTGAGCTGTACTGTACGCGTGTAGCTTAATCCCAGCGGAAGAGTTGCAGAACGCTTCCGCATTCTTCGCCGCACGCCAGTACGGCAATGCGCATTTCCTTTTCCTTCGCCCAGGTGCTCGCGAGGTGCTCGCGCGCGCATGCGCATGAGATCCCCGCTTGGTTCGACACATATTAACACGCTTTGGTTCATATTAATCACGCTTTGGTTCATATTCTTTGGTTCATATTAATCATATTAATCACATACACGCGATGGACGCAGCAGGCGATCACTGCTACTGTTATTCAGCCGCGCCGAGGTACATGCATTTATACGTCACAGGAGAGAAACCGTGTATTCAAAGAAAGCTATTAAAATAGTCTTTGAATCTAAATATACTTTCTTTGTAAAATTTGTCATAATGTAGCATTTGTGTGTGTAACGTACTGTAAAAAATAAATGTTTTTTCACAGGAAATTCACTTCTCTGGTCTGCATCCCCTTAACAATTGTGTGTATTGAGCCGTACTGTATTGTACCCATTCTGCAATCTGTTATTTTCATTCAATCAATTTCATTCAATAAATTTTATGAATGACCGAAAAAACAATGTTACAAAGTAAAGTTGACAGCTGCGTTGTGTTATCGTTACAATGTACAGGGAAATAACATTATGGCGTTGCGAGTGAATCGCGTCGCGATAATATACATGTATTCCATAATATGTAAAGTACAGTTGACAGCTGCGTTGTCCTCGTTTTGGATAATATGTAAAGTACAGTTGACAGCGAGTGAATCGCGTCGCGATAATATACATGTATTCCATAATATGTAAAGTACAGTTGACAGCGAGTGAATCGCGTCGCGATAATATACATGTATTCCATAATATGTAAAGTACAGTTGACAGCTGCGTTGTCCTCGTTTGGATAATATGTAAAGTACATATCAATCAATCATGTACCTCGGCGCGGCTGAATAACAGTAGCAGTGATCGCCTGCGTCCATTGCGTGTATATATGTGTGCTAATATGGCGCGTTAGCGTTAATATGTGATTAATATGAACCAAAGCGTGTTAATATGTGATTAATATGATCGCCTGCTGCGTCCATCGCGTGTATATATGTGTGCTAATATGGCGCGTTAGTATGAACCAAAGTGTGTTAATATGTGATTAATATGAACCAAAGCGTGTTAATATGTGATTAATATGAACCAAAGCGGCGAACCAAGCGGGGATCTCATTCGCCTGGGCGAAGGAAAAGGAAATGCGCATTACCGTACTGGCGTGCGGCGAATAATGCGGAAGCGTTCTGCGACTCTTCCGCTGGGATTAAGCTACACACGTACTGTACCCATTCTGCAATCTGTTAATAAAGTGTTCAATCAATCAATCAATCAATCAAACCCTGATGTAAACAAGACGAAAGTCTTTTTCTGGTCTGCATCCCCTTAACAATTGTTTGTATTGAGCCGTACTGTATTGTACCCATTCTGCAATATGTTAATAAAGTTTTGATTCAATCAAACCTGCTAAAAAAAAATTCATCAATGACAAAACCGAGGAAAACAAAAATAAACCATGTGAACTTTGGAAATTACTCAACAATCAACTAGGCTGCAGTAAAAAACTTAAAACCAGGTTCTCAAACATAAACATAAAAACGGACAACACGCTCATCACAGACAAGCTGGATGTAGCCAATTACTTAAACACTTTCTTCACAAACATAGCCACAACACTGGTAAACAAACTACCCTCCCACTCAGGGCAGTATGGGGTAGAACACATAGTAGCATACTACAAGAACCTAGGCGTCCACAAAGACGACTTCAAACTGGAAATGGTAACTACAGATGAGGTACTCAAAAAGCTGAGCGCCCTCCAACCAAACAAGGCCACTGGCCATGACAACATCCCCTCCAAATTCCTCAGAGACTCAGCAGCAGCCATCACCCCAGTCATCACACACATAATAAACCTCTCCTTAAAACAGGGACACGTCCCCAAGGACTTCAAAATTGCGAGAGTAACACCCCTGCACAAAAAGGGCAGCAAATTAGACCCTGGCAACTACCGCCCTGTTTCTATCCTTACATCCATCTCGAAAGTCATGGAAAAAATAGTATACGAACAGATCGAAAAGTACCTTGCGGAAAAAAATCTAATATACGAATTCCAATCTGGCTTCAGAACATCCCACTCCACTGACACATGCCTTCTCTACTTGAACGACCACATCAAACAAGAGGTGGACGCGGGCAAATACTGCGGCATGGTCATGCTGGACCTACAAAAGGCCTTCGACACTGTCAATCACACCATTCTGATTGACAAACTAAAAGCAATTGGTTTTGATAGTTTATCAGTGAGCTGGATACAATCCTACCTGGAGGGGAGGGAACAGATGGTGGAGGTAAACGGTACCCTATCCCCCCCCCTCACAGTGAGCTGTGGTGTTCCACAAGGAAGCATACTAGGACCGCTACTATTCCTAATATATGCAAATGACATGTCGTCAGCTTGTGACTGCAACTTGTTCCTGTTTGCGGACGACTCAGCCCTGCTGTATTGTATTGTACCCATTCTGCAATCTGTTAAATAAAGTTGTCATTCATTCATTCATTCATTTCATTCATTCATTCATTGCTGGTCTCTGACAAGAACAAGTTACAGGTTGAAAAAGCCCTCAACTCGGAACTAGGCAAAATCTGCATATGGCTCGCCGACAACAAACTATCATTACACATGGGCAAAACAGAGTCCATTCTCTTCGGTTCAAATAACAAACTCAGCAAGACCGGCGGCTTCTCGGTTACAGTGGGTGACAATATTATCACAAGGAAAGATGAAATTACCTACCTGGGTTCCATCCTAGAGGCTAATCTTTCCTGTGACAAAATGGCATCCAATGTAATAAAAAAAGTCAACCAACGAACGCGATTCTTGTACCGGATCTCCTCTCTGGTAAACAAGAATACCCTGAAGACTCTAGCAGGAGCACTCATTCAAGGGTACTACGACTATGCTTGCACCTCATGGTACCAAAGCACCTCAAAGGCACTAAAAAACAAATTACAAACATCTCAAAACAAGCTAGTCAGACTACTGCTTGACCTGACTCCTAGAACCCACCTCACCCCTGCCCACTTTGACAACCTAGGAATGGATGGCTTAGAGTAGACGACAGAGTACAGCAACTTGCAATGGGCCTGGTCTACAAGATACACTACGCGACCAAGGTACCCATGTACATGTCAAAATACTTCCCAAAGGTCAGTGAATACCACGATCACAACACCAGAGGGAGCTCCACAAATCATGTAAAACCCAGATTCGGCTCAAACAAGGGACTAAACACGTTTAGCAATTATGCCACATCAATGTGGAACGCCCTACCTAAAGCTGTAAAGGAATGTGAATCACTACCCACTTTCAAAAACACTCTCAAAAAACACCTACGTGAGACTGCAATTCGAAACTGGCCCCTACAAATGTCCTAACCTAGTTGTACAGTAAATGACCAAGTAAGGCTTTGTCAGTATTCCAATGTACAGTGTAAAATGTGTGTGTCCCATACCCAACCCCCCCCCCCCCCACCTCCAATGTACAGCCCTCACCCACCCACCCAACCCCACCCCACCCACCCAACCTCCTCCAATGTACAGTTTCTATGCCAAATGTATATACACTCTTTTTATGGACACTTTTGTATCACAAACAGTACTGTATTTGCAAATCTGATATGTCATAAATGTATAGATGTAGCAGTACTGTCTATCTGTATGTCATGTATGTCATATATGTTATGATGAATTGAAAATGGGGGACCCTGATGTAAACAAGACGAAAGTCTTTCTCTGGTCTGCATCCCCTTAACAATTGTATGTACTGAGCTGTACTGTACTGTACCCATTCTGCAATCTGTTAATAAACTTTTCAATCAATCAATCAATTAGATGATGGTCTGAGACGCGTGATTTTGAGACTAAATGGGAGACCAAGAGTAGACACTTTTCAGCATAGTACTGCACTGCCCCCTACTGACAGGTCTGTTTGGCCCAAAACCCCCACCACCTCCTAATAGACAGTCTCCTCCCCACCGCATGTATATATTCCCTCCCCGCCGTATGTATATTCCCCTCCCACCCACCCACCCCCTCCTAATGTACAGTCCCCTCCCCATCATATGTATATACTCTGTCAGGATCTAGGGGTAACAGTACTGTATATTTGAATACCGCCTATGTCACAAATGTATCAGTACTAAATACCTGTATGTCCCTATGCCATAAATGTCATGTATGTTATGTATGTCATAAATGTCTATATGAATTGAAAATGGGGGACCCTGATGGAAACAAGACAAACGTCTTTCTCAGGTCTGCATCCCCTTAACAATTGTATGTATTGAGCCGTACTGTATTGTACCCATTCTGCAATCTGTTAAATAAAGTTTTCATTCATTCATTCATTCTGCTCTGGGTTGCTCTGGGATTGGAAGAGAAAGGCGGTGACCATGCAATGAGATTGCTTGACTAATTACATTTGGTCCTCGTCGTCACCTCGTAAATTATCATGTGACCGTATACGCGATAGCGTTTGGGTGCGCTAGTCAAGACGAAAGTCTTTCTCTGGTCTGCATCCCCTTAACAATTGTGTGTATTGAGCTGTACTGTATATTGTACCCATTCTGCAATGTCAATACAATGTTCAATCAAATCCAAGGCGGCAGAATAATAATAAAAAAAAAAAATGCTTTCGTGTTGTGATGCATTTTTAAGAATCCCAGTATGTCAGTATATTTCTGATATTTCATTTCAATAAAAATAATATAACAAATAAAAAATAAAAGTACAGTTTTTTATATATCCAAATATCCAAATGAGAAAAAATAATAGGCAGTCACATTACTGCTCAAGCTCCTCTCTCTTATGTGTCCATAAGTGCTTGTTTATAGCACATTACTGCTCAAGCTCCTCTCTCTTATGTGTCCATAAGTGCTTGTTTATAGCTACCTTATTATTATTTTTTTTTTAAACATTGATCTTAACTGATCACTGTGACTTTATTGCTTTTATCGTTATATATGCCTATGTTTGTGTACAGCACTTTGAGCTACATGACATGTATGAAAGGTGCTTTATAAATACTTACTTACTTACTTACTTACTTACTTAAAATGTATTGATATTTTTGCTTAATTTTATATTCGCATCCAGACCATTCCAGAGTGATACCCCACAAACTGCAATGCACATACTTTTAAGAGTTGTACATACCGTAGGTTGCTTTAAAGCTAATGTCCCTCTAAAATTATAAACACTCTCTCTAGCCGTGAACATTTTTTGAATGTTGCTTGGTAATTTGTTATACTCCGTTCATAATAAAGGCGAAAGGTCAGTGATATGTCACAACTGGTAAACTTTGGTATCATGTAACATGTCCGAATTTACCACTGGTATTTACCACTTACCTAGTTAGGCAGGTCCTCGTCAACCTGTTTCCTTTGTCACAAGGAAAGATGAAATTACATACCTAGGTTCCATCCTAGAGGCAAATCTTTCCTGTGACAAAATGGCATCCAAGGTAATACAAAAAGTCAACCAACGAACTAGATTCTTGTACCGGATCTCCTCTCTGGTAAACAAGAATACCCTGAAGACTCTGGCAGGAGCACTCATTCAAGGGTATACTACGACTATGCTTGCACCTCATGGTACCAAAGCACCTCAAAGGCGCTAAAAACAAGATTACAAACATCACAAAACAGACTTCTACTGGGCCTTACCCCTAGAACCCACCTCACCCCTGCCCACTTTGACAACCGGATGGCTTAGAGTAGACGACAGAGTACAGCAACTTGCAATGGGCCTGGTCTACAAGATACACTATATACGACTAAGGTACCCATGCCATGTACATGTCAAAATACTTCCCAAAGGTCAGTGAATACCACGACCACAACACCAGAGGAAGCTCAACAAATCATGTTAAACCCAGATTCGGCTCAAACAAGGGACTAAACACGTTTCGCAATTATTCCACATCAATGTGGAACGCTCCCTACCCAAAGCTGTAAAGGAATGTGAATCCCTACCCACATTCAAAACCGCTCTTAAAGAGCACCTACGGGAGGCTGCAATTCGAAACTGGCCACCGTAAATGTCCAAACCCCCCCACCCCCTCCTAATAGACAGTCTCCTCCCCACCGCATGTATATTTCTCTCCCACCCACCCCCTCCTAATGTACAGTCCCCTCCCCATCATATGTATATACTCTGTCAGGATCTATAGGTAACAGTACTGTATATTTTAATATCGTATATGTCACAAATGTAACAGTACTAAATACCTGTATGTCATGTATGTCCCTATGCCATAAATGTCATGTATGTTGTGTATGTCATAAATGTCACTATGAATTGAAAATGGGGGACCCTGATGTAAACAAGACAAACGTCTTTCTCTGGTCTGCATCCCCTTAACAATTGTGTGTATTGAGCCGTACTGTATTGTACCCATTCTGCAATCTGTTAAATAAAGTTTTCATTCATTCACCCTGGTAAAATCTGAAATGTCTGACTTTGCACGGTCCAACCAATCGCACAACATTTTATGCCACCTTCAAGTCCGCCTGGGAAGCTCCTAGGCCTACTTCCCACTTCGGATGTCATAAATGTCGAAAACTGGGAAATGGTACAATAATAATCTTTTGAGGCGCTTCTTTTATCTCAGAAATCATGCAACACAACAATATTACACACAAAGAATTAAATTGTTGTTTTAATAAATAGTTTTAGAGCCATAAATAATTATTCCAATGTCTTGAAGCATTTGTGCATGCATGTGTATCATCAGCACGCCCCAACTCAGCAAATTGGCTATCATAGACAAATCAGACTTTCACACTCATAATTCCCACTTCGTTGGGTCCTTCATGTGCGCTCATATTTATGACTTGAAGGCATGAATAGGCTACCCTTTCTTCTCACCACTGTATTTAGCCACTTACCAGGGGAATTCATTATTGAATAATGCTGTCAGAATAGTAATGATGGAATAATTTCCAGGGATATTGGGAATTACCGATAAGGTTTGACCAATTATGAAAAAAAAAAAAAAATATGATCAATCAATTATTCATTCAAAGTATAATGTCTGAAAATATGAAACTCCTCATCATTAGGCCTATTAGTTACGTTGGCTGTACTGGGTTAGTACTGGCCCATTATCATGGCTCCTCCGTGTCCTTGTTCTCTCAATAGAGGGCCACAGTGCCAGAGACAGACCGAGGGGAAAGGGGAGGAAAGGGGGCAAATTAAAAAGGAATAGATTATGTCTGAGAGGGTATGAGGTAAGAGGAGAGTGATGAGGGCAGCCTGAATAAGAAGTACAAGAAAGAAATATGCAAATGGTGTGTGTGTGTGAGAGATACAGAGACAGAGAGACTACAGAGAGAGAGACAGGGAGTGGGACAGGAAGAGTATGAGAGGGACTAAGTGAAAAAGAGAGCGAGAAACAGTGAGACCGGGCAAGAGAGAGCGAGAGGCTGAGAATGACAGACACGGACAGAGGAGAGGAGCGCCGAGAGACAGCCCCAGAGACTGTGCTGAACCCGCTGCCCCGTAGCAAACCCCCAACCCCCACCCTCCCTGTGTGCTTTGCCATGGTTACCAGACAGGGCTCCCAATGCAGCCGGTTAATGTGTTTTTCAGCAGCAGGGGCGAGCTGGGTACTAATGTGTTTCAGTCTGTCTCCGGCACAATCAATGTCAACCGTCCCAGGATGCACACACACGGGCAGAGAGCCAGGGAACGCTGAGCCAGTCTTGGTGGGATAATGTCAGGGCAGGCGTTTTGAGAAGGAGGCCAAATCATTCGCCATTTATTTGCCTGTAAAGTGCCAGCTCAGGAGGATTTGTGAAAAGTTAATGGGTCTTAGAAGAAACAGTCTGAAATCCACGAGACAGAGAGTGACAATTAAAGTCGTTACAAAACACATTTTTGAGCCGAATACAATGAGTTTATTTTCAGCAGCAGCCCGGTATCACTTGTTTTAACTAGTATTACACATCCTATAATATTTATATATATAACACTGTACACACAGGTTCAATTACCACCATTGCCAGCAAAGGTACACGACACACGACTCAGAGTGACTGTTTCAATTTCAGAAATGTTTTTATTGTATGCAACAGTTTTGTTTTGACCTTTTCATTGCTCAGTGGTTTCATTTATTATATGACATTCAAGACAAAGCGACACACGACGGCAATCAAAGCCACCCCCTTTTTTTTAGTGGGATTTTACTTATGGACACATTTCTTTCTTCTGTCGTTGCCAGGAGGTCTATAAATCCCAGGTGGAACATACATCGGGGTCACAACCCTTGGCTGTTTTATAAAAAAAAATCACCACTGAACCATGTACAATGGTCCAGTGTACAAACCCAGCCAACAGGTACTGCCCCCTCCTCTGAGTCAACCACGCGGTCGTCACCGGTTCTTCACGTCAGGAACATTCTAGAACCCCCCTGTTCCTGATGCATTCTGCCCTCTGGCTCAAATATGTCAATTCTGATATTTCATCATCTTCGATGCTCTGGTGATGTGTAAAACACAACCCTCCCATAGGTCAATAGATTGATACGATAGATACATACTTTATTAATCCCACAGGAAGAAATTCACACAAAAACAGCAGTAACAGAAGAAAACTAGAGAAACACACCAAAGCTGCGTTAGGCAGCCGTCCTGTCGACGCCATCTTCTCATGATTTATTGTCCTTTTCATACAATGGCAGTTAAAGGGAAAATCCACCCTAAAATAGAATTCACATATGTTATTTATAGAACACTGTACATCTCTGTTTTAGATTTATATGAACAAGTCTCTCCTGATTAATCTGATTCCCATTCGTCGTTTGAGCACAAATTCAGTTTTTGGGGTGGATTTTCCCCATATAGCCATTTGACTGGATGTTGTCCATCAAGTTAATATGGTGTTTTGGTTCTCCGGATGTGTGTGCATGCAGCCTTGTTCCCAAGGACCTCACCTGTGACCTTTCATATCATCACAGGTTAAGGGTCTCAGGGACACTGAAGCACACTTCGAAATACTGCAGGCCTAAACATAAAAAAAGGGTTGCATCCTTGCATCCGCTCTTGAATCATAATTTTAAACGAGTAAAATCATACAACTAATCGTCAGGTAAAAACATTTACAGTCATACAAGATATTTATGCGAAGCACAATGAGTTGTCACTAGTACATGAAATGTATTAAATTCATCCTATTATGAGGGAAGATATCCCAATAAATGTTTAGAGATGAACTTGCATGTTACCGCAGGTCCGTTCTGTCGACGTGGATGTGGTCCAGAAGCTTGATCTCGGAAAATGTCTCATCTTCAAACCTCTGCATGTGCCGGACCGGATCGCAACCTGCAACAAAAAAAAAGAACAGAACAGCAGGACACAAACGCCATTGTTGGATGAACACCATTCGACTCAATGTTATCTACTGTACGTTTAATTTTCACGACCCTTTTCACTTCAAAGCTATGAGAAACTGCCCCAGTCTGTACTTGTGACTTAGCTGGCACTAGTTGTTCAGCCTGTGCAGCAAAGCATTCAAGCCGAATGCCCCCTAGTGGCAGACAAAAGACAAAGATGGGACGATAGGAATGACAGACTCATCGACGAGAGCTTCAAGCGCAAATCAGGTTTGTATGTCTGGAGTGAACATACAGCCGCCGCAGGTTTCACTGTATAATCCGGCCTTAACCAAGCCCCCGGAAAAACTGCGCGAGTGTGGTAAGCTCCGACGCGGCGGACATATGGTGCACATGAACACAAGACGCTTGTTTGTTCACATGCATGAAACATCCAATGACAGCTGTGTTTGGAGACGCAGACAACACCGTCTTCTTATATTTCCTCACAGGCCTTGTGATCTCGCAGGATTATGCAATCGCAATCCCATGAGGAAGAGGGGGTAGCCTTCAGGGAGTGAGATTGATTTACCCCCCAGACAAATTAATGTCACACAAGTCTGACAACACAAGACGCCTAATGAAGAATATGAGGAAAGAGGCTTTTCGTACAGTACAGTCGCAGAGTCGGAAACAACTTACAACCCCCCCCCCCAACAGCGCAATACATAAGTGTGCACAGGTGAACACGCATGCAAACATGCAAAATCGACAAAGCGTCTAAAAGCAACCCAGCCTAGAGCGTGCTGCCGGCGTGAGGAATCAGACTCTCTCTTTGTCCCTCTGCTCTGAGATATTTTCCCCTGTCCCACTTTTATGAGCTCCTCCTTCGCTCTCGAAAGCAGGAAAGAGACAAAGAACAGCAGATGAAAACCAGAGGTTGGAGGGAGAATGAACATAAAAAAAGGCTATAATGTAAAAAAAATTAATAAAGAATACAAATAGCCTGTTCCAAAAAAATAAGGCATGTGATGTAAGTTAAGGCGTAAAGGAGGGAACGCAGTGTCGGTCAAACCGCTCGTCTCTCTTCGTGTGCCGGCCCGGCTTAAGTCATTTCAAACTCACCATTCCGGCTTTTGGCTGGAGAATGTGCTCCTTACAATTAACTCCCATTCACGCACACACAAACACACACACACATGCATTCCCACATGACCAGTGTGCACATACATACACACACACACGCATAAGTGTATGCACATAACACGGACGTAACACGAACATAACCCGAACGCCTGCGCACACACACACACATTGCCACACACGCACACACACATTGCCACACACACACACACACATTGCCACACACACACTCACGATGAGTTATTGATCCAATTTCCCCCTGAGAAAAAAAAAGACAATTAATCCAGCGGAAAAGAAAAGAAAAGCATAATAAAAACCTATCCTGCCCTCGTCTTCAGTTTCCTCAGAGCTGTAAGCAGCAGCAAACAAATGTAAAAAAAAAAAAAAAGGGAAAGCTACCCGCACTGTTCCCCTTTCGCTTCGCCCTCCATCTCTCTCTCTCCTCTTTTTGTCTCTCCTCTTCTATCCCTCTCCCAGGCGCTGCCCCTGCCTCTGTTTTGTGGCTGTCTCCCTCTGCCAAGTCACATCACTAATTCTCCAGGCGATTAGAGTCCAAGCGGGCAATATATGTTGTGTGTGAGGCAGGTAGTCTACTCTACACACACACGCGCACGCAAACGCATACACACACACACACACACGTGCTCGGACAGACAATTGCATTGATTCCATTATCTGGTGCTGTACCCACATCCCCACATCCTCCAACCCCCAACAGCCACAAGCAGCTCCTCCATCTATGACCCCCCCCCCATAAATCTGTGTCACCTACATACATCACACGCAAAACACACACACATACACACTTATACAAGTGCGCAGTAGCTCTATCACTCTCTTTTTCTCTTGCCTGCACATTCTCTCCATCACTCCGTCCCCGCCTCCCCCTGTTCTATCTCATCCCCTTTCCACTTGTTTCCATCTATCCTGCCTTCCTCCCTTCCCTCTCTCCCTCTCTCTCTCTCTCTCTCTCTCTCTGTGTCTCTCCTATCCTAACCCCTGCGTTTCTTTTCTTTTTTCCCTCACAGGCGCGACGTCCCGTCTCGCCCCATCTTGCAGTCTACGTTCACGCGCCTGCGCTTGGGTGTCCGTACGCCACCGCCTGTCTGTCTGTGCCAACGTACACGCGTGTCTGTGCCGGTGTGCGTCGTGCACGTGCGTCTGTGCCTGTGTGCATTGTGCACGCGCGTCTGTGCCTGTGTGCGTCGTGCACGCGCGGGCGTGTGCTCGTGCAATGCTACTGCTGCTGCGCTCCCGCATCTGGGAGATGGAGTAAATGTGTGTGTGAGACAGGGAGACAGGGAGGGAGGGAGGGGAGCGGGTGGACGAGGTGGTGGGGGGAGCACGCAGACAGGGACTGTAGGATTTCACACAGTGTGAGGATCAAAGCCACAGCAAGCCCAAAGGTGATTAACCCCCCGGCCGCTCTGACCGCAACACGTCCGCCTCCCCTCCTCGCACTAGTAGCACGGATACCTCTCCCCCCATGCAATCCGTAACATATCAATCTGTCCGCCTTTGCGGAAAACAAATCCCTAAAAATAACAAATGGTTACCCCTAATAGCGAGCAACAATTAAGCGTGTCAAGAATTTGAATATGACGGATGGAAAACTTGGCACCTGTGAAAGAAGGATCCTATAGCTGATAAATTGATACTCTCTTCATACTCTCTTCGTCTGAATTTACAATGTCACGATACTCAATCCCAGTTCTCTGAACCCCCCCCCCCACAAAAGACAAAGCGTTCTCAAGTGATTACAGACAGAGCCAGGGACCGTGTGAGCAGAATATGTGATCACGATAAAAGTCTAACAATCTGAGACAATTTAAAATGGTGTCAAGAAATAATAATGAAAAGAAAAAAGAGGTGTGATGGTCGAAATAAAGGAATGTCGAGATGAAAAACAGGAACAAAAGCCCGGAGAACCGGGTACAATGTGGGAAAATAGTGGGTGGCAGGCTTTCCTATTGTCATGGTTGTATTTCTTGTGGAGTTGGAACAAGCTGGGGAGTCTGTTCTTTGTGTGTGCAGCGCCAGGCAGAGATTGCTGATATATGCTCTTTTTTCCCCTCCTCACTGGAGCACTGCAACGCAATGCGGATACTGGCTGTCTGAGCCACTAGCCAGACACACTGGGGGACTAGGGGGGAGGTGGGGGGTGTACCAGGAGGAGAGGGAGGAGGAGGAGACGGTGGTAGGGGAGTTCACGTACAGCCCATGCTTCAGGACATATTGATACTAATGCTGGACATATTGTCACACTCTCGCCACAACCGCACAAAGCAGCAGGCTCATACAGATGGCTGACTTCATGAGATTTCAGCCTGTACAGTCAGAACAAAAGCACATCTGTTTTACATACACAATATCAGTGCCATTGTATTTGGGGTCTGTGACCAATTGACCATAATAGCATGTGGGTTAGCTTTTTGATGCCTCCGGTGTCCATGGTCTGAGTAGAATAACGCAGGAACGCACACAGAGCCACCAATGGATGTTAGTAATAAATGCTCTGTACCCCTTCAGATTGCACCAAATACCAAAATCCAACACTGTCTACTGCAGGGTTTGGTGGCATACGAATGTCACTGGATTAGCGTCTTCAAAAGCATCCTTAAATGATATTGCTATATACCTAATTAAATTCCATGTCTGTGCACCAAAAGGTATTTGTTCATACGTGGTTGTATTATTATGATGATGGGATACAAATCAGATTTTTAAAGGTAAACTATGTATCCTAGTTTTAGTCGTGGCCTCTCTTTGTCAGTGAGTCTTGACACGCCCCAACAATTAGCAACATTTCATAAGTAAAACAGAACATCATTTTGGCAACGTGAAAGGAGAAATGAGAACGTTTCAATGTGTGTATAAGCCGCATCCACCCATAAGAGCAGGGTGTATAGTATAGCAAACCTCTAGTATTCCTGTGGTTTTTCCACATGCACCAATTAAGACTATACATTACTACAGTATTTCTTTGGTAATTCTGTATAGTGTGTGCAAACAAACCACAGAAAAGCAGTAGGTTTTTACTAGAGGTAATCTTCACGTGTGTATTGACCACATTAACACATAACACGTGATACAGTAGATTCATTAAAAAATGTCGTCCTGTCTACCACAACTCTCCCTATAGTAGTCTGAACATCTGGGCTCTACAGTCAGGTTTCATACTTACCACGTCCCCGGAGGTGGGAGGAGGGTCCGTGTTTGACTGAAGTTAAGGTGACACCGCGGGGAAAGCTAGAAGGTTGTACAGTTATCTCCAGGCTGTTTTATTATGCGAAACCATACAACCAACTACCTCACACCGCAGAGCACCAGAGTAGGGTCATCATCATCGCCGGAGTCTCTCTTCCGTGCCAGTCCATTCTCTCTTCTATGTCTCTCTCTCCCTCCCTCCCTCATCACATTTCATTCATTGCTCATCTCTTCCTGAAGTAGGTTTATTTGTCTGAGAAAAAGACTGATGTATGCAAATCTTCTAGCTTGTTTCTCAGTTTGATGTACATTTTCACCCCTCGGATTGTGCCGTTTCTCCAATTCCATGTGAAATCAAACATAACAATATATCAGCAAAAGACTAAAAACAAAACACTATTTGCTCTCAACTAGTTATACAGCTACAGCATCAAAGTACAACACAATAACTAGTGGAATTATCACCATGCAATATCATTCCAGACAAATGCAAGTCATTAGCTAACTAACCATGTACCCTATGTACCTTTGAGGACTTGTCTCCCTCTTGTGGGTACAGGCAGAAGCTCGAGACCCCCCTCCCTCCCCTCATACAAAGCAGCCCCTCACTGTCTGCCAATACAAAGATGAGCACTTTTACCTGCAGAAGCTCAATGTGGGGCGTCTGTCAAATCTCCTATAAAATCCCCTTTTCATTTTGGAGGAGCATTCATGGTATTGTCATCATGACTATATGGTTGCATGGATTCCAATTGTTTTACTGCTGTGTGTTGTCTGCTAATGCTCACGTCCTGTTGTGTGTAACTGTGTCTCCTGTCTGATACATGTGTTGTTGTATATAACTGTCTTGTCTGATACATTTCTTGTTGTATATAACTGTCTTGTCTGATACATGTCTTGTTGTATATAACTGTCTTGTCTGATATATGTCTTGTTGTATATAACTGTGTCCTGTCTGCTGATTGCTTGTGTGTTTATCATGTATAAGCGTGTGCTTCACGTGGCTATTTAAACACCTGGCATAGTTGAAAATGTGCCTTTTGGCTAACATTGGCACATTTACAGCAATGTTTATTAATGTGCACTGTCCCTGTAAACATAGAATTGGGAATTAAAAGATCCGGTCTGAGGAGATACTACAGTACATATGACATGTTCAGCTTAATCTGTTTGACAGCCACGTGTCGTCACTCTCGTCTACAACTGCATATTTGACTACAGCTATTAAGGCATAATCCTTACACGCAAATCATACTGCAAAGATCATATACACAAAAACCATATACCGAAAAGGAACACATCTGCGCAAATCAGCGAGAATTGAGGTTGCTTAATTTGAATGACATCCACGTTTGAGAATCACACTTTCACTGAAATATTTGAAATTACATTAAATTAATTTCTTTTTTGCAGATGTCTGACAATTTAGATTTCTCAAATATGGATGTGATGATTTGATTTACCGGTGTCTGTCTAATAAGGAGTGTGCAGGGATGGTGCATTGTACTTCATTCAGCTCCCTCTATCATGGTATGTTATTGACCATATTCCCATTTTCAAAGGTGGGAACAGGGTGGAAAGGAATCCCAACCTGAGCACGACATAAGAGCAAAATGGCCACCGTGTGAATATGGTCAACAAGGGTGGTAATATGGGGTAACAAAACTCACAATCTTTCTCAAATCTCTCATTATTATTACATAAATAACGAGGCATACTCAGATTTCTTTTTACATCAAGCTGAGGTAGAGATAATTTGTTCTTGCAGAAGCCCCTAATTGGCTGCTGTTGGCAGTCAATGGTGGTGTTTTGACACTCCGCCTTTGTGCTTCAAGGACTCATTGATTGCTTGATAGCTGCCGCACAGCAGAGTTGCTAGGCTCCCCATTCAGGCTGGCTAATGCACCAAAAATACAACCTTCAGCTCCGAGGTAGCCGGGCCTGGCCGACAAATCTCCATTTACCAACAGGGGTGACAGAAGATACTGTAGAGACGGCCCGACTAGAATAGGGTTTTGAAATCAAAATATTTCCCCTCAATATATAAAATGTTTTAACCAACATGTAACATGTCAGAAATTAAAGCAACTTTTTTTCTACACATAAAGTATACAAAATCTTTCTAATAGAGAAAGAAAATGGACCACAGTTTATTAATCATTTTAATACAATAATCTGAATCTAATAGTGTTAAGTGTATCCTGTTTGGCAAAAGTAATGGATGGATTTAGTACTCTGCATCAGCCGGTGAGCGTGTAGTAAGTAAGAATTGGTGCTGGCAGTAGAACCGTGGTATTGGTGCACACCTATAGGAATAGTCACTGTATCTATTACAGGTAAAGGTGTGACTGGTGATAAGTGACTATTGCATCTTGTTTTAGGTCACTGGGATGACTCAACACATATGTTGATGACCGCTTGTCAACCGCATGACGTGCAAAAAGGTTAAATGAGCTCTATTGATATACATCTCAATAGAAACATGTGCTTAATGAAGATAGAACGTCTTTTTCTTTTTCATAAAACTTTTGGATGCCTTCCAAGTGCAAACCCCTGTCCCCTCGCCTCTGTCCTCCGCTCTCCGCCGTGCTAACAGCCCACTGTCTCTCTAAGTGCCTCTTATTTGTCATTCATCGCAAAAAAACCCATCTCAGGCCTGGATATCTTCAACAACTTCGCTCCCCTACTTCCCTGGGCCATCTCTCTGTTCGTACCGAATGCCCCCCCCCCTTTCATCCCTTTTTATTCCACTCCTCCCCTTTTTAAACCTCTCTCACCGTCTCATTCACAGTCCAATCACGCATGAATGCGGCATGGTTGTGCCAGAGCCGGTTCTTTGCCAGTCTGGCCATGAGTGTATTTGTGTGCCGATGTTAATCCGGTGGGAAGCCGCCGTGTCGGACGCCCGGGTGGTGCGTTAGCCCCCGGTTGGTTTGGGGTCGGGTGAAGCTTCGTTAAGGTTACGTGCACCTTCTCGAGCAAAAGTGAAACGACAGAGCTCTGGCAAAAACTAAACTTGCAAAGACACGGGAGACTTTTGAATCCGGCTTTACCGAACACGTAGTCCAGACCACGTTGTGTGATTAAGGCAGTTAAGGAGCGATGGTATATTTCACTATAACCGATGACTCATCATTACATTTTACACTTCACTTCTTGTATCAGTATCTTGCCTGAACAAAGCCAACGTCTTACCGGTCTGTGATGGTCAGAAGTTCCTTTATTAGCAGGAACCTCTCGTCTCTGAAACTTGGAGCTGGCTAGCTGACTAACAATACAACCTTCAGCAACATCCTTGCAACAACATTTCCATCGATTCTGTCAACACTGTATTTAGTGTATCTGCATGCTTCATGTTAATGGCTAATGGCTGTTCATCTAGGCTACATAGCCAGCAGATATGGACTCTGGAAGGCAATACAGTAATATCCTCATGGAAGAGGAACTTTCTGGCTAGTATTATGAAAACGAAGATGAGTTGGATTAAAAATACTACAAAAATCGACAAAAGATGCCTTTGTGCTGAGAAGCCCAAAGGAGTAAATAAGCTTAAATGATTTGCCAAAATAACCCTGCTAACAGGCTGGATCTCCTGGATACCAGTGATAAGGGACTATCTTCCCAGACAGCTAATTAATTTGGTATTTGAAGTTATGTTTGTTTTGGTAAATGTCTCAAGTAAATTATTCAGGCATAATGACCATGATGCTCTAGAATCTCTAGATCATCATATAATAACCAACAACACCCATGACAGTATGGAGTGATAACACCTTGCCTCTCACTCATTATTGCTTAAATAATCACACAGAAATAGCCTTTCTTTGTGTTTTCAGATTGATAACACGCTACAAATATCTGGCTTTGACTGCAAAACTGTGACAACACCAGTCTGAGGGGTGTGAGGGTGAGAACAAAAGCTACTGTGTCGACAAAATCCAAATGTGGCACTGTTCAGCACCTTGATGTAAGCTAGACTAGATAACTTGTGGAGGTCTAGGGGTCGACACACTGGTTCATCCTAATTGTTGCCACATTAAAATAAGAAGAAGCACGACTTCTTGGTTGAAGATGACAAATTTAAAACAGAAATTTCAAAAGGAATCGAGGAATACACCATCTCCTTGTGACAGATGAGTTACGATTAGTTGGAAATCAAAAGTCAAAACTCGAGGCGCTATCTGCTAGATCGGACAGGAACAATAGGTGTGTTAGGGAACAGTGGGGAGCCTCCAGAAGGAAGAGAGAGCTTTGGAAAAACAAAAACCATCTGACTCGAATGACTGAAGAGAAACACTGTGATTGATATGTCAAGTTCACTGGCTTCATGGAGCCTGACGGTCTTCAAACAAGACGTCTCTGTTCAGCACAGAAACACTTTCTCTTCAAAAGTGAGGACGACTGCTTTTGTGGTTTTAGGTGGCAGTCACTATGGTTATCACTGCAGCAACCCATGGCGCATGGAGCAGTGAAATCTGCCCAGCAACAACAAAGAAATCATTCATAGGAGGTCGTGGATCCAGCGCCAAGTGTCGATTGCCTTCAGAAAAGCAAAAAAAAGAAAGAAAAAAACATGTCTAACACCACCACACAAGAAAAAACTGGTGAAACTGAATTTGAAACTGAAAGTGTAGAGGCTGAGAGGTGCAGTAATTCATTCCCCTATTTATTTATTTATTTAGTTAAGGCTTTATAAGAGTCATGTTTGCCGCGGAAGGGGAGGCTGGGACCCTATGTGCTGCTCTCAGGAGTTGTATTCAGTCCCACGTCATCCCCTACATTCTTCCTGTCTGAGATCAGGGCTCCAGACCACCGAGGAGACTCACTTTGAATCTTCCGTCAGATGACAGTATCTGCTTCTCACACACCATAAATTATTAGCTCTCTCAAGATGGAACCAGATTTTGTAGCAATCTCTCCCAAAAACTCCTTTCTCCCTCTCTCTCTCTCTTTCTCTCTCTCTCTCTCTCTCTCTCTCTTCTCTCTCCCTGTACCTTATTTACAAAGGCAGAAAATGTTACCATGGGAACACACTGCCAGGCAACCTCAATGGCTTGGCATGATGCCCAATGGTTGCTAGGGCGCCGTTGTCAGTGGCTATTGGGTTGTCTGTGCCAATCCTATGGTGTGCATGTGTGTGTGTATGTGTGAGAGCGAGAAAAAGAGGGATAGAAAGAGGCAGTGTGTGTGTGTGCTAGTGTGTTTGTGTGTGGTGTGTTTATGTGCATGTGGTGTTTGTGTGTGGGTGTGTGTACCATGTACATGGAAAGTACATGGGAGAAGACATAAGGCCCACAATGCAACACTCTTGATTCCATAATCAAAGCCGTTATGTAGGTCCAATATGCAATTATGTTGGATAACACATGACTTTCTGAATAGGTCATTCAGTTTGTGTATGTGATTGTTAAGAGATGGGAAATACTAGTGTTTAGGACTGTTTGTGTGTGTGTGTGTTGCATACAGTACCGTATACATGGGAAAGAATTAGGGGCGAATGGGAAAGAAATATGCATGTATTGAATCGAGAATCGATTTTTTGTCGAATCGTGACCCTGAGAATTGAATCGAGTTGTGAGATTCCCAAAATCGTGCACCACTAGAAAGAATACAGAATTTGTTTTGGATTCTATACAGTAGTTAGATCTGTTATGTGGGTTAAATAATGTGTATCATGCCTTTCTTAATTAGCTTGCTTTCCATTCAAATTATGTTTTTGGTAATTGCATGGATGGGTAGTAGACTGTTTACTGGTAATATAATTTTTTTTATCTCACTGGCTACTGTGTACTGTGTGTGTTTGTGTGTGTGTGTGTGTGTGTGTGCATGTCCACATGTATTTTAGAATGAGTGAGAAATAGATACAGAGAGTAGGACGATATATATATATATATATTAGGGGTGTAATGGTACACAGAAGCCATGGTTCGGTACGTACCTCGGTATTGGGGTCACGGTTCGGTACGATTTCGGTACAACAGAAAAAAATATATTTATAATTTTATTTATAATTATTTTATTATTATTATAATTTTTTTTTTTTTTTTATAATAATTTATAATTATAATTATATATTTATGATAATTATGATAATTATGATAATTATTATTATTATTATTATTATTATTATTATTATTATTATTATTATTATTATTATTATTATTATTATTATTATTATTAAATAGAATAATTTTCTAAAGGCTTGCCGTGGTAGTCAGTGATACTGGTGTCATTCTGTGTTCAGGCATCCACTGAATAAATGAATTGCCTACTGTCCCTTTAACAACTTATCCTTGCTAAGTTTCAGTTTCACTTCTAGAGAATTTTTTATTTCACGAGACTGAATACTAGAGAACAGATGACATGTTACAACAATGGCAGAGGATTATTTGGATTTAAACACAGTAGCAGTTCAACTGGAGAGGAGCTCAGTATGTAAGTTTCTTTTTTTTTTATTTGATCAGCTCTGCCTGAGAGTCCGGCGGGGGAGAATGTTGGTGTGTGTGTTGGCGACGCGTGTGTGTGTCTTTCCATTGGTTTCATTTGCTTCATCTGAAGTCAGACTCGGTGTGCCGCGCGCTGTTCTCACACGGACACGGAACCCGCGAGTGCCTGCATGCGCGACTGGTGTGTGTGCGCGCTGTGAGGCGTATTCTTCGTATGGCTGCGCGTACCGCACCGTGACGGCCGTACCGTAAATTCACGGGACGAATACACGTACCGTTACACCCCTAATATATATATATATATAAGCGGCTGGGTGGCACGGCGGACTAAGCGCTCATCACCAACGCGAGAGACACTGGTATCGAATCCGGCTGTCAGCGTTGCCTCCGGCTTGGCCGGCCGTCATATTGGCTCAATTGGCAGAGTCAGCGGGAGGGAAGCCGTGGGGTGGTATTCTGGTCGTTGTAATCAGCGACTCCTACAGGTCGGTCAGGGCGCCTGCACAGCGAGGGAGGGAGATGGTGAGGGTAGTGTGACCTCCGACACGTTACACCTCACCAATGAGAGTCCGCGCTGGCAGGTGAAAAGATGCTGCTGGCTGTCTCCTATGTCTCGGAGGAAGCATCTGATAGACTTCAGGGCTCCCTAGACCGACCAGTGGGGGGCACATGCGAGCAACGACCAGGAAGGGGAGGGGGGAATTGGCATAACGACTAAATTGGGATGTGATAAAAACACAGAAAAACAGGAGGAGAAAAAGTGGATCAAAAAAATTAATAAAAAATTATATTTGTATATATATATTTATAATATAAGACGATATAAGACGGAATCTCTCTTAGAATATCAGCCATTACCATCTTTCACAGGCTGTACCTCAATGTAAAGCAGCACCATACAGTATTAAACTAGACATTGCATGAAATCCATTGATACCAACCATTCCATGCCAGTTTACAGGGAAAGGGGCTAAATAGGGCTCCAAAGTTTACCAGTAGTTTGACAGGTAAAACATAATGGTACGGTTATGGTTACGGTTATGACGTTTTTTGCACGCAAAATTTATGCGAACTCCATGTTTATTTAGGCTCAAAACAAAACAGAATAATCACAAAGATCTAATCGACAAGAGAAAATTGTCATTCAAGTTCAAGTAGAAGCTATAAGTGAATTAATTGAGACGATGTTCTCCATATACCAGTACCTCTTAAATTTTTCATTCACATATTTATTCACATATTTCAAAGTCTAGTGCCTGCTGGGTACATTTATTATCTAAATGTTTTATGAGTTATTATCTTGACAATACTGTATGTAAATTTAAAGGCAACTGTGTATTAGTTTGTTACTGTACATTTTAACACTAAAATGTTTTTATTTGCTGCAATTGAATATCGGACCCAAATATCGGGTATCGGCCTACTTGATTTTCCAATAATTGTTGGTATTGGTATCAGCCCTGGCAAAAAAAACAATATTGGTTGAACGCACATAGAGAGAAAGAGAGAGAGACGGAGAAAAAGATAGAGGCAGAACGAGATTGAGATGGTGAGAGAAATTAGAGAGTGACAGGAGTGAAAGAGACAGAGACAGTTAAACAGATAAAGACAGAGAGAGCAAGACAGACAGACAAAGACAGAGAGAGAGAGAGAGAGAGAGAGAGAGAGAGAGAGAGAGAGAGAGAGAGAGAGAGAGAGAGAGAGAGAGAGAGAGAGAGAGAGAGACTCGTTTTACCTCACTACCAGGGTCCCGTATGAGATTCCTCTCATAGTTCCTTCTGGCTGGGGAGTTTCCAGAGATGACCACAGCATTCCTGAAACCAGACAAGCACAATGCAGGACATTAGCGCACCACAGGGGAAGGAAGCCACACATTCAACAACACAAATTGCAAAAATAATGAACAAATAAAAGTATATAAAAGTGCAAATAAAACGTGACCTTATCTGGACTTCTATGCAACCCTACAGTCAAACACCACTCCGCCTCAACCAACCACAACCAAGTGCTGGATGTCGTAGCGATTTAATAAGGTGACAGACAATATAATGACGTGGTGGTATAGCATTATGATTAAAGCTTAATGGGAATGGAAATCACTGATCAGATAATTGAGTGTTCCAACAACTCAGAAAGAACACTTCAGATTTTGAGCTGCCCTTGCAGAGAATGAGAGGGATTAGTACCGGGGACCGAGCGAGAGATAGGGGTGAGGGAGAATATTAGCATTGTGCCCTTGACAAAACAATGCAGAGTAGAGAGATGGTTAAAGACAATGGCGATGAATAATACATTAAATAACGATGGCAAATACAATTCCCACGTCATGAATTAAATGGCAGCCAAACAAATGCAATAATTATGACAACTGCAGCAACACGATGGAAAGACGATATGAGCTTGCGTGTCACTCCGCGCGCGTCTGCGGTCATTTGGTTCATGCGCGCCTGCGATGTGTGAGCGTGAGGGGAAAATGAGCGTTGCCTACGGAGCATCTTATCTAACATCATGGGAGAAAGCAGCCACCCCCCCCCCCCCCCCCCATTGTCTTCTTCCATCCCTTTGAACAGCAGCCAGGGCTGGAGATGCAGTCTGATTGAGCACAGCATGGCCTAACAGGAGGTCAGAGGGCAGGATAAACAGTCTGGTGTCATGGCAACCTGATGCCACCAGCCAAGGGGTGGGGGGGGTTGGGATTGGACAGTGAGGTTAACCAACCTGTCAGGGCTGTCAGATCACATCACTCTGTACCACTGACCTAATATTTTAGTGGGCTGATAGTCATAGGATTTGTTTGACTAACTAATTGATTGGCCTAAATATTTTAGTTGGCTAATAGTCATTGGATTATGTCGACTGATCAACTGATTTTACACATTATTGTCCCTCTACAAATGAATGCAATCATGCAGAGGGACATCAGTGCGTATCTAGTATCACAACACATTTGTAAATATTTCTTATCCAGTGCTTATCTAGTACCACAGCACATTTGTAAATATTTATAATCCAGCGTGTATCTAGTACCACAGCATAAATTTGTGAATATTTCTAATCCACAGTTTATCTAGTACCACAACACATTTTGTGAATGTTTCTAATCCAGCGCTTATCTAGTACCACAGCATATTTATTGTGATGCCACAGATGTAATAAGAATCCTGGAAATAACCAATTTTCAAGGGGGGGGGGGCACACTGTTGAGCCACACTAAGCTGCACACACAACTGCACAAGTAAGACATACAGTAGCCAATATTTTTTATTTTTTTTACATTTCTGAATATCCTTTTATGATACTATAGAACCACAGAACACCTGAACTTGACTGACTTGAGAAATGATCAGCAGCTGTAATTGTAAACCTGCCCACGGAGCCTCGCTCCAACTGTTTTCATTCCACTCCTTAATAGGTGGCAGATCAATATGGAATCTAGGCTCCTCTCTATGACATTAGCCTGCCTGACGGCTGAGGACGGACCTCTCCAAGTCTAAATGTCTTCAACCTCTACCATATTTTCCCTGACTGCAGATGAAGTGGGGGAGTGCCTATGCCTGTGCGTGTGTGTTTGTGTGTGTGTGTCAACATGCATATTAACTTTCAAAGCAATTCAGACACAAATATGAGTGTCTTCATGACTTGCGCACTCTGATACAGTGTACGTATGTCTTCTGCAAGTGGGTGTGTTTCTGGCCAAGTGCGTGTTTGTGTATGTGTGTGGTTTGTACGAGGCGTGTGTGTGTGTGTGTGTGTGTGTGTGTGTGTGTGTGTGTGTGTGTGTGTGTGTGTGTGTGTGTGTGTGTGTGTGTGTGTGTGTGCAGTGTGTGTCCTTGTGTTTGTTCAATGCGGCAGAGGGTGGAGTGGCAGATCAATAGGAAACAAATGAATTCAGATCAATATTAAGCCGAGCGAGAGAGTGAAGGAGAGAGGGAGGGAAGGAGAGAGAGGGAGCAAAGGAGAGAGAGGAAGTGGAGGAGAGAGAGGAAGTGAAGGAGAGAGAGGGAGTGAAGGAGAGAGAGGGAGTGAAGGAGAGAGGGAGTGAAGGAGAAAGAGGGAGTGAAGGAGAAAGAGGGAGTGAAGGAGAGAGAGTGAAGGAGAAAGAGGGAGTGAAGGAGAGAGAGGGAGTGAAGGAGAGGGAGAGAGTGAAGGAGAGAGAGGGAGTGAAGGAGAGAGAGGGAGTGAAGGAGAGAGAGGGAGTGAAGGAGAGGGAGAGAGTGAAGGAGAGAGGGAGGGAGTGAAGGAGAGGGAGAGAGTGAAGGAGAGAGAGAGGGAGTGAAGGAGAGGGAGAGAGTGAAGGAGAGAAAGGGATTGAAAGAGAGAGAGGAAGTGAAGGATAGAGAGGGAGTGAAGGAGAGAGAGGGAGTGAAGGAGAGAGAGTGAAGGAGAGAGGGAGTGAAGGAGAGAGAGGGAGTGGAGGAGAGAGAGGGAGTGAAGGAGAGAGAGAGAGTGAAGGGGAGAGAGGGAGTGAATGAGAGAGGGAGTGAAGGAGAGAGAGGGAGCAAAGGCGAGAGGGAGTGAAGGAGAGAGAGGGAGCAAATGCGAGAGGAAGTGAAGGAGAGAGAGCGAGTGAAGGAGAGAGAGGGAGTGAAGGAGAGAGAGGGAGAGTGAAGGAGAGAGAGGGAGCAAAGGTGAGAGGAAGTGAAGGAGAGAGAGGGAGTGAAGGAGAGAGAGTGAAGGAGAGAGGGAGTGAAGGAGAGGGAGAGTGAAGGAGAGAGAGGGAGTGAAGGAGAGAGAGGGAGAGTGAAGGAGAGAGAGAGTGAAGGAGAGAGAGGGAGTGAAGGAGAGAGGGAGTGAAGGAGAGAGAGAGTGAAGGAGAGGGAGTGAAGGAGAGAGAGAGAGTGAAGGAGAAAGAGGGAGTGAAGGAGAGAGAGGGAGTGAAGGAGAGGGAGAGAGTGAAGGAGAGAGAGGGAGTGAAGGAGAGAGAGGGAGTGAAGGAGAGAGAGGGAGTGAAGGAGAGAGAGGGAGTGAAGGAGAGAGGGAGGGAGTGAAGGAGAGGGAGAGAGTGAAGGAGAGAGAGAGGGAGTGAAGGAGAGAGAGAGGGAGTGAAGGAGAGGGAGAGAGTGAAGGAGAGAAAGGGATTGAAAGAGAGAGAGGAAGTGAAGGAGAGAGAGGGAGTGAAGGAGAGAGAGGGAGTGAAGGAGAGAGAGTGAAGGAGAGAGGGAGTGAAGGAGAGAGAGGGAGTGGAGGAGAGAGGGAGTGAAGGAGAGAGAGAGAGTGAAGGGGAGAGAGGGAGTGAATGAGAGAGGGAGTGAATGAGAGAGGGAGTGAAGGAGAGAGAGGGAGCAAAGGCGAGAGGGAGTGAAGGAGAGAGAGGGAGCAAAGGCGAGAGGAAGTGAAGGAGAGAGAGCGAGTGAAGGAGAGAGAGGGAGTGAAGGAGAGAGAGGGAGTGAAGGAGAGAGAGTGAAGGAGAGAGGGAGTGAAGGAGAGGGAGAGTGAAGGAGAGAGAGGGAGTGAAGGAGAGAGAGGGAGAGTGAAGGAGAGAGAGAGTGAAGGAGAGAGAGGGAGTGAAGGAGAGAGAGGGAGTGAAGGAGAGAGGGAGTGAAGGAGAGAGAGAGTGAAGGAGAGAGGGAGTGAAGGAGAGAGGGAGTGAAGGAGAGAGAGGGAGAGGCTGGATGCGAGGGAGGGGGGCGGGGTGGTGCAGGTGGGGGGGGGCTGGTGACGTGCTAACACTAGCACACCGGCTGACTGTACACTTGGGAAAGACCACACATTTTTCTACAGACAAAACCTCAGCGCTTTTGAGGTCAGTGACAGTGAAAAAGGATGGTCAGGCGAGAGAGAGAGAAAGACATGGGGAGGGAGAGAGAGAGAAAGAGAGACAGGGGGAAGGGGAGAGAGAGAGAAAGACACAGGGGGAAGGGGAGAGAGAGAAAGAGAGAGACGAGGGGAGAGAGAGAGAGAGAAAAAGAGAGAGACGGGGGAGAGAGACAGGGGGAGGGAGAGAGAGGGGGGGGGGAGAAGGAAGAGTCAAGACCAGCGATGCACAGGAGACTAGTCTGACATTCCTGCATTGCTATTGATGTTCTATTTAAGTGGACAGCAGACTGAATACATCTTACTGAATACATCAAGAATCGGGCTGTCCTTGATTGCAGAAATTCTTAGTCAACTAATTTGTCAATTAAGCTATCAATCTATCTAATTAACAAATCTTTAAACTTTCCCACATTATTGTCCTTCTGCAAATGAATGCAAAAAAATACCTTTTTAACTCTAGTGCTTATTAATAAAGGCCGAAGCATATTTGTGAATATCATTGTGATGCCGGAGAAAAAACTCATTCAGCATAAAAAAGGCACAATAGAGCAACTAATCAACTAGATAACAACTAACGCCATTATGATCAATTGATTGACACTGTGTGTGTGTGTGTGTGTGTGTGTGTGTGTGTGTGTGTGTGGAGGGGTGGTTCTACGCAAGAGACACAACTAATTTAGAGATGATTGGGGTGAGCAGGTCATGGCTGCGTGTGGCCAATCCTTGACCTCTGACCTCAGAGCAGTGACATCTGGCGCTGTCTGGGAGAAGTGGACACACAGCAGCTGAGGACCATGAGAACTTTGACCCCTAAACTGCTACTCCCTGCCCGGCTTAACGGCACATCAACCATTTCCCATCTTACAAGCCTCCTCTGCGGATAAGCCACGATAGATGATTGAATTGCGTATCATATTCCTTCGGTTTATGATACTATTTGTAAAGCTATGGAATGGATGATGCCTGTGATGTTATCGTCTCTGTCTTTTATCTCTTATCAGCGTTGTTTAAATATTCATACCAATTACGCAATGTGTTTACAGGTCTCGGTACGCCCACACTCTCCCTTGCGTTATCTCGCTTGTAATTAACAGCATGAAAACCCGTCCAGGCGCGTGCTATATCATTCCAGACGAGTGATTTCTTCCACACCGGAAGAAAATATTAGCAAAATCGACACCTTGGAGTGCCGTCGCAAAAAAACAGGATTACATGGGCTTTGTATATCTCCTCATCTCTCCTGGTCGCGAGATCAAAGCATCGAGGGCCATTTCGAAGTCTAGCCTGAATGGTTTTGAAGTGAAAGTGCAGAAAACAAAGACATGGATGGGTGTTATTGAACCCAGGCTTCTTCCACTTTCATCTCAAGGTTGCTGCCACTTGAAAATAGATTTTTCCTCTTTCCTTTTTATTTGGGGACAGCCAGGTTACACAGCGTCTATAGATGCCCGAGAAGAGATGTGCACTTACTTTATGATGTAATCGAATTGAAGAGGGGCGACCGTAAGCCAAGTAGAATTATCCCCTGAATTAAAAAATGTTTTGCCCTTGTAAGGAGGAGGCGGGAGGCTGGTGTGGGGAACATGGAACTCCAATGACCTAATTTAATACGGCATTTGTGTACCGTATGCGTCAAAAGTATGATCAGACGTTCCTCGGCTTCTATTACATACACAGGTGCACTACTTAACATGAATCACTAGAACCATATGGAAGAGATTGAGAAGAGTGCAGAGCCAGGGCCCGGCTGAGAAGAGTGCAGATCCAGGGCCCGGCTGAGAAGAGTGTAGATCCAGGGCCCGGCTGAGAAGAGTGTAGAGCCAGGGCCCGGCTGAGAAGAGTGTAGATCCAGGGCCCGGCTGAGAAGAGTGTAGAGCCAGGGCCCGGCTGAGAAGAGTGCAGAGCCAGGGCCCGGCTGAGAAGAGTGTAGAGCCAGGGCCCGGCTGAGAAGAGTGTAGATCCAGGGCCCGGCTGAGAAGAGTGTAGAGCCAGGGCCCGGCTGAGAAGAGTGTAGAGCCAGGGCCCGGCTGAGAAGAGTGCAGAGCCAGGGCCCGGCTGAGAAGAGTGTAGATCCAGGGCCCGGCTGAGAAGAGTGCAGAGCCAGGGCCCGGCTGAGAAGAGTGCAGAGCCAGGGCCCGGCTGAGAAGAGTGCAGATCCAGGGCCCGGCTGAGAAGAGTGTAGATCCAGGGCCCGGCTGAGAAGAGTGTAGAGCCAGGGCCCGGCTGAGAAGAGTGCAGAGCCAGGGCCCGGCTGAGAAGAGTGTAGAGCCAGGGCCCGGCTGAGAAGAGTGTAGAGCCAGGGCCCGGCTGAGAAGAGTGTAGAGCCAGGGCCCGGCTGAGAAGAGTGTAGAGCCAGGGCCCGGCTGAGAAGAGTGTAGAGCCAGGGCCCGGCTGAGAAGAGTGTAGAGCCAGGGCCCGGCTGAGAAGAGTGTAGAGCCAGGGCCCGGCTGAGAAGAGTGTAGAGCCAGGGCCCGGCTGAGAAGAGTGTAGAGCCAGGGCCCGGCTGAGAAGAGTGTAGAGCCAGGGCCCGGCTGAGAAGAGTGTAGAGCCAGGGCCCGGCTGAGAAGAGTGTAGATCCAGGGCCCGGCTGAGAAGAGTGTAGAGCCAGGGCCCGGCTGAGAAGAGTGTAGAGCCAGGGCCCGGCTGAGAAGAGTGTAGATCCAGGGCCCGGCTGAGAAGAGTGTAGAGCCAGGGCCCGGCTGAGAAGAGTGTAGAGCCAGGGCCCGGCTGAGAAGAGTGTAGAGCCAGGGCCCGGCTGCCTTCGGAGTCAATCAATCCAACACTGTGTATTGAAAGAGCCGAGTGGCCCTTCAGACACACAGCCACTTATTTCACTCCTTCAGCCCACACTATAATTTTCACCTTTGGCAATTTCCCCCCAGTCAGAGAGCAGTTGGGAGAGAGAGAGAGAGAGAGGGGGGGGGAGAGACAGGGGGAAGGGGAGAGAGAGAGAAATAGAGAGAGAGAGAGAGAGAGAGAGAGAGAGAGAGAGAGAGAGAGAGAGAGAGAGAGAGAGAGAGAGAGAGAGAGAGAGAGAGACCATGGATATAAATTATGGGTAAGGAGGAATAGAAGATTGTAGATGTTGCAGATCATTGATAGAGTGACACTTAACAGTGAGAGGAGACTTACTTCCACAAAACATGTGTTTGTTAACACCAGTTTCTCCCAATGCATGCCAGTGAAGCCCTTTTGAACTGAAGTCATATGAGATGCAGTGAGATAGAAAAATACAGACAGTCAAGCCAAAAGCATGGAGAGGATAACATTGCCATGTCTCTCTCGGCTTCTCTCCCTCTCTATTTTAGTCCCCCCCCCCTTCTCTCACTCTCTCTGTCTGTCCCCCTGAGCTGGTACTATGTGTTCTCTCCCTGCCTCTCTCGATCCTCTTGTCTCTAATGTGCTCTGGCATGGGTTACCCACGGGTCGGGTGGTGGGGGCGGGGGGGCTTTGGAGCGCCATCTGTGACATCATCAGTCACCCCTGCTACTCGCGTCTCACCTCCCCTCACTGTGGGGATTGGCGGCGGCGGGGCGGTAGGGAACGCACGTGCACACGCGCCAATGTGCCGGAGGGCACGTTCCAAGTGCTGCACACATGTGCAAGCTACTTTTCTACTTTTCATTATCATATTCTACACATTAAATATGATATAATATAGAATATCTTTGCGTTGCTCCATGTCCTGCCTGTTGTGCCTGTTCTGGATTACAGACGGGCAGAAGGATGGGTCTACAGTGAAATACACACAAATATGTGAACAAATACCACAACTGTAATGGAGCACTGCTGACAATACTTCACACACGAGATCACATGACGGGGTTTTCCATTAAGCATTCCTAAATTAACTAGGGATGCACTGATGTGTTTTTGAAACCAATACTGATACCCCCCCCCCCCCCCTCCCAGATACAGGACACCCCTGTGTAAACGGTTACAACGATACAGTTGGCCAACAAAAGTACAATCGGACCCGGTTCCAATTGTGTTTCCGATACCGATTGTCTGCAGACACAGATGGACACACGTCCCTAATGTGCCACGCGACTGGAGGCGTCTGTGGGAATCAGAGCTCATGGGACGTATGAGACCATGTCCACACCAGGACACCTGTCTCAGAGCAGTGAGCTTCCATTCACAGAGCATGTGTGAGTCAGAAAGTGTCCACCCCCTCCAGGCATCAATCAGGAGGCCAAGCAGCATGTACCTGGGGGTCCATCTTTCGGTGTCCGTCTCTCCCGACGGCAGCCTCTCAGGAAGCCAGACTGTACAAGTCCGTCCGTCCGTCCCCACTCTGGAAATACAGACGGCTTGTGTGTGAAGTGCTACGGCTCGTCTGGGAACCTGCCTTATAAATCATACATGGGCACAGTGTGCACTGCACTGCATTAATAACAAGCATGCAAGAAGTGCCACATTCGCAGGCAGCGCCTTCAAGTCACTCACATGTTACAGTACGTGCACAGTGTGTCTGTAGCTTCCTCTCTTTCTGTGTCTTCATCTCGCTCACCCCCCCCCCCCCCCCAACCCCCCACAGCACCTACAGCACTGAACTCCATGTGCCAGAGAACAAGACAGAGACGGAGAGAAAGAGAGAGGGAGGGAGAGAAAGAGAGAGAACGAGAGGGAAACAAGGAGGTGCAGGAGGAGACACACAAAGCAGGAATAACAAGGACAGAAGAACGATGTTGTCGGGAGGATAAATATAAAGACATGAATATTTGAACAGGGAAAACATGAAAAAAAGCCACACGCTGAAGAGTCAGTGAGGAAAGAAGTGGAGCAAAGTAGGACAGTGTGTGACAGAATAGAAAAGGATCCACTATCCAGAGAGGGGGGCAAAAAGAAAGGGCTCAGAAGAGAGATGGAGAGAGAGGGAGAGAGAGAGAGAGAGAGAGAGAGAGAGAGAGAGAGAGAGAGAGAGAGAGAGAGAGAGAGGCGCAGGGTGGGAGGGCGCAGGCTAAAATAAGAGGCAGACTCTCGTCAGTGCAGTGACCTACTCACGCAGGACTGAGGAATTGACCTATCTCAAACTCCGCCCTCTTTTCTTGATCCTCCAATCACAACTGTTGCTTCCCCTGAGGGAATCCTCCCGAGGGAAGCGACAGTAATGATTGGAGGATTGAGAAAAGAGGGCGGGGTTTAAGATAGGTCCATTCTCCCTGTCGACCCGTGTCCTCAGACATTAACCCATGCCATTCCGCCGTGACGGACTGCAGCAGGCTAACACAGGCTCTCTGTCACTGACCGTGCTGCTACAGTACATCCATACAAACCATTATTAGTTAAATCATCTGCACTGTCGTGCACATGTCGCTAGCGCTGTGCACGTTTTATATAGGCAGCATGAGCTCACGTTGAATACTGAGCAACGAAAATGTATCTGGTCGGGGGGAAAAAAACACATCTAGCAGCCGATCGGCAGCGCATTACTCACGGCAAGCTTGGCGACAGTGGAAGCGAGCCGTTATAAATCTAAACACATTAAAACAAGAACGGGCGTATCAGGTAAAGGGCCGTATCAGAGCGAACAGGCTCCGAATTGCTGAACTGCCACGGTGTGCGCGCGCGTGTGTGTGCAGGCCTGCAAAAACACATTGTGACAATATCAGGATAAGAAGGGCTCTATTGTGTCACAGAGGCAGAATGTAGCTCTTATTCTCCTGCTGCTGGGAGCGGGGCAGAGGGTGGGGGTGTATGAAACACATGTAATGTGAAGCTTCTCCAAAGCTCAGCTTGGAGTTTGACCACAGGCTGCTCTTTATGCCCGCACTCTCTCACTTTTCAACAATGCCCGGTGACGGGGATGTGACTGACCAGCAGACGACCCTCTTCCACTTATTGCCGATTAAGACATACAGTCCTTCGCAGCACCGACAGCCTTCGCGGTGAAACTGTCTCAAACAAAAAGGATCCTCGTAGCAGAGCTGAATCTGCTAGCTTCTTTTACAGACGGCTAACCCACATTTCTCTGAAATTAATCACGACGAGATGACTCAGGGAGTGGTAATTCAGTGCATCGGCGTTCCGACCGGCGCCTCGGCTAAAATGGCTGACCCGATTGTTCCTAACTGCCAAGTGCCAAAATATAATAATAATATAAGATCTGGTCAATAAGTAAGTAAGTAAGTAAGTATTCTAGTCAAACTCCTTGGGTAGTTTTAGCAAACAATTATTGATCTACTGTAGTGACCAGCTGAGGTTTATACTTCAGTAAAAAACGTTTTTTATTAAAATCTTTTATACCATACTGTATATATATTTGGTATATACAGTATGTATATATATATATAGTTACGGTAAAAATTTGAGAAAACTGTGATTTGGTACAATTCCTGGGATATATGTTCCCCGTCAGGTCAGTAAATGTGAAAAACGCACCACAGCCACACAAGTATCCTTTTAATTACCTCCCGCGCACGCGTCCATGACATGCTGAGTGAGCATTTAGTTTCTGATGAATAATTGAAACAGATTAGGATATAAACCACCATGATCTCTATTTTAGGTTAATGTTAGGCATGACATCTCCAGTGGGGTTGAGGTAAAGGTTAAGGTACAAACAAACATGTGTAAAAAGATGTGGATAATTTAATCAGATTAGGATATAAACCATCAAATGTTCACTGTATTAGAGCCTTATGAACAGATTATTGGCCTTAAAAATCTCACATTTACCAACCTGATGAGGAATGTGCATCCCAGGAAATGTGCAAAATCACCATTTTATGTAACGACACACACAATATACAGTATATATTTAGTATATAAACACACACACACATGTAAAAATACATATATGAATAGTATTATGTATATGTAGTATGTAAATGCGTCCTTACCTTTCATGTCTCCAGTGGATAAGTACCCGCCATTTGACATGATTATTCTGAAAAATAGAAGAAAGAAAAAACCTGTATCTTCTTATAAGATGATAATTTGAGCCACCAACAGCCTTTTCTTTTTATATTTATTTATTTACTGGCAATATGTTTGACACCACCTGTAAACATGGAAACCAGCAGTATTCACTTCAATACGAGCAGTATTCACTTCAATACCAGCAGTAATCACTTCAATACCAGCAGTAATCACTTCAATACCAGCAGTATTCACTTCAATACCAGCAGTAATCACTTCAATACCAGTCCAGCAGTATTCACTTCAATACCAGCAGTATTCACTTCAATACCAGCAGTAATCACTTCAATACCAGTCCAGCAGTATTCACTTCAATACCAGCAGTATTCACTGCAATACCAGCAATATTCACTACAATACCAGCAGTATTCACTGCAATACCAGCAGTAATCACTTCAATACCAGCAGTAATCACTTCAATACCAGCTGTATTCACTGCAATACGAGCAGTATTCACTTCAATACCATCAGTATTCACTTCAATACCAGCAGTATTCACTTCAATACGAGCAGTATTCACTTCAATACGAGCAGTATTCACTTCAATACGAGCAGTATTCACTTCAATACGAGCAGTATTCACTTCAATACCAGCAGTATTCACTTCAATACGAGCAGTATTCACTTCAATACCAGCAGTATTCACTTCAATACGAGCAGTATTCACTGCAATACCAGCAGTATTCACTGCAATACCAGCAGTATTCACTTCAATACCAGCAGTATTCACTGCAATACCAGCAGTATTCACTTCAATACCAGCAGTATTCACTTCAATACGAGCAGTATTCACTTCAATACCAGCAATATTCACTACAATACCAGCAGTATTCACTGCAATACCAGCAGTATTCACTACAATACCAGCAGTATTCACTGCAATACCAGCAGTATTCACTTCAATACCAGCAGTATTCACTGCAATACCAGCAGTATTAATTTCAATACCAGCAGTATTCACTGCAATACCAGCAGTATTCACTTCAATACCAGCAGTATTCACTGCAATACCAGCAGTATTCACTTCAATACCAGTCCAGCAGTATTCACTGCAATACCAGCAGTATTCACTTCAATACCAGCAATATTCACTACAATACCAGCAGTATTCACTTCAATACCAGCAGTATTCACTGCAATACCAGCAGTATTCACTACAATACCAGCAGTATTCACTGCAATACCAGCAGTATTCACTTCAATACCATCAGTATTCACTTCAATACCAGCAGTATTCACTTCAATACCAGCACTATTCACTGCAATACCAGCACTATTCACTGCAATACCAGCAGTATTCACTACAATACCAGCAGTATTCACTGCAATACCAGCAGTATTCACTGCAATACCAGCAGTATTCACTGCAATACCAGCAGTATTCACTGCAATACCAGCAGTATTCACTACAATACCAGCAGTATTCACTGCAATACCAGCAGTATTCACTTCAATACCAGCAGTATTCACTACAATACCAGCAGTATTCACTACAATACCAGAAGTATTCACTGCAATACCAGCAGTAATCACTTCAATACCAGTCCAGCAGTATTCACTTCAATACCAGCAGTATGCACTTCAATACCAGCAGTATGCACTGCAATAGCAGCAGTAATCACTTCAATACCAGTCCAGCAGTATTCACTTCAATACCAGCAGTATGCACTGCAATAGCAGCAGTATTCAGATTGCAAGGAGCAAAAAGCACAAATTAAATCGTGCTACACACACTAGCAGCTTGCATGGGAATTCCTGAGGTCCATTAATGTATGCTGCGGTTGAATATCATCAATTATGAATGAGAAACACAAGAGATCCACAGAAGAATGGGGATGGCATGGGAACGGTACTTGACTGTGAAACCTTGGTATTCACAGAGTGTGTGTGTCGACACGGCCAAGCAACCTGTATTACGCTGCTGTCGATTCTGTATTTAACAAAACTTTGACCTATTTGGGGGGGGGGGGGGGGGGTGTACCAATTGCTGGTATATCAAGAAATACGATTGCACATGATTCTAAATGACAAGTAGAATATATTATGCATCATATGAGTTTGTCGTCAGCCAATATCGACATGATTTCAAATTCCTTGAAACGGTGGGATGACACAACGTAGCCTAGACAGGGTGATGCTGCTTTACAGCCTATATGCAAGGTGTCAGTCAGTCAGAGTATCTTCCCCTTAAAGTCCGTGAATCCAGGAGCTGATCCCACCATCGAGGCCTATATAGTCTTTTTTTCTAGCCCTGATCACGAGCTGCTGAGCCGTCCGCCACCACTATGTAAGGTTACATAACGTCTGTCTGAGTAATATTTCATAACTCTGGGGTCTCAATTCACCAGCATTAACGTAAAAAAAAAAAACTCAGGACTGGATTAAAAGGTGCCAGGTAGAATCGCTGAGGTGAGAGTCAAGCGACTGAGGCTTGAAGAATGAACAGGAGCAGGGGCATCTCCCCTCCCCTTCCTGTGTCTGTTGCTGAAAATCCCAGACGTTTGCCTCACGCAAATTTTTACATCAAAGACTTTTCCCTTCTTTCTTTGGGAGTCGCACTGGAGGTCATGGATAGGTCAAGTCTGGGACGCTGCTAAACAAAAGCGCTCTGCACTCCCGCCCCCCCTCCCCCCTGCAGCTCATCGGAGAATATAGAGATGCTGTCCACCCAATAAATGTCATATCATTGTGAATGAATCAAATCACTGCATGATGAATTCATTCAGCACACATCTAGACAAAGAACATTATTAGAAAACTAGGCCCGTTTCAAACAGTAATGATCCCAGCTATACAATAAAGTTTTTTCTTTTCTACAGACATTGTGAGCAGCATTAATAGTGTGCATTAAAATAGTACAATAATCAGTATAATGTAAGCACTGGTGACACAGCAGAATCTCTGCATCAGGAAATACAGTTAATAAAAAAGCATCTACATACAGTCTTCTGGGTTTTGAATAAATGGAAACTTCATGGTGGATTATACTGTGAGAGACGTGTCTGGAGGCAGAGTTGCAGGATAACCTATTTCATAAGAAAAACATCAGGTTTTTTCAATAAACGTTTGTTCAAAAGACGGATGAGCCCATTTTGTTCAGAGACGGACTATAAAAGTATATATGCAGTACTATCCCAAGATGCCGGAATATAGAGCACACAATCTAATGGCGTTTCAGAGATGATCTCCCAGTATACAATCTCACAGCACATAGACGCACGCAAACAATACATCACTGTGAAACGCAACACACATTTGCACACAACGCGTCTCAGGAGTGATACCACTGAACTATCTTAGATATACTGTAGATACAAACTGTGGCAAGCGCAAACACAGAGATGTTGAGATTGTAGATATTAAATAAAAGACAGAACAGGGCTGTAGATAACGCAGAGGAGGGAGGAAGGGGGAGGGATGCCGGGGGATATCTGTATGTGAAAAAGAAAAAGGTGGACTCGTATGTTGGACAGAGGCTTATGTTTCGGACGCAGAGCAAATGGACGAGAGCAGATTTGTGTCATACTGTAGGCCTGGCCTTCTCTCATCACGGCATAACCTTACAACAGATCACACTATAGTGCCCTCATCCTTATAGTCAAACTGTACATCCGTCCATAGATATACAATACTGGGCTCTGTAATATGTAATATTAATGTATGTAATATGTAATATAATATGTATATTATCACCCGGAACATCGCCGCAGCTATACAAAAGTAATCTTGGCCCCTGAATACTCAAGTACAAAAAATAAAACGGGACAAACTTATTTTTCGAACCGATTCCGCAACTTCTTTAGTCGGCCCGCAGCTATAATCTGTTTACGCAGTCTTTTGGCGATATCGATATCGTTTTTGCCATTACGGCGACTGATGGACAGATTTGGGGGTACCCGGATGAGCGGACAGGAGGATGGGATAGGAAAGAGGGAAGAGGCATGGGAGGAGCGAATAACGGACAGAGAGAAGAAGAGAACACTCGTCCTCCATCGCCCGCCTGTTGGCCCTTTACTGTGGCGCTAAAATCTGCTTCTCGTCGGCCATGCGCCTTTTTGCGTGTCTCTCTCTCTCTCTCTCTCTCTCTCTACGTTTGATAAAACGCACGGTATTACAGCATCGTAGCGTCGATATGAAACATGAAATGCGATCGCCACCCCCCCACGCATGCGTAAACAGAGTGACCTGCTGCCATCACAGGATCCCCTCTCTTCGTCTCCCCCCCCCCACGCAGACTAACACAGACACACACAGACACACACACACACAGACACACACAGACACACACAGAGACACACACACACACACACACACACACACACACACACACACACACACACACACACACACACACACACACACACCCTCTTCGACTAGCTTCCCATGTCTGGGCCCCCAAAAACTAGACTGAATGGTCTTGTTTCCTAAAAGAATACCTCATCTACAGTACAAACGCGATCAGGGGGTTAACCCTTCAGGAAGAAGAGACATGAGATACATACAGGAGAGAGAGAGAGAGAGAGAGAGAGAGGAGAGAGAGAGAGAGAGAGAGAGAGAGAGAGAGAGAGAGAGAGAGAGAGAGAGAGAGAGAGA
>NC_140168.1:49884612-50069612 GCF_963971535.1 Notolepis coatsorum
TAACGTACTCCAGAACGTATATGCCGTTGGTGACGTTCAAAGCATAAAAAAACGACCCCCCCCCCCCCCCCCCCCCCCCCCCCCCCCCCCTTTCATGCATTCATGATGAAACATAATACCTATTATATACATTTGATTTGGAAATAGTAGCGTGTCCAGGCGAGCAACGCCAACACTTTTAGTGAAATTCACGTATTCCTCCATAGCGCCGTTTTCTGGGATTAGCCAGGATCAATCTGAAACTATACTTATATTCACCACGGTATAACACGGGAACGTATGCATGACATTTTTTATTCTTTTAGATAGTTGATGTCAAATGGGCCATAGTATTCTATCCATAGCTATAATATAGAATATAGATATAGCCCTGCAAACACCGCCACTTATCCCTATCTCTTAGAGCGTTGGCCCAGTAGGAACTAAGATGTTCTAGGCCTCCGGCACTGAATAAGTTAAAAAATTATCTAATCTAAGAGTATTGTAACGGCTGATACAATAATGGTAAATGGCCCCCAAACACCGGCCCCTAATTGTCTCAAGTGTAATGACAATTAATACTAAAACAATATTCAAGGAGTCATTCAAAATTTTACATTTTCACATTTTCTTCTTTTTCTTTTTTTTTTTACAAATTTCATTGCCAATTTCAAAAGAAAATACATAAAATAAAAAGTGTAGGCATTCAATCTTCTTTAAACTTCAGTCTCTTGGAGCAGACATATCTTCGTTATTGGTCTCTCCAAGATGTTGCTTTTGGTCTTCAGTTGAACTGTGCGTACAAGACCTTTTGCATCAGAAATGGTATCCAATATTCTCCCTAGTAACCAGGAGCCTCGTGGTGCAGTGGGATCAACCGCCACAACAATGTCACCAGTGGCAAAACTTCTTTTTACTGTTGACCATCATTGACGTTCTTGGATTAGAGGCAAGTATTCTTTTGTCCATCGTTTCCAAAAGATATCTGCCATGTATTGTAACTGTTTACATCTACGTTTGATGTACAGATCCTCTTTTACAAATAATCCAGGTGGCAATACTGGCTGTGTTTTCAACAAAAGAAGATGGTTTGGGGTCAGTGCTTCGCTTCCAGGTCCAATTGGTCATCAGAAGACTTGGTAATGGGTCGATCATTTAGAATTGCTTCTACTTCACACATTAAAGTTTGCAATCCTTCATCATCAAGCACTTGTTGATGAAGAACAGAACGTAGTACATTTCGTACCATGCGGATAAGTCGCTCCCAAACACCACCGTGATGGGATCCTACTGGGGGGTTAAAGCGCCACTTTATCCCTTGCTGAAGCATAGCATTCTGGATTGTATCCTGATTCAAGCTATTCAGTGCTTCCCTCAATTCTCTTTCTGCTCCTATAAAGTTTGTGCCATTGTCTGATCTCAAAGACAAAACTTGACCTTGTCGACAGATGAATCTTCGTAATGCATGGATGCAGGAGTCTGTATCAAGTGTATGTGCAATTTCGAGATGTACTGCTCTGCTTGCCATGCAGGTGAAGATTACACCATACCTTTTAACTAGACTTCGTCCTCTCTTGATCTCTATCGGACTGAAGTAGTCCACTCCTACATCTGTAAATGGAGGCTTGTCTGGTTGAATCCTCTCCAAGGGCAAGTCTGCCATTTTTTGCTCTCCAATTCTACCCGCTGTCGTTTGCACACAATACAGTCAGTTATGATTTTTATTGCAGCGGAGTTAGCTTTGATGATCCAATATCTTTTGCGGAGACAAGACAGCATATAGTTTCTTCCTCCATGTCCGAGTTGTTTATGGATATGTCGTAACAATAGTGTGGATATGTGAAGGTCCTTCGAGAGAATAATTTGATGTTTGGTCTTTTCCGGCATCGCAAGCCTATTCAGGCGATCACCTACTCTCAGAAGTCCATCATCCAGCACTGGATCCAATTTGTACAAATGACTGCTTCTTTTGACATTTTTACCAGCTTGTAGAACGGCTATTTCTTCCTGGAATTTTTGTCTTTGACTGAATGAGATGACTGCATCTTCTGCTTGGATAAGATCTTCGGGAGATAAGCACTGTCCACAAAGTGTCGCTTGAAAGACTTGCATCTCCTCTTCAACCTTTTCCTTTAATTTGACAAGATCATTTTCAACACTACTCATGGCAGTTTGAATATCCTTTCTCCTTCTAGTCAGTTGCAGGAGTGTGGTCTTTACTTTAAGAAGCCAAGCTATGCAGACAATCTTCAGCTTCATCCATGATGAGAAGTAGTGGATTAGATAGTTGGTTGGGTTCAATTGACTTTTTTTTATTTATATTTTCCATTATTCAAAACATACACACATGACAATACTGAGACAATTACAGGACAGTAATAACAGCAACAATAACAACAACTATATGTGGGTGCCTATATACAGTAAATGCATGGTTGTAAATGTGTAGGATAAAGTGATAGAGGTCCCTACATATGTAAACAAACACGGTTCAATTGACTTTTGACAATGACATTTACTGTGATGTCAGGTTTGATTTCTGGATCATTAGCAGAGATTGTAGATTCAAAGTGCAAGTTTGGCCATTCATCATTTGATCTACAGAGAAAATCTGGTCCTCTGATCCATCTTTTGCAGCTTAAGAAGCGGTCTGCTGTCAGCCCTCTTGACGCTGCATCTGCAGGATTTTCCTTTGTGCTCACATATCTCCATTGTGATACGTCAGTAGCATCCCTTACAAAAGAGATCCTGTTTGCTACAAATGTTTGAAAACGTTTAGTTTCATTGTTTATGTACTTAAGCACTGTAGTGCTATCCGTCCAGAAAATGGATTTGTCCAGTGGTAGCTGCCTGCAAGTCCTTTCGCAGCATCGTGTCAACTCTGACAGCGAGGACTGACGCTGCCAGCTCCATTCTTGGAATTGTCATTTGTTTCAATGGTGCCACTCTGGACTTTCCTATTGTGAATGCAACGTGCACTTCCCCATTGCTGTTCTCCAGTCTTAGGTAAGAGACAGTTCCGTAGCCACTCTCACTGGCATCTGAAAAATGATGCAGCTGCGAGTGTGTGACTTGGCCAAAGTTCTTAGGTTTCATACACCGATTCACTTTAAACTCCACCATTTGCTTGAGATCCGCTAGCCATCCTGTCCACTGCTGAGAGAAAACTTGGGGTATGGTTTCATCCCATCCAAGCCTCCTCCTGCAGAGCAAATGGTGCCAGAAATCCCAAAGGGTCATATATTGAACCGACCACAGACAAGATGCCACGTCTAGTGTGTGGCCTCTCTGGTGCTGTAACTGTGAACCTGAACACATCTGTCTCAACACACCAGTGTAATCCCAGGGCTCTTTCAACTGGTAGACTGTCCGTGTCCAAGTCCAACTCCCTGAACTCCTTGGCTCTGTGCTCCTGTGGAACAGATGCCAATACAGCACAATAACGTTTCTTTATAACATGGCTATGCCAACAATGGGACAGGAGGTTCTAGAGGACTATGTGTGTGTCAATAGAACACATAGATAATAAAGGCGGCTACGTGGCGTAGTGGGCAAGGCGCTCACCACGAATGACGGAGACGCTGGGCTTGCCTGTTCGAGCCCAGAGCTCCACATTGCTTTCAGTTTAGCTGGTCGTTCATACTAATACACATTGGCCGTATTAGGGGGTGGGAAACTGATGGGTGGGGATCGGGCGTTGTGGACAGCGACTCCTACAGGTTGGTTGGTGCGCCTGCGCAGTATAATCAGGAAGTGTCGGGGGCAGCGTGAGCCTCCCACGCGTTACTCCTCGCCACTGAGAGATCGAGCTGCGCAGGTGAAAAGATGCGACTGCTGTTACCTCAAGTACCGGAGGGGACTTGTGCTATGTATGACTTTTAGTCCACATTGCAGCTGGCTTGTGGGAGGCAAAAAACAGCGTCCGTGACAGGGGAGGGTTGAATTGGATGATACGAAATTGGGATGGTAGAAAATATAGAAAATGGGAGAAAAAGTGGATAAAAAAAAGAACACATAGATAATAATAACATTTATTTATAAAGCACTTTTCAAAACAAAGTTACAAAGTGCTATAGAGGAACAAGCAATTAGGCTATATTCATTATTCATACATAATGTACTGACAAAAGATGTAGGCAAACTAAACTAAATTCATACACAAAACAAAAATGTATACAACTGCACAATTATTAGTTCATGAAATAGATTGTTTCAATAATAAACAGTCTGCCAGTCGAATATGCTAGGAAGGATACTATATTACTACTATATAGCTCTGTCAGTACCTCAGAAATTCAACAAAAGCTAGAATGAATATTGTTAGAGGATTCCTGCATTTAGACAATAACTGTTCTCAATTTGAACCCTTGCTGTTCTTCATGATAGTGCTGTATACTGTTGGCTTGAGAGTCACAAACCACATTCCAACAGTCATGTGGCAAGGCTGATCTGAGTCACGCTGGAAGATGGGGAGAGAGAGAGAGAGAGAGAGAGAGAGAGAGAGAGAGAGAGAGAGAGAGAGAGAGAGAGAGAGAGAGAGAGAGAGAGAGAGAGAGAGAGAGAGAGAGAGAGAGAGAGAGAGAGAGAGAGAGAGAGAGAGAGAGAGAGAGAGAGAGAGAGAGAGAGAGACATTGAAAGCAGGGTAAATTTGTCTGATAACATTTCAAAGAGTCTTCAGTAAATGGGAGTGTACGTTGGGGGTTCTGTGTGTGCTCGTATGTGAGGGAGAGTTAGGTGTAGATACCATAGAAGCAACGGGAAGATGAGTCATGTCTTCAGTGAAGGAGAGTTAAATGCTCACAGGAAGGGAATGAACCTGTGTGACCGTATTAAAGTGACTGGGATTTTAGTGGACCTTGATCTGATTCTGAAGGGCAGGTAGGAAGTAATAACTTAGTTTCTTCAGATTGGTGTTCGAGATTAAAAGGTGCTATATGGCCTGGCCACAGACAGTATATTGGTAATGTTTCTGTATTTGAAGTATAGATGGTAAATGGACTACATTTATATAGCGCTTTACAACTTATGCCTCACATTCACGCACCGATGGCGGAGGCAACCATGCAAGGTGCTAAGCTGCTCATCAGGCACAGTTAGGGGGGAAGGACACTTCGACGCGCTGCCAGGAGGAGCCGGAACCTTCTGATTACCAGACGAGCACTAGTACCTCCTGAGCCGCGTAGTTTCAAGCTTTGGATGCATAACGGGTAAAACAAATTTACCAGGTTGCTTTTTTGCTTTCTAAACTGTCTTTTTCAGTGTTAGGGCCCCTGAGAATACCAACGGTATTATAACCGAGTGGAATTGAATTGCTTTGGATTCGACTGCTGAGTGTACAGTGTTGTGTGACTGCTGAGTGTGACTGCTGAGTGTACTGTAGTGTTGTGTGACTGCTGAGTGTACTGTAGTAGTGTGACTGCTGATTGTACTGTAGTAGTATGACTGCTGAGTGTACTGTAGTAGTGTGACTGCTGAGTGTACTGTAGTTTTGTGTGACTGCTGAGCAGTGGCGGACTCAGGCTGTTTGAAGGGCAGGGGCGAAAATAAAAAAGGGCACCTACTGCACAACATGGGACCCCATCAGTAAGCAAAAAGCTATGATGCGTCATGTAACATAGACAATCCAGATTAATAGTATAACCACACCTCTATGATAAAAACACACAGGGAACAATACACCTTTAACATTTTTATTTCATAAAACAGTCTAACAGTTAAAGTTAATTCGAGTGCCGTTGAGCTTCTTCCTTTCTCTCTCCTCCCCTTCTCTCCTCCTGTACTCCCCCTCTCCTCTCATTCTCTCCTCCTGTCCTCTCCTCCCCTTATATCCTCATATACTCCCCTACTCTCCTCCTATACTCCCCTACTCTCCTCCTGTACTCCCCTTCTCTCCTCCTATACTCCCCTACTCTCCTCCTATACTCCCCTACTCTCCTCCTGTACTCCCCTTCTCTCCTCCTATACTCCCCTACTCTCCTCCTGTCCACTCCTTCTCTCCTCCTGTACTCCCCTTCTCTCCTCCTGTACTCCCCTTCTCTCCTCCTATACTCCCCTTCTCTCCTCCTGTACTCCCCTTCTCTCCTCCTATACTCCCCTTCTCTCCTCCTGTACTCCCCTTCTCTCCTACTGTACTCCCCTTCTCTCCTCCTGTCCACTCCTTCTCTCCTCCTATACTCCCCTTCTCTCCTACTGTACTCCCCTTCTCTCCTCCTGTACTCCCCTTCTCTCCTCCTATACTCCCCTTCTCTCCTCCTGTACTCCCCTTCTCTCCTCCTGTACTCCCCTTCTCTCCTACTGTACTCCCCTTCTCTCCTCCTGTCCACTCCTTCTCTCCTCCTGTACTCCCCTTCTCTCCTCCTATACTCCCCTACTCTCCTCCTGTACTCCCCTTCTCTCCTCCTGTACTCCCCTTCTCTCCTCCTGTACTCCCCTACTCTCCTCCTGTACTCCCCTTCTCTCCTCCTGTACTCCCCTACTCTCCTCCTGTACTCCCCTTCTCTCCTCCTATACTCCCCTACTCTCCTCCTGTACTCCCCTTCTCTCCTCCTATACTCCCCTTCTCTCCTCCTGTACTCCCCTTCTCTCCTACTGTACTCCCCTTCTCTCCTCCTGTCCACTCCTTCTCTCCTCCTGTCCACTCCTTCTCTCCTCCTGTCCACTCCTTCTCTCCTCCTGTCCTCTCCTCTCCTTCTCTCCTCCTGTCCTTTACTCTCCTTCTCTCATCTCATATAGCACTACCACTAGCCTTCTTGCCTTGATTGGAATAAAAACGGTCTATGGTTGGTAAATTTAAATGTTTAAGACACGTTTTTCTGTCCAAAATAAGCATTATTGACCATGTTAGCACCAGATTCTCAGTTATAATCCAAACTATGGCTCTGTGAGACAAGCAGCTTGTACATGTAGCTAGTAGTGAGGACTTACAAATACATAGGCTACCTGTATCCTTATCTCCTCCCTTACTATTATTGCTTTGGACCCAATTCTTCAAAGAGAAGCTGCCTCTCGCAGCATTTCTCAGATGCTTTTTAACATTCTTCCGATTTCTCTCTCTCCTTGGCATTCTGTAATTATAGAATATAGGCCAATGCTAAACCCACTTTTAAGTTTACTACCACTCTTAAATTAACTTTAAAAAGCAATCCACACTGAACTTTAAAGTGATATGGGTATCTTTTGTGCAAACTCTAAAGTAATGTGTACACTTTATTTCTAAATTGAGAACACAGGTTAGCATTATAGCATATAATCAGCTAAGCAAGGTACCTGTTTAGTTAGCTAGCTACAGTAGTAATAAAGCTAGCCTACACTAGCCTAGGCTAAAACATACTGCCATCAATAAAAACACTTGCAGTGTAGGCCTACATACATTAGTATTTAGTAATGCATAATTGGTAAAACAAACTAAATTTTTGCAACTTCAAAGAAAGCTTGCTGTATTACCTACCACCTCACACAGCAGTAGGATGCAGGGTTACAGCCATCTGGCATCTGAACATTCAAGAGGGGGTGTGTCTAAAACTTAACCCTCCAGTCACCCTTGTCGCAATTCTCTGCAAATAGCCTTTTTTTCATGTGTGTTTGTGGATAGCGTTGGCTATATTTTATGTATATGCCAGGAAAGTATCTCAGTATCACATCTTTGACTCACGTTACAATAATCCATATTTTATTTTTTTTCAAAAATCACTATTAAGCATGTGGCATAAAAGTGTCACGCCATCTAGGGCTGGGCAATTAATCAAAATAAAATCGCGATCTCGATTCATAGACCTATGCAATCTAATTTCTAAATTATGAAGATATTTTTTATTAAAAAAGATTAAAAAAAAGTTAAGTTAACTTTTTTAAATGATGACGATTCTGACTGGAGTTATTTTGTATGTTACAGTGTTATTTCCCCCCCCCCTTTTTTTAACAGGTACAGCCTAAAGTGGCAATGACATAAATAAATACTTATTTACATGACAGGAAGTGATAATGATGAGAGTACTGAGAACAGCAGAAGAGAGAGAGAGAGAAAGAAAGAGAAAGAGAGAGTGAGAAAAAGAGAACTAGAGAGCTGCTGCCTGCTGCTCAATATAGCTTATCTTTTGTTTATTTTATTTTCGTTTTTCATTAGCAGAGAATCAGGCTGTTGAAAGGGAAACGATCCTGTGCATGTTGCTGTGAAGGTGATCCCAGCGGAGGTACAGTATGTCGATCTTATAACTGTAGATACAACATACTGCTTATCTCAACAGAAACAACGGCGCTTCCTATAAGATTAAAGGGCAAGTGACCTAAAGCAAAAAAAAAGTGTGAGAGTTATGTTGTGCTCTTACTGGTATGTTCTGGTGTCTTACCAACTGTACCAACAACTCGTGAGACAGTTCATGTGACGGACAACAGTCTGTGTCTTCAAGAAGACGATTATAACATGGACATGATATTTATAATTTTTCCCAGTTCTCTAAATGTAGCTATGTACTATGTAGTAAGACAGTGGCCTAAACAAGTTAGTCCTATTCAAACTCATTTACTTTCAATAGCTGTTCAACTAAATGAATGTGTGCAAAATTGATAAAAATTAATCAGTTTTGTTTTTTCTTTGAAGTCCCCCTTTCATTTCCAGTACGGCACAAGAATGTACTGACAAGGCTAGTCCAGCAATACAAACCACTGTAAAAGGAGAAGTGACAAAACAAGCCACAACTTCTAATGCAAGTTATACAACGGCATGCAAATTTCTCGATTCTGATTGGCCATTCACACGTCTTTATTGGTAACAATCCACGGTCCTGGGCTCAGGACCCGCCCACAACCAAATCACATAACCCTCCCCGGCTCACTCCGGGAGAAAACAGGATCGCGGAGATCAAATGGTTATGTTGAAAGCACCATAACGACTAAATATGAAGCGATTCTGTCAAGGGGAATGTGTTAGTATTTTAAACAATGTTGGATGATGTAATTGATGGGTCTTGACTCAATCTAGAACAAAAGAAAAATCGCGGATTGATTGATAGATTAATTGATTGATTTAAATTTCTTCCTTCCTACTTTCTTGCAGCGTTCTCTCTCACACTGTCCGACGCTGGCGTACCCACAAACACACACACACACATACACACACACACACACACACACACACACACACACACACATACACACACGCACACACACACTGTGACACACACACACACACACACACACACACGCACACACACACACACACACTCCTGTCTGCAACAGCGGGGGAGTCAGACTGAGAGAGAAGCAGCGCTGTTTTAAGTGAGCATGGTCTATTGAATTGATTGATTGGTTGATTGCTAATTTTATTACTGTACCCCTGGTTTCCAACTGGTTAAGTTTAGGCTAAAAGAAATAAATAAAAAAATAGGGCGAAGAAAACGTTTTTTTCCTATAGGGCAAAGAAAACGTTTTAATAAATTTTCAATCAATCATTCCAATAATACACAGTTGGATGTGTTAGTTGGTTGGATGCACTTCAAGCTGCTTCCACATGAGGCAACTTCTCTCAATCATTCCAATAATACACAGTTGGATGTGTTAGTTTGGTTGGATGCACTTCAAGCTGCTTCCACATGGAGTTGTGGGAACTACTTTTTCTGGCGGATGGTTTTTTCAATAAATCTTCGATTAATGTGTGTTTATTGTATAGAAATAAGGTTGGATGAATCTGGCAGTTGTATAAAAGCTTTACACCACGTGCAGTCGTGATTTGTGACCAATAAACCATGCCTAGGGGGGTCTAACGACCCTCGGCTGCGCCTCGGGCCTAACAACCACCCCTAGGCATGGTTTATTGGTCACAAACCACTCCTGCGTGTGATGTAATGCTTAATTAAACCCTTGCATGAACCAAGTTTATCATTGAGCAAGAGTAAAGCTTGTCCAGATGGGTCTGTAGAAGCTGCTGAGAGACCTTTTTACTACTGTCAGTTATCATTGTCATTGTTCTACTAGATGCAACATATCCTATTAATACCCGTGAGTTCTACCCATACTTTTGTGTAATGAAACAGGAAGGCCTGCCACGTACAGTAAGTGCTGTTATCAGTCACCCCATCATCCTGTGACACTGTGACATCTTGCATTGCATTTAGAAGCTCTGTGTAAGGGAAACCGTCATACTGAGCTTCAGACTTACTCTGCAGCCACTGCATGCAAATTATTTGGTTATCCTCTGCTGGTCTATTAACTCATTGACTGCCATGCTGTTTTCCCATCTTCACTCCCTGGCGCCAGCGTTATTGACCATTTTCACGATGTTTGCGGACCCATAGTATATTCTATATTATAGCTATGGAGACAATAGTATGGCTCATTTGACAGGCACTATTTATAGTCCAACAGGGACAAACCAGTTGATTTCTACATACTTTCGTTTGTGCGCTATTCCACACTAAACATCGCCCCGTTTCAAAATAATCCAGTCTCGTTTTCTAGATCGTGAGATATGACATGTTATATGCATATGCGCAAATCGTTCGGGTTGCTCGCCTGAAACCTATATTATTTCCAAATCAAAGGTATATACCATATAGATGTTTCTTCACAAAGTCATCAAGGGGGGGGGGGGGGGGGGGGGGGGTCGTTTTACGAAGCTGCGGTCATTACCAAAAGCATGTTTTAGGTTTTGTAAAATACGACGCCGTGATCAATACAAAAGCATGTTTTAGGTTCGGTAAAATAGACCTAAAATAGACCTTACCTTTGTCAGAAGGTACTCCAAAATGAATAATCCCAGTAGTTCCATCGCGATCGCCATTACTGGTGTGCATTGGGCCTGGCTATATTACGACAGATGGCTGTGTGCTGCTTCACTTTAAGGGGGAGGGGATTCCTGCAGCCGGAGGTACTGAGGCACTGAGAGACAACTGAGAGACCCCAGTTCAAAAGGTAGGCGATACTGCCACCTGTCGGGATTCGATCGTCATTGCAATTATAACGTAGGCAGCGGTGCCAGGAAGACACAGGCAGGGCCGCGCGAGTGTTTAGAATGGGAAAATCGAAAAAAAGAAAAAAGGATCTAAAAACAAGATATCTCAGGTTTGGCGCTCAACGCTTGGATTTGAAACACGAGAAATCTCGTATTTGGCACAGAATGAGTTAAAGGAGCACTTCACCCAAAAAAGCAAACGCCGATTTATTTTGCACATAATCTCACACACATCCAAAAACTCAAAACGGTTCTGCACACATTCATTTAGTTCGACAGTTATTGGGAGTAAATTAGTTTGAATGGTCACCAGTGATGTCATCAGGAAATGCGGAAGATTAAATCCTGTTAATTGCAGCTCCATGAAATTATGTAGATGAAACAATAGTAATACCTTGCCTTATAGGGACTGTTACCTTATCATTTCATTGAACTGTAATTAACACAACACAGATTAAATGTCCAAATCAGCATTGTTTTCTGGAGAAGTGCCCATTTAACACCCTATTCACCCTTACCTATAATATATTGGCAGTATCCTGCAGAACCCTTGTCTCTCCACAAAGCCAGCGTTCCATGGATGATGTTCCCATTACAGTCATGTGTTATGCAGTGTATTGTCCATGGTTCACGCTGCCATTATTGTACAACTGCCCTTCCTACTTGGAAATTCTTCACATTGAAGGACCTCAAACTTTGACCAAGTGAGTAACAAGGTTGAAACCTTGCAACGTTAGCCCCTTGGTGTAAACTCACTCCTACGTTAACACCCCCACTTCATAGTAGCCCCTTGGTGTAAACTCACTCCTACGTTATACACCCGACACCCCCACTTCATAGTAGCCCCTTGGTGTAAACTCACTCCTACGTTATACACCCGACACCCCCACTTCATAGTAGCCCCTTGGTGTAAACTCACTCCTAAATTAAACACCCCCACTTCGCCACCTGATTTGGATTTGCGGTTTCGAGGACAGATGCCAAGCTCAAAGTGCCTGCTAGTACTGTACCTAGTGACCACAGTTACAAGTGGTGCCGTGACTCAGATAATATGGTTGAGCCCAGCTCTCCAGCCTGGGACGCTGTGGAGTGAGTTTAGAGAGCCGAGTCTAACAAGGTTGAGACCTTGATGTAAACTCACTCCTAACTAGTTAAATAACCCCACAGCCACCCGAATTCAGGTGATGGAATGTATAAGACCGGTAGTATTTGACATACGTGGTCACATGGTGCTGGTGAGCGGAGGGTTCACGGTTCGAGGCTGTCGGAGGACAGGTGCCGAGCTGCTAGTACCTAGTGACCACCGTTACACAAGCGAGGCAGCTTTTCTTCACTGAAGGTGCACGCCACAATTTTGTGTGGTTTTGAGTCGTGAATGAGAGACAAAAGAAAAACTATTGAAGATATAATGTTGTAGTGTTGTTTGCTGGAGCCACTTTATCCAAAAGGCACAACCCCGGTCAGAGAGCGGACACAGACACAGAACGGTCCTTTGTAGTTTAATGTTTGTTCAAAGGATCAAAGGATGATGAGGTTTCTCAGAGTGATTGGTAGTTCAGTGATTTCCATCCAGGTTGTAAGGCTGGATGAAACAATGAGAGATTGAGTGAGTGATATGAGTGATTTCCATCCAGGTTGTAAGGCTGGATGAAACAATGAGAGATTTAGTGATATTTCAGAGTGATTGAGCGAGTGGTTTCTGTAACAGATAAACAGAACAAACACGAGTAATTAGCAGAATGCAATGGCATCCAGAATACACACACAACTGAAGAGATGCTACAGCATATTAGCAGAGGTAAAGGTCATATGTATTATGCATTATCCACTGCCTGCATTAGGCCGTTAGGTGACCTATATGTATGACCACGACTAGTTGCTACTCCGTGCCATTGTAACCGATGGTTTATGCTGCGTTGTGTTCTTGTGTGGTGTCAGTAAAGAGGCAGGAGACAGCGCTGCATCTCAGGTCTTTAACTCTTTCAGTGCCACTCACAAGATTTCTCGTTTTTTTTATAGGTGGTTGCGTGCCACTCACGAGATTTCTCGGAATTATTATTATTATTATTTTTTTGCGATCTGAAAAATTATTGCATCACCCGAGCCTACCCGAGTATAGCCGAGCTGCGCCGGTGATCACTGTGGAAAAAAGCGCCCCCTGTCGTCTCCCAGATGACATAAGTGATTTTGGAATGGACTCAATGAAAATGAAATGGGGAAAAAAATCCGGTACTCCACATTTTCCAGTTCACTGATCCAGCCGGGGTTACCACAGTTCATTCTGGAGCCTCAGATCCCCGCGGATCATGGAGATCTACAGTCGTGTTGGATCCATACACGTATCGATTGTTTTGAATGGTGATCAGGAATTGGAATATACCAGTTGGATACCATCTGATGTCAGGTAAGGACTCTATGTTATCAGTGGTAGGATAATCGGAGTAAGTTTGATGAAGTTATAAGCTGTTTTGTGAAATGTCTTCTTTCGGTTTCACTGTAAAAGTCTGTGAGGAAATCAACGGAGCGATTATCAGTGCGCGGCCGTAATGTGCTTGCGTGCACGTATAATATTGATCATCTAGCGTTTATTTGAAAACGATTCATAAAAAGGCAGACGAATATCAACGTTGTGGAATATTCCACTAAAAGACGATTTTCATAGAATGCTCCAGAATGAGCTGTTTTTTATATCAAAACGGGGGCTTTTCTAACTGCTCTGAAACGGAAACGACGCGATAAAAAAACAATCTGCCTTCACAGCACTGACTGGAAAATAGTCTTTGATAATGCGATGGGCAGATTAGACACATAGCCATAATTTAAAACATAGATTAAGCGATATTAACGTTAACATTGGCGCAGATGGTGGCATTCAAGCGGTAAAACGGAAAACCAGGCGTGGCACTGAAAGAGTTAATGGCCCTGTCAGATACAACAGGGTTAATGTCTTGTCTTATCTTGGCCACAAGATGGCGCCCTCGGTTCATAGACTCTCTTAACACATCCAGAGAGACTGGCGCGCAGAGGGACGCACGGGGAGATACGTCACTTCGGCAGGAAGTGACGATTTCAAAATAAAGGACTTTTGATAATAAAATAATAATAATAATAATAAACAAAAAAATGAAAAAGGGTGTTTTGGCGAAATTCACAAGAGGAACATATTAACCTGTTACACCATGTCCGGCCCATGCGGCCAACCGAGCCAATGCTAATGGAAATATGCTATATAGTAGGCTTGGGCGGTATAATTTTTTTCACACCGTCATATATTGATGACATAATACCCCGGTGTACGGTATATGACGGTTCATGACTTTCATTTTCATCAGCGGGGGGGGGGGGGGGCAACCCGTGTTACCAAGTAAACAAATCATCGTCAGCTCTCAGAATGGTAGTCAGAAGCCCGCACCGTTAGCGTTAGCATCTAGCCTAGCCATGGCAGACTATTTGATTCCTTAAGGGCTCGAAATTGCCTGGGTTTTGGTCATATGCTCCCGAAATGCTCCCGTTGTTTGGCTACTTCTATGTGCAGTGAAAACTACTCGAATGCTTTATAACCTAGTCATTGATTTAGTTCAGGGTAATCTAAGATTAGCCGCAGAGCTAACGCTAGTTAACGTGAGCTAACGCTAGTTAATCAAGCTCACACAGACTGACACAGCTGACAGCGGATAGTACAGGACGGTACAAATACAATAAAAAGGCGGGTGGGGGCTGTTGTGTAAACCTTGTACTCTTTAGTTCACATATAATAAGAGACGGATTATTTGCTTGCTCCACTAGTGCACAACAACACAAACCAACTCTAGTTACCACAACGCTTTACGGTATTTTCACAGCACTGTCGCAACATTACCGTAAAACGTGAACACCGTTGTGACCCACTCGCTCCACTAGTGAGGACTGGTCTCGCCCTCTGCTGGCGCGTGTGTGCACTACACTCAAAACTCTGTTTCACTGTAATAGAAACTGAAGCGCATCTGTGATTTTGACGGTGACGGACGGTATTGATTTTCAATACCGTCGGGATTTCTAAATACCCTGGTATACCGTAATACCGTCATACCGCCCAAGCCTACTATATAGCATAACCAGCTGGCTAGCATTAGCTCAATTACCAGCACGAACCAAACACAACACAAGGCAGCAAACCCCAAGTCATAATCATAATACACAAGTCACAGCATCTTAACAAAACACAATGCAGGCTAAATATGACATTTATCTAGCAGAAACCACAGGCACTACATTTGGAGGCTGTGGGTAACTTACTTCCTCAGGAACACACTCTCATTCTGCAATGGAAACACAGGTGCAGGCAATTCACCACCTGTATTTAATTACCAGACTAACGACCCTTGGGCTGTCCAGAGAGATGCCTGACTAGGACTAATAATACCCCTGGGGGGGTCATCCCTATGTTCCCCGGGTCCTATGTTCCCTGATTGATTGATTGAACATTTTATAAATTTTTATTATTTTATTAATTATTAATGTCCGCCTTGTTTCGAACTGGTTAAGCTTAGGCCCTCTTTCGAAGTTGGTTAAGGTTAGAGTTTGGAATCAGGGCTGGTGGTCTGACATCTATCTATCGCTACCGGGGAACATAGGACCCGGGGAACATAGGACCCGGGGAACATAGACATGCTCCCCCCCTGGGCTGTCCAAAGAAGTGCCTGAATGGAAATAATAATACACAGTATAACAAATAGTGGGGAATTTACAACAAAAACATTTGCGCAAATGTGACCGCGCCGTAAGAGGGGACAACCCTAGTGAATAATATTGTTATACTACACTGTTTCTCCCTCAGGGTCTGATCACCTCGGGGACGATGGAGTATCAGAGCGGAGTGTGCCAGGAGAGTGATGTGGACGTTCAGGACATACAAGCCCAGCCACGCAACAAAAACACATGGTCCAATGGTGAATGGCCCTTTAACTCTCAGTGTAATATGACGATGAAAGTCTTTATTTTGAGATAGCAATACGTAGAGCCCTGCATTTGTCAAGAGCCTCTCAGAGTAGGACATGTTTACCTTTATTTATAAAGGTGATTACGAACTCATTCTTATTTGCAAATATGGCACGTGGATGAATAACTAAATTGAAAAATAAAATAAAACATAACAAATAATTAATATAAAATGCATATGAATGCAATGATCAAAGACATAGGTCTGAATGCATAAACCTTTCAGAATAAGAGTAATGACTAAAGATGACTTGTTAGGTCACAAGACTATGAACTTCACAGTGACACTGGATTCAGATCAGTGACCATGTTCTCAGTAAGACTCGTTTAGGCCCAGATTGATTATCCTGGGCTGCCTTTGCTCCAGTTCGGACAAGCTTGATAAGACCGAGTCACAGATCAGCAGCTTCAGCTAGGCTACTCTTTGATTCGTCACCATGGGTTGAAGCGCTGAACATCTTGTCCAGATTTGCATGTAAGAGAGACTACATGGACCCCTATCTGACAAGATTCAGTTATTCCATAACTGTCTATACTGTAGGTGGGCAGATAACAGCAACGAGTGTGAAACCTATGAACAGAATAGTAATTCTTATGCATTCTATTTGTTAGACTTCTTCCAATTAAATAATAGTGGAATAAAAATATTCCCTATTTTTGGGGTCCCCCTGGAACCACTCCAAATGACCCCTGGGGTCCCCAGACCCCACATTGAGAACCACTGGTCTAGGATCAATATATTAGAACATGATGGACGACACTCCTGGCAAACCCAGAAAAAATGGCATGAAAACATGAACCATACTATGTCATCAATATGTAAAATATTGAGCTAATACAAAATACAATGTAGGCACCTGGGAAATATGGGAACGGTGATTTGCGACAGCACCATACATTTTCTGGTTTATAGCGAATCATTTACAACTGATTCCCGAATTTACCAATCTCAAGCTCCACACTCTTTTCTTGATCCTCCAATCACAACTGTTGCTTCCCAGTTTGTCCGAGGAAAGCACCCATTGTGATTGGAGGATCAATGAAAGAAGGCAGGGTTGGAGATAGGTGCATTCGGTTATAAAAACTCACAGACCATAAATCCTTCTCCCGCTCATTATCTATGGAGCAGGTCCAGATGTTACATCTTGATGACATCACAGACTCATGTACTTATTATCTGGTTTTCTGGCTTCAAGAGAGAGTTGTCCATGGTTCATGGTCATTGGTTTCTGCATTCTTCATTCACAATTATTACAATCACAATACAGTAATTCTTCTTGAAAACAATCATGTCCTTTTATCATTTCACATCTTTGCCTTAGACTCCACACGTTTGTGAAATGTAAACATTTCTGTCGATTCCTTTCCTATGACCAAAGGATTTTTATTTGTATTATATTCAAAATAAAAGTAAAAAATTTATAAAATAGAATAAAGTCAACAAGCTAGCGAATGAACTTGGGGAGATTTCATCACATGTATCACAAAGGTTAGAATAGAATTCTTAAGTTGTCGTGCAAAAAGTAAAGTTCATATAATGTTCTTTTAACAATTCGTAGTCATTATTTTTATTTTACGGTCTCATTCTGATATGTTATTTCTGTCAATCACTCACTGTCACATAATAAGCCATCTGGTGCCTCTCTCTCTATCTCTGTCCTCTCAGGTCAGTGTGTCCTGGCAGTGCAGAGCTACTCCATGATGTATCCCAGCTTTGATCTGACGCTCTGTCGGCTTCTGCTGGAAAGAAATGACTTCCAGGTCAGCACACACGCACGCACACACACGCACACACGCACACGCACACACACATGCACGCACACACACACACACACACACACACACACACACACACACACATACACACACACACACACACACACACACACACACACACACACACACACACACACACAGGCCCGGACTGGCCATCGGGAGCACCGGGAGTTTTCCCGGTGGCCTGGCCTGCACAGATAAAAAAAAAAAAGAATTATATAAAAAAAAAAACATTATATGTTCTTTTTATTATAATTTTATTTTTATTTTTTTGTCAGGCAATTGTTTCTAGTTGTGGCGGCGGCGCGATAGTTTTTAGATAACCAGGTGGGTGGGGAACAACCAGGATTTCACTGTCTGCGACAGAGTTGGAGAACTATCTGACTCTCTCTGTGAGGTTTCTGTCCTTGCCTTCTCACTCGTTCTGTTCCTTTAACCACCCTCGCTTTGTTTTCATTCATTTTTTCTGTCAAGTATTTCAATTCCCTCGTTCACACGTTTCTCCCCGCTGACGTCATCTGAGACGTCGCTGATTGGTTCCCTCTCTTCCCCACGCTTTTCAATCACATTCCCCAGCTGTCACTGCCTTTCAATCAATCGATCCCTCATTATTTATACCCCGTTTTCCCCACCCTAAGTTGTTGGTTCGTCTTGATTTGTCGCTGGATGTTTTTCCCCGTTGCTTCTGTTTCACTGTGCTAATCTCAGGGAAATTCCTAGAAGCCTTCGCTTGGATACCTGCTCCGTGGCGCGCGCTCGCCTCCACTGTTGTTCCTGTTCCTTTTACGCAGCTCGTCTGGGTGAGTTTTTCTAGATTGACTGTCTTGACCTATTTCCGATTTTCGTGTGTAACCTTTACACTGAAGTCTACCACCTTTTTGTCAGACAGTCACTCACCCAGCCTTTATCGTTTTTGCCCTTTCCTTTATGGAATAATATTTTGGGATCTTCCACCTCCCACTGTGTATTTACACGAAGATATTATTTCACATTTGGACTGTGTTTGGATTTTTGCTCACTGTGTATTTACACGAAGATATTGTTTCACATTTGGACTGTGTTTGGATTTTTGCTCACTGTGTGTTTACACGAAGATAGTATTTCACTTTTGGACGGTGTTTGGATTTTGCTCACTGTGTGATTACATGAAGATATTTCACTTGGGCTGTTTTTGGAATATTGCACATCACTGTGTTGTTTAACACGAAGAATATAACACCCTGTCCTCCAGCTCGTTTTCAAGTCTGCTCTGTCACTGACCCGTTCCCTCTCTCCCTCTCTCGGTCTTGCACAACATCTGAGAGGTCCGCCGTGAGAGTCTGCAGAGCGGTACAGAGGTCTGCTCCTGCTTCCCAAGACTACCCTTCCGGGAGAAGCTGCAGAGCAGCAGAACTTTGCCCCTTGTTCATTGTACCTGTCCTTCTTGACCTGCTTTCCCTGTTTCACTTATTCTAGTCACCAAATAAACAAGCCCTTGTATTTGGCAACTCTGAATCCAACTCTCTTGTGTCGTTGCGTTTGGGGTCGGTGTCAAACCATAACATTACGAACCAACCATGACGACCCCAGCCGACACAGAGGGGGTCAGAACCGCACTTGCATTTCAAGTCGAGTTGACCAGGGATCACGGTCTCCAACTAGAGCGGGCTGCGGCTGCGGTGCAGAACCTCAGGGACCAGGTCCTGCCTATGCAGGGTTCAATGGCCGCTATGGCGGGACAACAGTCCGAGATTCTCGCCCAGCTTAACTCGCTGGGCGACGCCGTTAATACTTTTCATCTCTCACACCCTCCAGGAACATTCCCCGCAGCCCCAGCAGATCTCGCACCTCGGGAACCCCTTCTCTCCGTCCCACGGCTGTTTGACGGTAATCCCGAGGAGTGTGCCACATTCATCATGCAATGTGAGTTGGTTTTCCGTCATCAGCCAAGCCGTTTTTCAGCTCATGGGTCCCGAGTGGCTTATATAACCAACCTACTTTCAGGCCATGCTGCCCAGTGGGTCACATCCTCCTGGGCAATGGAAGCAGATTTTTTGTTCTCCTACCCAGACTTCGTGGCGGAGCTCCGCAGAGTGTTCCACCATCCAGCCCGAGGTCTGGACCCTGGAGCCCGGTTGGGGACCTTCCGGCAAGGGAGCAGCAGGGTGACGGACTATGTCATGGAGTTTCGACTGGCGGCGGTGGAGAGCGGATGGAACGAACCTGCTCTTCGCCTAACCTTCATAAGGGGGCTCAGTGACGCAGTCCGGGACCAGCTCGCTACCAGGGAGGTGCCCGACTCCCTCGAGGAGCTGTTTAGCCTTGTCATCCGTATTGACGGACGCCTCCTGGAGAGAAGGCGCGAGAGGGCCCGACTGTCACCTCCTGAAGCACCCCGGACTCCTGGACGCCCCGTCCCCAACACTACTGTGGGTAACAGGCTTCCCCGTCCGGTGCGCGAGGAGGAACCCATGCAGCTGGGACGCTCTCATCTGAGCCAGGCGGAGCGTCAGGCAAGGCTCAGGTCCGGTCTCTGCCTCTACTGCGGAGGTGCGGGACACCGTATCGCCGACTGCCCTACCCGGCCAAAAGATCAGGCTCACCAAGACCCCGGGAGATCCTGGTGAGCCGTTTTTCCCATTCCCAGCGCCGCGCACCACCTGACCATCTGTTGAGCGTCACCCTGGCCTGGGGGGACCAACGTGCCACGGTGGAGGCCCTCATCGACTCTGGGGCAGACGAGAACTTCCTCGACTTCGAGTTTGCCACCCAAGCCAACATACCTCTTGAGGCCCTTGTGAGGCCCTTGGAGATCTTTTCGTTGGACCAACACCGCCTGGCCGACATCTCTCAACGGACCGGCCCAGTCTTGCTGACCATTGCTGGGAACCACGTAGAGAGGATCCAGTTCCTCATTACCCAATCCCCCCTTGTCCCGGTGGTCCTGGGTAGGCCCTGGCTCGCGCTGCACGAGCCCCACATCGCCTGGGCCTCCGGTACCATCAGGGGCTGGAGCTCCTCCTGTCACGCCCGCTGTCTACAGGCGGCGTCTTGTCCCCCGCCCCGGAGACCGGCTGGTGAGTTGCCCCCGGATCCCTCGTCCGTTCCTCCCGAGTACCACGACCTCATGGAGGTATTCAGTAAGACCAGGGCTCAGTCCCTTCCACCTCACCGCCCCTATGACTGCGCCATCAACCTCCGCCAAGGGGCTCCCCTTCCCGGCAGCCGCCTCTACAGTCTGACTGCCCCGGAGAAGAAGGCGATGGATCTCTACATCTCTGAGTCATTGGAAGCAGGACTCATTCGGCCTTCCTCCTCCCCGGTGGCGGCCGGGTTCTTCTTTGTTGGAAAGAAGGATGGGGACCTGCGACCCTGCATCGACTATCGTCAGCTCAACGAGATCACCATCAAGAACAAATACCCCCTACCTCTCATGAGCTCCACCTTCGAGCCACTGACCCAGGCCTCGTTCTTCACCAAGCTGGATCTCCGAAGTGCCTATCATCTTGTCCGTATCCGTGAGGGCGATGAATGGAAGACCGCCTTCAAGACCCCCAGGGGCCACTATGAGTACCTTGTGATGCCGTTCGGTCTCACCAACGCCCCGGCGGTATTCCAGGCACTCATGAACGATGTCCTCCGTGACATGCTGGAGGTGTTCGTGGTGGTGTACCTGGACGACATTCTTATCTTTTCCAGGACCCTCGAGGAACACATCCTGCATGTCCGCCGGGTGCTGGAGCGCCTCCTCCACAATCGGCTCTTCGTCAAGGCGGAGAAGTGCCGTTTCCACTCCAACTCCGTCGACTACCTGGGCTTCATCGTGGAGAAGGGCTTGACCCGAGCGGATCCTCGCAAGATCCAGGCTGTGGAGGATTGGCCGGAACCCACCACTCGGAAGGAGCTACAGAGTTTCCTCGGGTTCGCAAACTTCTACCGAAGGTTCATCCGGAACTACAGCCAAGTGGCGGAGCCTCTTACCAAGCTGACCTCCCCCGCTCTGCCGTTCGACTGGTCCCCAGCGGCATGCGCTGCGTTCCGCTCCCTCAAGAGAAGGTTCACTTCCGCTCCTATCCTGCTCCACCCTGACCCCAAGAGACAGTTCATCGTGGAGGTGGACGCCTCGGATTCTGGCCTGGGCGCTGTCCTATCCCAGCGTTCTCCTTCCGACCAGAAGGTACATCCTTGCGCCTTCTACTCGCGTCGCTTCCTCCCCGCCGAGAGGAACTACGACACCGGCAATCGGGAGCTTCTGGCGGTCGTGGCGGCTCTGGAGGAGTGGCGTCATTGGCTAGAGGGTGCCGAGGAGCCTTTTACCATCTGGACGGACCACAAGAACCTAACGTTCATCCGCGCTTCCAGGCGCCTCAACGGTCGGCAGGCGAGATGGGCCAGTTTCCTCAGTCGGTTCGACTTCTCGCTGACCTTCCGCCCCGGTTCCCGCAACACGAAGGCCGACTCCCTGTCCCGGATGCACTCCAAGGGGGCTCCACCCTCTGAGGACCCATCTCCCATCATCCCGGAGGCCCGAGTGGTTGGAGCCATCACCTTGGGCATCGAGGGTGTGGTGAGGCGTGCCCTACGCTTCCAACGTGCTCCAAGCAACGTCCCTAGGAGCCGTCTCTTCGTCCCTGACTCTGTCCGGTCCCAGGTACTGCTGTGGGGCCATACCAGCCGGTTCGCCTGCCACCCAGGCGTCCATCGCACGTTCTCCTTCCTGGCTCGTCGTTTCTGGTGGCCCACCATGCGAAACGACGTCAAGGAGTTCGTATTGGCCTGCGCGGTCTGTGCCCGCAGCAAGGCCTCTCACCAGGCACCCTCCGGGCTCTTGCAGCCACTTCCCGTTCCAAGCCGTCCGTGGTCACATGTGGCGCTCGACTTCGTCACTGGACTACCCTCCTCCCAGGGGAACACCTGCCTTCTGACCGTGGTGGATCGATTCAGCAAGGGGGTCCACCTCGTGGCCCTCTCCAAGCTTCCCTCAGCAGCCGAGACGGCGGACCTCCTGACGCACCACGTGTTCCGCCTTCACGGTTTCCCCCAGGACATCGTCTCTGACCGGGGGCCCCAGTTCACCTCCCAGGTTTGGCGGGCTTTCTGCAAGGGATTGGGGGCAACGGTCAGTCTCTCCTCCGGCTACCATCCCCAGACAAACGGGCAGACGGAGAGGATGAACCAGAGCGTGGAGTCTGCTCTTCGGTGTGTGGCAGCTGAGAGGCCGGCATCCTGGAGTCGTTTCCTTCCCTGGGTTGAATACTCGATCAACTCAATGGTCAGTTCCGCCACCGGCCTCTCCCCCTTTGAGGCCTCCCTAGGCTACCAGCCCCCTCTTTTTCCCGCACTGGAGACGGAAGTGGCAGTTCCCTCCGTGCAGGTCCACCTCGACCGCTGCCGTCGCGTTTGGGAGATCACCAGGACCGCGCTGCTCCGGACATCTGAGCGCGCCTGTCGTGGTGCCGACCGGCGCCGGGTTCCCGCGCCGACTTACCGCCCTGGGCAGAGGGTGTGGCTCTCCGCAAAGGACCTCCCGCTACGGTCCTCGGCCAAGAAGCTCAACCCTCGCTTCGTCGGTCCTTTCGAGGTCCTGAAGGTACTCAGTCCGGCGGCCCTGCGCCTGAAGCTTCCTGCATCCATGCACATCCACCCCGTGTTCCATGTCTCCCGGGTTAAGCCCGTCTCCCTCAGTCCCCTTATGCCTCCGGCTCCTGATCCACCGCCTCCTGTGCTAGTGGATGGTCACCCCCAGTGGCAGGTCCGCCGGTTGATGGGCGTTCGTCGGCGGGGCCGGGGATTCCAATACCTGGTGGACTGGGAGGGTTACGGCCCTGAGGAGCGTAGCTGGGTCTCCCGGCAGCTCATCGTGGATCCCGGCTTGATCACCGACTTCCATCGGGCCCATCCTGACGAGCCGGGTCGGCCTGGTCGCCGGGCGGCTCCCGTTGAGGGGGGGGTACTGTGAGGTTTCTGTCCTTGCCTTCTCACTCGTTCTGTTCCTTTAACCACCCTCGCTTTGTTTTCATTCATTTTTTCTGTCAAGTATTTCAATTCCCTCGTTCACACGTTTCTCCCCGCTGACGTCATCTGAGACGTCGCTGATTGGTTCCCTCTCTTCCCCACGCTTTTCAATCACATTCCCCAGCTGTCACTGCCTTTCAATCAATCGATCCCTCATTATTTATACCCCGTTTTCCCCACCCTAAGTTGTTGGTTCGTCTTGATTTGTCGCTGGATGTTTTTCCCCGTTGCTTCTGTTTCACTGTGCTAATCTCAGGGAAATTCCTAGAAGCCTTCGCTTGGATACCTGCTCCGTGGCGCGCGCTCGCCTCCACTGTTGTTCCTGTTCCTTTTACGCAGCTCGTCTGGGTGAGTTTTTCTAGATTGACTGTCTTGACCTATTTCCGATTTTCGTGTGTAACCTTTACACTGAAGTCTACCACCTTTTTGTCAGACAGTCACTCACCCAGCCTTTATCGTTTTTGCCCTTTCCTTTATGGAATAATATTTTGGGATCTTCCACCTCCCACTGTGTATTTACACGAAGATATTATTTCACATTTGGACTGTGTTTGGATTTTTGCTCACTGTGTATTTACACGAAGATATTGTTTCACATTTGGACTGTGTTTGGATTTTTGCTCACTGTGTGTTTACACGAAGATAGTATTTCACTTTTGGACGGTGTTTGGATTTTGCTCACTGTGTGATTACATGAAGATATTTCACTTGGGCTGTTTTTGGAATATTGCACATCACTGTGTTGTTTAACACGAAGAATATAACACCCTGTCCTCCAGCTCGTTTTCAAGTCTGCTCTGTCACTGACCCGTTCCCTCTCTCCCTCTCTCGGTCTTGCACAACATCTGAGAGGTCCGCCGTGAGAGTCTGCAGAGCGGTACAGAGGTCTGCTCCTGCTTCCCAAGACTACCCTTCCGGGAGAAGCTGCAGAGCAGCAGAACTTTGCCCCTTGTTCATTGTACCTGTCCTTCTTGACCTGCTTTCCCTGTTTCACTTATTCTAGTCACCAAATAAACAAGCCCTTGTATTTGGCAACTCTGAATCCAACTCTCTTGTGTCGTTGCGTTTGGGGTCGGTGTCAAACCATAACACTCTCTCCCTCACGCGGACACACACACACACAATGGAGCCGTGCTGCCGCTTGTGATTGGTGGAGGCGGGACCAGGCGATACAACTGATTGACAGTGGAGGCGGCGAATGGAATGGCAGATGGCACACTCCCAAAAGGAGTTGTTAAATCTGACATTACAAAAAACAATATGTGGTGGTTATGATTGGGGCTGAAGTTGAATAAACAATTTATGAAAGAGAGAGTCAAAATAATTCCAAGATAATTCAAAGATTACACACCTTTGCCACATTGGCTACAAACATAATCACTGCAAAGTTATCAAACAAATAAGAATCTGATCAGACACAAGGGTTAAGTTGTTGTTCCCTTTCTAATTTCCTCAAAAACATCTAGTCTAGTTAATGTGATCAATATTATTTGACAATTGATGCTTTTTGTTGGAAATTTCAGTCAGTGAGCTCATACTTTGAGCTAATTTTATAGTTAAAATGATTGAGACAACGCAATCTTCTGTCTTCGTTGTGCATGCATGCGTGTGCTCACCACATTCCTGATGAATTGAAAATGGGGGACCCTGATGTAAACAAGACGAAAGTCTTTCTCTGGTCTGCATCCCCTTAACAATTGTGTGTATTGAGCTGTACTGTATTGTACCCATTCTGCAATCTGTTAATAAAGTTTTCAATCAATCAATCAATCAAACAAACACGTGATACATGTGTCACTATTCTGGCAGTGGCTACTGTTATTATAGTATTGTAATGAAAGGTCTGTTATTTAATGTTTGTGTAAAGGGCTATTTTAACTGTTGATGGGTAGTGCATCAGTAAAGTGAATATGGTATTGTGCTCTTGACTTGTTTGAATAGGTGGAGAGAGTGGTTAACTGTATTATAATAGTAAATAGAAAAATATGTTGTGCTCTTGCTTTTTCCTTTTTGAAGGTGGAGAGAGTACCATTGCTAGTGCCACAACAGTTTTATTTGAGGTTCATAACAGTACATTGTACTAAGAAATTGTTGGCTCATTAGTTTGTGATTCACATGCACTAAAATTCACCAGAATGCAGGAAATTAAGTCTTTGTAACTAAAATCTTCCGGGTGGGGGACCCCCAGACCCCCCGCTTAAAAAGTGGCCTGATTGGGGCTATATTTCGCGCTATATCTCCCGATATGAATTATTTCCCCAGTCCGGCCCTGCACACACACACACACACACACACACACACACACACACACACACACACACACACACACACAGGCCAACATACCATCCAGCTAACAATATCATACCATCTACTGTTTATAATATGGACAGCATTCATCTTTTCTCTGATAGTATTTTTAATGTTACAGAACACAGTAAGTTGTGTTTATGGTTTATTTTGGTGTATTTGATGTGACTAGGTTCCAGTGAAAGACTTTGAGGCTCCTTTAAAGATAGCGCTGGATGTTCCCGCTGTCAGGAGATATATGGTCTTCAACTCCGCCCTCTTCCATTTCATCATGGCACCGGTACGTGCTCCTCTCTCTCTCTCTCTCTCTCTCTCTCTCTCTCTCTCTCTCTCTCTACTGTCTCTCGCTCTTATTTAGTGTAATATTTTATATATATAGGTCACACTGCCAGTCAGTCAGTCGGTCGGTCGATTCACAAAAGTTTCCCAACCCTCTAGGTTTTCATTTTAGTATGGCTGAAATGTGAGATTAGGCTGAAAAACGGATTCTCCATAGGAACTTGTGGGAGGCATCGTTGGACTAAACAAAGTTCCTTTTTCATTGGTGTCGTTTTGCCCCACCCTCTATATTTTAGCCATGCCCACTTTCATAACTCATGAACCTTTTTTCTGTGAGATTTGTGGGATACATCATTGAACCCAGTAGTTTTTCATTGCTGTAGATTAGCCCCGCTCCCTATACACTGTCAGCTAAAAACTCACTTCTTCAATCAATATCTGAAATGAAGATTCATCTTTTACTATCATGCAACTTGTTACTAAATAATCTTCCTTGCCTATATTACTACCTACCAACATGACAAACATTGTTACTGAGCTGAAAGAGTTGTACCTTTCCTGCTGTACAGAACTTGTAAGTCGCTTTGGATAAAAGCGTCAAACTAAATGACTAAATGTAAATGTGAAATGTAAAGAACCTATATGAATTACATGTCTGTTCTTACCTGCAACCAGCAGCTCTATAGCTCACTCTGTTGGTTGGTTGGTCCACAAAAGTGTCCCCATCCTCTAGTGTAGCGGCCACAGGTTTTGGATGTCAAGTGTGCATGTGTGAAGGTACATGTGTGAAGGTGTGTGTGTGTGTGTGTGTGTGTGTGTGTGTGCGTGCACACGTGTGTGCGGATTTACTCACACTCAAGCATCAAAAGCAACAGTGTATTTAGTAGTCAATCACCTCAGATGAAAGAAAATACTGCCAACACACTCAAAGCCATGGCGCAAAAGTGTGACCTATTAGTTTACCTCTGTCCGTGTTCCTTAATGATTGAGTTCAGCATTTTGGATAATGGCTCATATCCAAGTTAAAGGGGCACTTCACTTTGACAGTTATTGAGAGTTAATGAGTTCAAATATCTCCTCCCATGATGTCATCAGAGGTATGATGTAGATGAGAAACCTTAGATAAGGATTGCAATAGGAATTGCTATTTTTTCATGTAGCATTTCATTGAGCTGTAATTAACACAACACAAGGATTCAGTGTTCTTTGATGACATCACAGGTGGCCCTATTCAAACTCATTAACTCTCAATAACTGTCAAACTAAATGAATGTGTGCAAAACAGTTTAGAGCATTGGGATATGTGTGAGATTATGTGCTAAATAAATCGGCATTGTTTTTTTCAGTGAAGTGCCCCTTTAGCGTTTTATTCGGGATAAGCTGTCTGTACTACGTCTTCATATCCTCTGTACACTTGAATAAACAGAATATTGTCCTCTCATAACTGGTTTATGTTGTTGTAAATGTTGTTTTCATGTGCCAACTCCAAAATACAATACTTGAATGTCTCAAATAATAACAGGGTATCAGTGTGCATGTAATCTGAATGCACTGAAATGGTTGATACGGTTCCCCTCCTCCAGGTGCTGTACGTGGTGATATGGTGTGCTGTGTTTTCCACACTCCACCTCTACATGGCGTTCACTGACTACTGGGACCTCTGTCTGTCCGTCAGCCTGGTTTCCATCTTCCTCACCACTGCCACCATCCTCATCCTCCACCACAGCCATAAAGGGGTAAGGTGCATGTGGTGGAAGAAGTACCCAGTTCCTTTGCCTAAGTAAAAGTAGAAATACCAAGATAAAAAGTATTTGCTATTGAATGTGCTTAAGTATCTAAAGTAAAAGTATGCCTTCTACATGACGTTTGTGTATTCCAGTGCTTGGGAGTATTCAACCCTCGATCCATTGACCTCTAAATGTCATGTTAAAGTGGTATGTTGTCCAGTTATGCTGCTCTGATTAACCTACCAGGCAGAGATTTATTTCACGTCACAAATAGATCAATACAGTCCGCATTAAGTGATGTTGTCACCAGACTCCAATGAGAAGTACCCCAGTTTACAGCTAGGAGGTGCCAGCGCATGAGTGTACTTTCCAAAGGGCTCAGTTGAACTACCAAAACGGATTCCCCAGGACCACAGACAGACAAGGAGAGAATGTTTACGAAAAACAAGCAATACTTTATTACATAATAATGGGAAAAAAAACAGGAAATACTTTAATACATAGTATACAAATTCATACATTTACCTAAAGTTATTTAGACTAGATTAAAATACCCATGCCCCTAGGCCTAGGGTAATTTAAAAAAGGAAGCGCTCTTTGCACTATAGGCCAACCTCCAACGCTATTCCCACCCACACTACCTGTCCTGCCACTAAGGCACTACACACGTGAGGAAGAGTACTTACACTGCACACAGGTCTGGGACTTTTTACACAACTAGTCCAGAATCACACTAGACCTTTAAACCACAGTTCACTGCAAATAGCCTGAGATATACAAGATACAAGATACAAGAGTTTTATTTGTCACGGCATACAGGTATACAGTGAAATGCGGGGGGTCTCGCCCGCAACGATGTGCATAATAATATAATATAAGAGTCCAATCAATAGAGCGACATAGTGCAATAACAAGTAAACAAAGTAGGCATATCGGTATTTGTACATTCTTAAAGTGATCTTTCCTTCTGTAAAGTGTCCGTAGTGTGAGCGTGTGCAGCATATACTTCACACAATTGATCTCAGGGAGTCACGACATACAATTATAGGCAATACACACTGGGTGTCGCACGGCAAAATAAGGGGCTGTAGGGTAGTGGATGCTGTTCACCACTAGGGGTTATGCCCAGGGTCAGAATGCTCCTCCCACCTCCTAGCCTAGGTTTGGGCAGTGGAAGCGCCAAATCACAGACAATACAAAAAGATAATAATTATGAACACAGCCAGAAGGTGGGGGGGGGGGGGGGGGTACTTCTCTCCGCCTCCCTCTCTCATAGCCCCTCCCGGCTTCGGGCTGCAAAAGCGTTCTGTCTGCAATGGGGAAATAGTGTACTCCAAGCGAAGCAGGGATGCAGTCGTAATATCAGAACTGCCTGGACGCCACGTGCATGCGCATACATGTTCCCTCACGGTCACACAGAACAGATGATTATTATGCATAAATAGTAGGAAACATGTTTGTATAGGAAATTACTAGTTTGTTTAGTTTTTGTAAATATTGCCTTGAAATAGAGAAGCTGAAAAAGGTAGCAGGATGTAGCCTTCAATATATAAAGAAATTATATTGTCAACATATATGGTTGAAAAACAAACAATGTTTTAAATGTAATTGTAGATACAATATTGTAGTTACAATTTCTTTAATTGAATTAACTTAAACTAGACAAGTAAATACAAACTAAATTAACAATGTAACTTACCGTTTATAGAAGGACAGTTTCCTTCGGAAGCACAAATTAATGCCTCATCCTTCCAGTCGGGACCATTTGTCACATAGTAGTGAGAGTTCCACAGATCAAGCAAACCCCCACAGGGCTTGTATTTTGGTTTTGCACTTCTCTTTCTTTGTTATGTTAGTATTGGTATCCTATTATTATGCAAAGTCTGGGTGATAGATAAGTGCCGGGTAGTGTAGTTGAAGACACCTGACGACCTGCGCTACTGTTATAAGATGGTGGGTACTTAGCGCACATGAGTGGAGCGCATTTTTGTGTGCGCGCGCGTGCACATCCGTGCGCGACTGCGCGTACTTCTGCTCAGAAAACTGCTAGGACGGCGTGGTACCCCGTGGGACCACCACTGCATCACTGAAGCGAAGGCTTATAGTAACGTCCTCCTGCCTGCAATGAAGAACACAGTCAGAACAAGCCACGCTCCCACGTTCGTGCGCTAGAGAGAGTCAGAATGCGCACCTTCAATGCTCTCGATAGAGAGGGGCAGTTCACAGAATGAAAAGTGTTCCAGAACACTGCGCTCCAATCCTCCACAGTTTAACTAATACAGTTCATACAATTCACAGTTCCAACAGCACAGGTAATATAATCCACAGTTCCAATAACAGTTTTTTTCTTCACTTTTTCTCCCCATTTTTTTTCAATTTTTCTCCCATCCCAATTTCGTGTATCAAATTCTTCCCTCCCCTGTCTTGAACGTTGCTAGACTATGCCTCCCACAGGTCGGTTGTAGTGAGGACAGAAGCCTTTCATCACGTGTCCCCTCCGGTACACGAGGAGGCAGCCTGTCGCATCTTTTCACCGCAGCAGCTCGAACTCTCAGTGGCGAGGTGTAACGCGTGGGAGGCTCACGCTGCCCCCGTCACTTCCTGCTTCCGTCGCACCGGCGTCACCAAACCGACCTGTAGGAGTCGCTGTCCACAACGTCAAATCCCCACCCACCGGCTTTCCCACCCTCTAACACTTGCCAATTGTGTTAGTATGAACGACCGGCCAGCCGGTAGCAACGCCGAGAGCTGGGCTCGAACCCAGCGTCTCCTGCGTTAGAGGCGAGCGTCTTGCCCACTGCGCCAATCAGCCGCCCCAATAACAGTTCTTGTAATCCTCCATCCTTACAACTTCGAAAGAGTGCCTAAGCTTAACCGGTGATAGAAACAGGCGTCACACGATTGGCGCACATGTCACATGACCAGAAACGTCAGTGGCCAATCAGATTGCGCAAACCGAACGCGGAAGTGCAACCCCGTTAGGGGAAATATTCACGCGTCTAGAGACACGCAGCCTGGAGGCGTGAATATTTTCCCTAACGGGGTTGCACTTCCGCGTTCGGTTTGCGCGATCTGATTGGCCACTGACGTTTCTGGTCATGTGACATGTGCGCCAATTGCGTGACGCCTGTTTCTGCGCCTATTTCCGCCTCGAACAGCCTGCAAACTACCTAACGCCTATTTTATCACTGGTTAAGCTTAGGCGACTCTTTCGAAGTTGGTTAAGGTTAGAGTTTGGAATCAGGGCTGGTGTTCTATCGCCCTGCTCTAAGACAAACTCTAACCTTAACCAACTTCGAAAGAGTGCCTAAGCTTAACCGGTGATAGAAACAGGCGTCACACGATTGGCGCACATGTCACATGACCAGAAACGTCAGTGGCCAATCAGATTGCGCAAACAGAACGCGGAAGTGCAACCCCGTTAGGGAAAATATTCACGCCTCCGGGTTCAGCAGGCACATTCATTCAGCACACACACACCCCCACCTGTGACAATGTTGCGTTTCTTTTTCAAATGTAGCCAAGAGTAAAGACCCTATCAAAACAGCAGTCAAAGTGTATATTTTCAGCACTAAGTTTGTTTACCAATGATTTTAAGTGTTTTATGTTTTAAGTGAAATATGAGCTCATGAAAATCTCTGCGCATTGCACCGGAAAACGGACAATTTAGACGCAAGGACAGGAAGCCGTCATGAAATGTTCACAAATACTGACTGAACTGTCTTGGGGCACAGGAGTAACATTATGTGAATTCTTAAAATGGATGACATTCCCCTTTGATGGAGATTTTCCAGAATGATACTGAAGCCAGACATCCTCACCGGAGTTTGTCTGATAAAGATACAGTGAAAGAAGTTTTGACACCTCTTCTTTCACTTCTGGTCAGATCAACATGAACTTAGACGTGCGGCTGATCCAGGTGAATGAGAGGATGAGCAAGCACAAGCTGCTGCTGGCCGTGGCTGACTGGGTACAGAACTGCACTGGAACTATACAGGTAGGCATCTCCAAACTATGGAGATACAACTCTACTTTAACTTTATTTCCTTTCGTTATACAAGTAAAAATAAAACACAAGGCTAAAAGGCTGTCCAGGGCTCAACATTGTTCATATGTAAGCTAATAATTTTAAGGATATTGTAACATAGTAGTATTATAGAAATATAAGAGTGAGCATAGCCTATGCACTGGTGTTACAAGGACAACATCAGTACTAGAGACTCCCCTACATCATTGGTTCTCAAACTTTTTCATGTCAACCCCCAAATTGACACCTAATAGGTCAGGGATACCCCCCATACGATTTTGTCTCAATGTCCCCCATCTGAGAAGATATTTGTTGTTACATTTGATTAAGTCTGTTTTCATGGTTGTGATTATGAAGTTTGTGTAAATTTGTAATTTGTCAATTTGCCAGGGACTACAGATGGAAATTTGCCTCTGGCCATAATCTGGCATATTTAAATGAAAGTGTTCATCAATATGTTCCCTATTTTAAATTAATAAATAAAATAAATAAATAAATAAATACGATAATAGTGAGAGCTATAATAGTGAGAGCTACCCTATGACCCAAATGTTTCAGACAGATTTTTGTGTGCATTTCTTTCTCTCTCCCTCTCTCCATTAGCTGTTCTGTGTGTATTGGGACATGGCCCACTGTTTGACAACACTGACTGAAACACTAGAGGTGGGGAACGAGACTCAGGTGAGCAAGTAGAGTACAATTTTGTCTCTTTGTCTGACCAACTTTTCAAAGCGACAGTTGTGATTGGCGGATCAAGAAAAGAGGAAGGGAGTTTGAGATAGTTCCATTTTAACTGCTGCTGTGACCCACTGTCACCTCCATATTGTAAACACTGATCGGAACGTGCAATGTTACTCACTGTGCCTTGTATATATTATATTTATCTATTTTTACCTTATTTTCTAGCACTCGCTTGTATTTAAATATGTTTTAGTTAAGTATTGTGTGATTTTGTGTGAAGGGCGGACTAGCAAAGTAAGATTTTCATTGTATGGCAAACTGTCTGTTTAACTGTGCACATGACAATAAACAATCTTGAATCTTGAAACCAGAGCAATCTAGTATGGCTTGTTTTATGCAGAGGAATATTGAATTTTTTGTAATGTCTTTTTTTATGACAGTACTGTGTGACCATTTTAAGGATGTTACATTGGGCCTTTCTTGTTCTTTATCAGAAGAAACTCAAGAACAGAATGTCCCATCTTGTCCTGGTGACTGAGGTTGTGACTGTTGACCCTGAGGTGGGGAGGTCAGGGGGCGAGGAGGGCTCAGACGAGGAGAGGCCTCTGCTGCCGGATATTGAAGAGACAGTGTGCAGTACCGCATCCAGCCAGCGGGAGGACACTAAAATCACTACCAACTACAGTCTCATACCTGACACCACATTGCCAGCCCAGGTAGGAGGTCCAAGATGCAAGGATACTTCAATACCTTCTGTCTCTATGAGAGGAACACCACCAAAATTAAGAATTCCCATGTGTTATTTCCATGGCCTAGGAAAGTTCAATCAATATTTGTGAACATGAGCTACTCTCTCCAAAAGCCAGAAACCAGAGAAGTAAGAATGAAACGTATAAATCATAATCAAGTATAAAGTCTGGAGCTGCTCCATTGACAATGATTCGGGTGAATCATTCGGATGAGATGTTAAACCAAGGTCCTGACTACAGTTTGGATAGAGATAGAGATTTTTCATGTTCATTAACTCATTGACCGCCGGGGATTAGCCTTATCCTGTGGTAGTATTGCCATGCTGTAAACGATGGGAGTTAGTCACCTTGTTTTTAGAGCTAAATCTATATTCTATATTATAGCCATGGATACAATACTATAGTCATTTGACATTGAGTTTCTTCCGGTCAAGATGCAAAAAAGAGATAATTTTTCCATCCATACATTCCTGTGTTATACCGTGGTGAATATAAGTATGGTTTTAGAGCGGTCTAGGGTAATTCATGAAATGCTTAGTTATGGCAGTATACGTCGATTCCATAGATGTCGCCGTTTCTTGCCTGAACCCACTATTGTTCCGGAATCAAATCTACATCATAGGTATTATGTTCTATCATGAATGCATGAAAGGCGGGGGGGGGGGGGGGGGGGGGGGGGGGGTCGTTTCTGATTATTTGATTGTCGGTAACGGCATTCGTATTCAACACTAAAAATGCTTATCAGCCCGATCGGTACAAAAGCCTTGCAGGATCAAGCTAAAATTGACGTCAAATCGTCCTTACCTGCGACCGGGAGTATTCCAAAAACAATATTCCAATTTCTTTTTTTTTAATTCTTTTTTTTATTATCTTTTTCTCCCCTCCTTTTTCCGATTTTTCTCCCATCCCACTGTTTAGTCGTTATGCCAATCCCCAACCCCCTTCCTGGTTGTTGCGCACTCCCCCCTACTGTTGGTCCGAGAGGCCGGAGACTGTCACATGCTTTCCTCCGACGCATGTGCAGCCAGCCGGCAGCCAGCCTGGCAGCGCAGATTCTCACCGGGAGAGTGTAACGTGTGGAAGGTCACACTACCTCCCTCCAGATCCTACCCTCGCTGTGCAGGCGCCCCGACCGAACTGTAGGGGTCGCTGTCCACAACGCCCAGGACCCACCCATCAGCTTTCCCACCCCTAACACTGCCAATTGTGTTAGTATGAACGACCAGCCAAGCTGATAGCAACGCCGAGAGCTGGATTCGAACCCAGCGTCTCCAGCGTTGATGGCGAGCGCCTTGCCCACTACACCACCTAGCCGCCCAATATTCCAATTTCTTGATCGCCATCTGGTACATCCAATGTCCATTTGCTTGACGGCATAATCCACCATAACATATGAATCGGGCATATTTGACGGGCTTCAATGTAACCGGCAGAATCGTTTGTCTTGCCCGACAAGGAAAAATGTAACCCGAAACCTTTGGCCATCCCACAGCCCAGGATACAATGTTAGAAAGGGTGCTCGATACCGCCGTTTAGCGTGATGCGGCTGGTATTGCACCTAGGCATTCTCAATGCGATTCCCAATGTTAACCCCGAGTCAGTGGGACTGTAATGAATAGAAATATCGAATAAAAGAAATAACGATCAAATAACGAGTATACTCGTTGTTGGCGTTCAACGATTGGCGGCCAATAACGAGTATAATCGTTGTTGGCAGTGAATATATACTGTATATTTTTATTCTATTTATTTTTGGGCTTTCTGTATTTTTCACCTATCCCAATTTAGTCGTTATGCCAATTCCCTTCCTGGTTGTTGCGTGCATTCACTGTCGGCCTGGGGAGGGTGTAGAACTACCACATGCCTCCTCCGATACATGTGGAGTCGCCAGCTGCTTCTTTTCACCTGACAGCGAGGAGTTTCACTGGGGGAACGTAACGCGTGCGGAGGTTCATGCTATTTCCCCCAGATCCCCTCCCTGCTGAACAGGCGCCCTGACCGACCAGTAGGAGTGGCCGTTTACAACGACCAGGACACATACCCCACCCGCTTCCCACCCGCTAACACTGCCAATTGTGTTAGTAGGGATGACTGACAAAGCCGGAGGTACCGCTGACAGCTGGATTCGATCCCAGAGTCTCTGCGGTGGTAGGCGAGTGCGCTTCCCAGCCGCACCCTGTTCATTAATATTTTTGTACATGTCTTAACTCATTCAACGCCAGTCACGATGATAGTCGGGTTAACTCGCCATCGCTTGAGCGCCAATCACGATTATAGTCGGGTTTTAATCGTTATTTCTTTTATTAGTGATATCCATTCATTTTCATCCATCCAGCCTGATGTTATCGTTGGGAATGGGTCTGAGCTCGCAAAAGGGCAAATACCGCCCCCTATGCCTTCTGGCTGGTATTGCATGCCACTGGGAATTGTATCGTTTTTTTTTCTGGGACGATCCAAGCCGTGCGGGTGTGGTTTAAATAATCAGGTGAGGTAACCTGATTTCAACGATATATCTGCGAGGCTGCCCCCCCCCCCCCCCCCCTCATATGCAATGCTGTTGAACGTGGCACGGACCTCCACGCCCAGTACTTCAAATGGCGATCAGATAATTGGATTATTTCTTTTGCATTACATCAGATACAAGGTAAGAACATTATATATAAATTTGATCTGATATGTATTTCTACCCCGATCGACGCTGTATCTGTGTGTGTATGTGTGGCTGTTTTACGTTGGGTTCAGGAGGTGGGGTGGGGGGCGCCGCGCTACGAGGGCCATTTCATGTATGCACGAGGAAGGACAATAATGATGATCTAGCGTTGATTTTAGGAAGATTCGATAATCAGCCGAAAAATGACAACGTGTTTTGTGTATTCCACTAAAGGGCTATTATCGCGTCTTTCTCTGGAATTACTAGAAATCACCAAAACTATACTCGTATTCAAAACGGTATAAAACGGAAATGTACCAATGAAAAAACAATCCGTTTTGTACATGTTGACTGCAAGCAACTCACTGATAATCGACGAGTCTATTAGACCCATAGCCATAATTTAAGATATATTTTAAGCACTCGCAAATCTCCCAGTCCTCCCATTGATTAAAGCGGTGGTGCTCTAGCGCCCTCTCGCGCACTTAAGTGTGGCGGTCAATGAGTTAATAGACCATAGGAATAACATGTATGAATTCTGAAATTGTCTGTAGTTCCCCCTTAACTCATTGACCGCCATGCTGTTTTTCCATCTCTACTCAATGGCACCAGTGTTATTGACCATTTTCACGATGTTTGCGGACCCATCGTGTGTTCTGTATTATAGCTATGGAGACAATAGTATGGCTCATTTGACAGGCATTGTTTATAGTCCAACTAACCAGTTCATTTCTACATACTTTAGTTTGTGCGCTATTCCATGCTAAACATCGCCCCTTTCCAAAATAATCCAGTCTTTTTTCTCGATGTTATGTGCATATGCCCAAATAGTTCGGGTTGCTCGCCTGAAACTCCAAATATTTCCAAATCAAAGGTATATACCATATATGTTTCTTCACAAAATCATCAAGGGGGGGGGGGGGCGTTTTACCTCGAAACTGCGATTGTTACCAAAAGCATGTTTTAGGTTCGGTAAAATACGACACTGTGATCTACCCAGCCTACCCATTTCTTCAACTACAGCTGAACTAGACATGCAGTCTCACTTCTTCTTGCGATGATGTTTCGCTCAGAGAAACAGGCACGACCTTCAAGCAAGAGCACCTTTCTTTTAGTAAAATTATACAGACTACATAATACTATGGAAGAATGTAATGTAATGCAGCAATGATTACGAAAAAGTATCATGGTAATTTCAGTTTTACTATGGTACTGGTCATTGTATAAATAATTGTCCATGGCAAAAGTCAATCACCATGGTACCACATTTGTACTTAAATAATACTACAATATAATCCTATTTAAACAATATTGATTGCAACATTATGGTATTTCCATCATCATTTGGTCACTACCATCATTGTAGTAACACAATGATGGAAATACCATGATTTTTTGTTGTAAGGGATATGTTATTTTCTGTTTGTTGTTGTTTTTTGCAGGCCATAGCTCACCAGCTCCTCCTGACCTACAGTGCGGCTTATGTGAAACTATTGATTTCTGATCGGCTGTCGGTCCCTTCACACCACCAGCAGCAACCAGAGAGGGACCACTGTAGGACCGGCTCCCTCTGTCTCTGTCAATACATTGAAACCAAGATCCTCCAATAGACACTTTGCTTAGAATCCAGGGCTGTCTGGAAGGATGTAACACTGGGGGGCAGAGGTTTGTAGATCCTTAAAAAAGGCCTCTAAACAGACTATTTTTGGACGATTGACGCTCTAGCACTGCGACAACCTAGCCTGGAGGTTTCTACCAGAGGCCTTGTAAATGTTACTGTAGAACAATACGATACTTTGCACTTTGATGATGTTCATGACAATCACGGTTATAGTCACTTCTGTTAACCCTTTCACTACCACACTACAGACGGTTGTGTGGTAGTGAAATGGTTAACCCCTTTGTCGTGTGACAGTGAAAGGGCTAACCTTCCGTATTGTCGCAGTGAAAGGGTTAACCATTTGGTAGTGTGGCAGTGAAAGGGTTAAAATGATTTCCAACAAACAATGAAGAGCGTATCCTCTTTTAATCTTGTGTCATCATTTTGACATTAATACCGGTAGTTGATTTTGTGTGACAAATGAGAGGTGCCTTCGGGTGTTGGTGGAAAGAGAATGTGAAAGCATGTGGAATTTGGATAGAAAGAGAGACTCATTGCTGCAGGGTTGAATCATTAGCTTGGGTAGCTTTTCTCCAAGCAGTCAGCAGTAATATAAAGGACCTGTGTGTGTGTGTTGGGATCAAATAACCCCAAAAAATCTGTTCAAAATGTAAACTGAATCTGCAACTCATCTGCCAATAGAAGAGTTGTAATGTAATGTAAATGTAAGAGTTGCCCTTGCCACTTGTTTGTTAAAGGTAGAATAGGCCCCTTTCACGGTGGCCATTTTGACATGTCATCACAGGGTAATTGATAAAGGGAACGTGTGTCATAGCCATTCAGTAAGACAGCATGCATATTATCAGGGCCTTGGCACACCTAAATGGAACAGGGCCTTAATTTATGTTATTAATTACACCTGTGGTAACATGACAAAATGGCTGCTGTGAAAAGGACCTATAGGAGAACTCTCTCATGACATACATGTTTCAATACTCAAATGAAAGTATTCACAACCCTGGTATGTGTGCGGGCAGCGGTGGGAGTTTAATTTGCAGCCATCTCTGCATTATTACCCGTGTTTATTAATCAGCCTCGACCGAGATGACAAGGCCAGTAAGTAACTGAACGCCATGTGTGATGACACAAACACACGCAGAGAGAGACGGCAAGCCACGGGTCAGCTCATGGGAGCCGGGGACCGCGTGACTGGAGATACAGTGCGGCTCGAGTCCAAGTTAAATTATGTGGGAGATGCTGGGCCTCGCTGGGAGGCTAAATGACCATCTGTGCTCCTGCACACATGGCCTGGCTCCCGCTCCTGCCTCCCACTCCTCCCTCCTCCTCTCCTATTGCACCATCATTAGGTCTGTGTGATGTGCCTTCGCCGATCAGGGATGTTCCATATTGTGAAGATCAGGAACTGGGTTGCACTATAGGGTAGGGCTGCTCGATTATGGCAACAATTATAATCCAGATTATTTTGATTGATATTGAAATCACCATTATTAAATATGATTACTCATTGATTTGAGATCATATGAATGAATTTATTTTACCTTTCTGTCATCTTCTACAAGTTAGATGTTTCAAAATAAATGGAGAAATGTGCCGTTGCCTTCTCAACACGAGCTGAAACTACTGTTTGGGCTTGTGTTGCACTTACAACACAAGACAAAATGAGAGCAACACAGCATTTGGCACAATACCCTTGATTAATTGCCCAGCCCTAAACTAGGGTGTTGACTTTTGAGACCCCATAAAACTAACTATTTATCGTTTGTGACAGAACAGATAGAATAGAGCAGAATCAGCTTTGCTATACAGGATTTACTCATCCAATACCAAATATACTGACCATTCTGGGAAAAATGCAGCCTATATGAAATAAGATGCAGTGGAGATGCAAAATACAAGATACACCCCCCGCCCTATTATAGAAACAATGAGTTGCAGGAGGGGGTGTAATAAGCCTTAAGTCTTTGATTAAACACTAGATAGTGAGAGATAGTTCATACTGATAGAGAGAGAGCTACCAGGATGGAGGAAACCAGGGCAACTATAAATAGCACCTTAGAGATGAGTGAGAGAAGAAAGGCCAGAGAGAGGGAGATGGATGAGACAAAGAGACGGGACGGTACACCATTACAGTAGGTCGTTCACAACCCCAAAAAAAAAAGTTTTGTTTATTCATTATTCAAACAACTGAATTCATAAACAACCAATGTGTGTGTAACACATCCATCAACATAATCCCCAAGAGAAGCACATGTAATACAGGTAATCTGGCAGCAGCCGCTTTGAACAAGCAACCCATTGCATTTACAAGCTTAAAAATACAAAACAAAACCAAGAGTTACAGGCGTTTCCCAGCTGTATAATAAACAGTTAATAGTTTGTTTTGCCCAAGCCAGTGCCATCCGCAGAACAGCACAGAAACTCCTATTCAAAAGCACACAGGGAGATTACAGTGTAGAGTCTAAACTAGATGTGATAGGGGCAGATTCTATTACGTTTACACACACGCTCAGGCTTCCAGAATATCCTTTCTCCTCTGTATAAAGGTGAGAGACAGCGTTACGCGGCAACAGCACTGTGCTTACTTTGCTTTCTTAAAACAAATAATTAGAATACTGTATCATTCAAATAAACACAAATGAATCCGGTACAATTTATACCATTTGTGATAATCAAATGCAAAACCATAACCACATAATAATAATGTGTGGTCCCTCTCAAAAAAAAGTATACATATACTTTTCTCTATATCTGTATCATAATTCTTTTAAAAATAGCATTATCATAGGTATCACAGAGGAAGAAAGAGAAGCAGATAAGAGATACCTACAGTATACAAGGTGGACAGGAGAGAGAGAGGAACACTGTGGGTTCATAGGAGATAGATGTGAGACAGAGGAAAGTGCTACAATATAGTAGAGGCAATGGTTTTGTTTCTCCCTCTCTGCTTTAGAGACATTCATTTTGAGTTCCACCACAACTCCTACTCCACTGGTTCCAACCTCAGGTCATTCGGTTCCTACTGTGATGTTGTTGTCATTGTTGTTGTTACTGTTGCCATTCTTGGCAGGGAATACACAACGCCACACCTAGTGTTCAGCAATGTGCGACATTAGAGAGACTTTTAAGACATTAAAGAAAAGTGTGCAATGGCATGCGTGACTATGTAGACTAATACAGAGGTACTGGCTGTAACATCTTATACCGAAAAAAAAAATTCAAGTAGTTGTTTTCCTACACTGTCTTTGAGTTAGATCATGGGAGATGTGCAATGCAAAACAGGCCAGTAAAGCGTCTAAAAATACTTGCAAAAATATTATTTGCAAAAGCAGCAATCATTTGTACAAATACTGAACTCAAATTCTTAAAATCTAAATTGTCTCATTTAAAAAATACAAAAAAACAAACAAAAAAAACAGCAGCTTGTTCCATTTATACATTATGAAAAATGGCATACACTTCTGGAAATATGACATTTTCTTCAATATGCCAACCACTTTTCTGAGACAAACTATTTTTTAGATTAAAGCCCATCAACTTCAAAGCCTACTGATATCATGCAGTAAGAACTATAAATGTAATGTTGACATTTTGGTGGAAAGTGCAAAATTATTATGTAAGATATTCAATTTCAGCCAATTTCTACATCTGATAGCTGCTAAAGCTATTGATATACTGTAAGTAATGCTAGACAATACAATGGTAGATATCAAATAAACGAAAACATACCTGCATAATATGAGAGACAATACTATTTCATCCAACCAAAATACTCATCTCTCCATTTGGTTGTTCTTAGAATATATTGATCATCCCTTCTAAGCCTGCTGTCAGCTTGGCATTTCATTATGTATCGGTAATAATACTGCTCTGTAATTCAATAACAAAACGTTGTTTGAACATGGCACATCTTTTTGAAGCAAATAAATAAATACTAAGATACTTGTATGACTCAAATGTGCATATGTAACTATCCTACGGTTTTCAAAAAAATATCTCTTTGTATCTACTAGTGTCTCTAATGTGAGCTATGGTGTTGGTCCATTTGGTGATTTGAAGGTTTAAACACTTTATTGAAACACACAGCACTCTGATCTAACTACATTTGGAAAGAGCTCATGAATTAATCAGTGATGAGATGAATTGTTAATGCCGGGAGATGTGGTTCCCCCACTGAGCCCATATTGAACTGTAAATAATAAACATTTACCATGTTAACTGTAATACTGCGACTCGTTGGCATTTGAATATTAGCTGCGAGAGGTAAAAAGAAATGTCTAATTCATCCAGTGTTTGGTTGTCAGTAGATTAGGTCAGAGGAAGTGTGTTTCTAACAGTACACACACACACACACACACACACACACACACACGCACAGGTTTGGCATTCAGACCCTAAGCGGTAGCAGTGAGTGCATTTCCGGTGCTCTCAGTTTCTCCACCCAGTTGAATGTAGCTAGAGAGCTGATTTAAACGCACGTCTCTACGGCTCCCAGTCGTCGTCGTGGTGCTGCGAGGCGATGATGACCACCACGGTGAGGATGGTGCATAGGACGATGGAGGCGATGCCGACCGCCAGGCTGATGAAGGAGAAGTTGCGCGCTTCCCGCGAGGCAATCTCTGCGGTCACCATGTCGCCCCTGGCTATCGCCGTGCGCACCTAAGGGTGGGGGCAGGTGAAGGACAGTTGAGTTGAGTTGAGTTTATTTTACCTCGAACAATCAACCATATAAAAAGTATAAAAACAATACAAATGATAAACTAAAGAAACTAATTTTAAATTATTTTTTTTATCCACTTTTTCTCCTTATTCTATTTTTCTCCCATCCCAATTTCGTGTTTCCAATTCTCCCCTGTCTTGAACGTTGCTCGACTATGCCCCCCACTGGTCGGTTGTAGGGAGGATAGAAGCCTTGCATCACGTGTTCCCTCCGGCACACGAGGAGACAGCCTGTCACATCTTTTCACCGGCCAGCGCGGACTCTCATTGGCGAGGTGTAACGCATGGGAGGCTCACACTACCCTAGCCACTTCCTGTCTCTGCTGTGCAGGCGTCCCCCAACCGACCTGTAGGAGTCCCTGTCCACAACGTCCAATCCCCACCCATCGACTTCCACCCGCTGACTCTGCCAAACGAGCCAGTATGACGGCCGGCCCGGCCGAAGGCAATGTCGACACCCGGAGCGCAATCTCCGCTACGCCACCCTGCCGCCCTATATTATTTTATTTTAAAGGGGAACTATTTTACTATTTCTTTCACTATTTGGGCACTTTTACACAATTCCTGTGAGTTTATGGAACACCTCTGTAATTTTTTTTAATTCATTGTTTTGTATTTCTAATCAAGTCCTCAAAAACAGCATTTTTCGACCTCAAGACCTCAACCTTAAGCCGTTTTGAGCCTGGGCTCCAGCCACAATGGTAAACCACTGCCTCGCCTGAACATTATCATGCAGCGGTGTCTCTCTGACATCACAAATGAGCACATTTTCAGATGACTCAGTTCAGTGAGGGTGAATATTGTGAGAGGAGAATTGGAAGAATGCGCCAATATGAGAATTAGAGACATAGATCATATTAATATAAGTCCACATAGCTAGGAAACAATGCAAAACACTGAAAAAGGCCATTTATAAGATAGTTCCCCTTTAAATGAAATCTTACATTCTTCATTAAATGATAAACAAATTAGTTCGAGAAGGAGCAGAAGGAAGCAACTGCTTATCTAGTCCTAAACTAAATATCTTACAAACCTAAAATAACAAACAAAATAAATATTTAAAAAAATAACCCTGACAGAAATTGGATTGGAAGGAACAGGAATTGAATTAGAGGTTACATAATGACAAAATTAAGCATAAGAGGGAACGAGAGAGACACAGTACAGGAGAGTAGAGAGAGAGAGAGAAAGCACATCTGAGCTAGAGGGTGTCTGTTAAACATCTACAAAAATAATGAGGATTTATTTCACTGCAGCACACCCTGATTCTGCAGAAAAGAGGCCACGCGGCATTAATGAGCCATAACAACAGACAGCGCTCCAAACCTGTGGGTCTATGCCTTGTCAGCTTGACTCAACTCAAACCCAGCTAAGCTAGCCCAGAGGAAAAATCCATTCTGTCGTTCTGCTCCCAACACTGGAGCAGTTGCATAACTCTGTGTGTGTTTTTGCGTGTGTTGTCGGTCCACCATTATAGCAAGTATAATGAATGAATGAATGAATGAAAACTTTATTTAACAGATTGCAGAATGGGTACAATACAGTACGGCTCAATACATACAATTGTTAAGGGGATGCAGACCTGAGAAAGACGTTTGTCTTGTTTCCATCAGGGTCCCCCATTTTCAATTCATATAGACATATATGACATACATGACATACAGATAGTCAGTACTGCTACATCTATACATTTATGACATACCAGATTTGCAAATACAGTACTGTTTGTGATACAGAAGGAGTCAAGAAAAGGGAGTATATACATTTGACGTAGAAACTGTACATTGGAGGTTGGGTGGGGGGGGTTGGGTACATTGGGATATTGACAACCATACTGGGTAATTTACATTGGAGGTGGTTGGGGGGGGGGGGGGGGGGGCGGGGGGCATACTGTATAAACAAGTAACACTGTACATTGAGGGGGGGGGGGAGGAGACACTGTACAAACAAACACAATTGTACATTGAACTATTGACAAAACCATACTAGGTAAATGACTGTACATTGGAGGGGGTTGGAATGATTGGGTTAGGATATTTACAGGGGCCAGTGTTGAATTGCAGTCTCCCGTAGGTGTCCCTTGAGAGAGGTTTTGAAAGTGGGTAGTGATCCACATTCCTTTACAGCTTTGGGTAGGGCGTTCCACATTGATGTGGCATAATTGCGAAACGTGTTTAGTCCCTTATTTGAGCCGAATCTGGGTTTGACATGATTTGTGGAGCTCCCTCTGGTGTTGTGATCGTGGTATTCACTGACCTTTGGGAAGTATTTTGACATGTACATGGGTACCTTGGTCGTGTAGTGTATCTTGTAGACCAGGCCCATTGCAAGTTGTTGTACTCTGTCGTCTACTCTAAGCCATCCTAGGTTGTCGAAGTGGGCAGGGGTGAGGTGGGTTCTAGGAGTAAGGTCAAGCAGTAGTCTGACCAGTTTGTTTTGAGATGTTTGTAATTTTGTTTTTAGCGCCTTTGAGGTGCTTTGGTACCATGAGGTGCAAGCATAGTCGTAGTACCCCTGAATGAGTGCTCCTGCCAGAGTCTTCAGGGTGTTCTTGTTTACCAGAGAGGAGATCCGGTACAAGAATCGAGTTCGTTGGTTGACTTTTTTTATTACATTGGATGCCATTTTGTCACAGGAGAGATTAGCCTCTAGGATGGACCCCAGGTAGGTAATTTCATCTTTCCTTGTGACAATATTGTCACCCACTGTAACTGAGAAGCCGTCGGTCTTGCTGAGTTTGTTATTTGAACCGAAGAGAATGGACTCTGTTTTGCCCATGTGTAATGATAGTTTGTTATCAGCGAGCCATATGCAGATTCTGCCTAGTTCCGAGCTGAGGGTTTTTTCAACCTGTAACTTGTTCTTGTCAGAGACCAGCAGGGCTGAGTCGTCCGCAAACAGGAACAAGTTGCAGTCACAAGCTGACGACATGTCATTTGCATAAATTAGGAACAGTAGCGGTCCTAGTATGCTTCCTTGTGGAACACCACAGCTCACTGTGAGGGGGGGGGATAGGGTACCGTTTACCTCCACCATCTGTTCCCTCCCCTCAAGGTAGGATTGCATCCAGCTCACTGATAGACTATCAAAACCAATTGCTTTTAGCTTGTCAATCAGAATGGAGTGATTGACCGTGTCAAAGGCCTTTTGTAGGTCCAGCATGACCATGCCGCAGTATTTGCCTGCGTCCACCTCTTGTTTGATGTGGTCATTCAAATAGAGAAGGCATGTGTCAGTGGAGTGGGATGTTCTGAAGCCAGATTGGAATTCGTAGATTAGATTTTTTTCCGCTAGGTACTTTTCGACCTGTTCGTAGACTATTTTTTCCATGACTTTCGAGATGGAGGTGAGAATAGAAACAGGGCGGTAGTTGCCTGGGTCTAATTTGCTGCCCTTTTTGTGCAGAGGGGTCACCCTCGCAATTTTGAAGTCCTTGGGGACGTGTCCCTGTTTTATGGAGAGGTTTATTATGTGTGTGATGATTGGTGTGATGGCGGCTGCTGAGTCTCTGAGGAATTTGGAGGGGATGTTGTCATGGCCAGTGGCCTTGTTAGGTTGGAGGGCGCTCAGTTTATTGAGTACCTCATCTGTTGTTACCGTTTCCAGCTTGAAGTCGTCCTTGCGGACCCCTAGGTTTTTGTAGAAAGCTACTATGTGTTCTACCCCATAAAGCCCTGAGTGGGAGGGTAGTTTGTTTACCAGTGTTGTGGCTATGTTTGTGAAGAAAATGTTTAAGTAATTGGCTACATCCAGCTTGTCTGTGATGAGCGTGTTGTCAGTTTTTATGTTTATGTTTGAGAATCTGGTTTTAAGTTTTTTACTGCATCCTAGTTGATTATTGAGTAATTTCCAAAGTTCACGTGGTTTGTTTTTGTTTTCCTCAGTTTTGTCATTGATGAAATTCTTTTTTGCAGTTTTGATCATGGAGTTTACGTCGTTTCTTAGTCTGTTTCTTTCTAGTTTGAGTTCAGTCACGTGGGCTTGGAGTTCACTGCTCGTGCTTTTAGTAAGCTTTGACTGACTTTTACGAAACTCAGAGCATTTTTTGTCTCTGGTTTTCATAGCGGCCAGTATTTCGGAGTGCATCCACGGCTCAGCGCGATTTTTTACCCTGGTGGTTCTTAGGGGGGCCATGCCGTTTAGTATTGCTGAGAATTTGGTTTTGAAACCAAGCCATGTTTCGTCAACCAGTGTACCATTGAGTTCATCTGACCAGTCCAGACTCTCCAGTTCAAGGTTGAAGGCCTCGCTAGAGTAGGTTTTGAGGTCTCTAGATGTGACTGTTTTGTGGCAGCCAGCCTTTTGTTTTAGTTTTTTTCGGGTACAGAATATCATATAATGATCACTTAACCCACATGCTATAACCCCTTTATTTGAGATCTTGGACTTGTCGGAGGTCAGAATGAGGTCAATGGTAGTCTGAGTTGATTCACATACACGTGTGGGTTGGGTGATTAGCTGGCTGAGGCCATGCAGATCACAAAACCTACTGAAGGCCTTGAAGACGGGTGCATCTTTTCGTTGCATATCCGTGTTCCAGTCTCCAATAAGAATTTTGTCTACATCCTCAACTCCAGCTAAACACCCATCCATTGTATCATAAAAGCCACTATGATCTGGCGGCCTGTAGACTGTGCCAACCAGTAGGGATTTCGCCCTTTCGAATAGGATTTCCACCCATATAAACAACACGCATCGTATCAATCGTGCTCCCACCATCCGCTGAGAATATCTCACATCGTGTGCTTCTCTTGTTTGCTGCAATGGAACCAAAACAGAGGCTCAAAAGTGAGCAAACCCTGCCTATTTGCTGGGATGAGAAGAGGCGCAGAAGGTATCGCTGTCACAGATGTGTGAGAGAACTGGGGTACAGAGACTGCATGGGGAGCTTCGTACAGAAAGCATGCTCGGTCAATTTACCTATCTCAAACCCTGCTCCCTTTTCTTGATCCTCCAAACACAACTGCTGCTTTCCTGGGAAGAAACATGTGTAATTGGAGGATCAAGGAAAGGTGGCGGAGCTCGCGATATGTCAATTTACCTCTAATTTCGGACTCTAATGATGGGAATCTGCACTTCTCCTTTGGGTGTTGAGTAATTCTTAAAGGAGCACGCCAACATTTGGGGAAATTAGCTTACCGTCTTCTCCAGAGAGAGACAAGAAGATAGATACCAATTTCCTCTCTGTGTTCAGTAGAAAGCTATCTGGCTGCACGTTAGCCTAGCTTAGCGCAATGAATGGAAGCAGACATGGCCGGTTAGCCTAGGCATTGTCCAACTAACGCCTCTCCCGAAGGCTAGCCAGCCATGTCCGGCAAATATTTAGTGTGTGTATGAAATCCTTTTCACTGCTGCACAATCCAATTTTTATTTTTTTAATCCTCTCTTTCTCCGATTTTTCTCTGTTTTCTCCCCGTCCCAATTTAGTCGTTGTGCCAATCCCCCCCCCTCCCCTACCTGGTTGTTGTACGCATGTTCTCCTACTGGTCGGTACAAGGGAACCCTGAAGTCATCCGCACGCTTCCTCCGACACACGCGGCGACAGCCAGTGACTCTTTTTTCACCTGGCAGCGAGGACTCTCATTGGTGAAGTGTAACGCGTGGGCGGTCACGCTGCCTTCATCAAGTCCTGCCTCCGCTGAGCAAGCGCCCAGACCTGACCTGTAGGCGTCGCTGTCCACAACGCCAGATTCCCACCCATGACTTCCCTCCCCCTAACCCAGCCAAACGGGTTAGTATAGCGATCAGCCCAAGCCCCAAGCAATGCTGACTCCGGGAGTCGAGACCGCAGCCTCTTGCATTGGTGACGAGCGCAATCTCCGCTACGCCACCTGACCGCCATTCAATCCAATTCTATTAGATACTTATATTATTGGTCTCCCCTTGTCGTATATTCCATTCACACAGGACCTACATGTAGTTACTAAGTCTTAGATTCAGGAACTCTGTTGCAACGTAATCACGAGATTACACAAGTGTATTTGGTTCGGATGCCAGTTCTGCAGTCACATGTCTTTTTCCTGTCAATCAAGTAAATGGTCAAAGAGTGGGCTGCCCGTTCTTTCGATACTATACGTTTTAGGTTGGAGTTGCCCTGACTGATGCGAGTACGTGGACAGAGAGTAAGGTTAGAGTTGGAAAGGAAAAGAGTTTCAGACCACACTTAAATAATTATCATATCATTAGGAAAGTGAAACTTGTTTTGGAATATCCTTTTAAGTTTTAAATATGCAAAATTAGACATTTGAATTGTAATTTTCTAAATATTGACCCCCGAACGGTAGTAACAATCCGTTTTCCTAAATGGATACATAGCATTGTCATATACAGCGTGCTAATGGATGTAAACGGTTATACCGTATACAGAGCATCACATACAGTAACCAGATGCCACCACTCACCTGCACTGCTTTGATGATGGCGATGATGCCCGTGGGCCAGAAGCAGCAGACGGTGGTGAGGACGGCGATGGGCAGGTAGTCGTGGGGGGGGCGGCGGTCCATCAGGGCAATGCCAGGGGGCATGGGGTGCATCTGGCCTGGAGGGCCACCCGGCATGTAGGGCTGACCCTGATGGGCGAGAGACAGAGACAAGAGACAGAGAGATTATTGGACAAAAGTGTTTTAACAGGCAACAGTAGACTTAGGCTCCAGACTTGGTCCTCATTTGGATTAGATTAGATTCAAATGTATTGTCATTATACAGCACAAGTACAGTACAAAGCAAATACGTGTGGCATCCAACCAGAATGCAAATGTAACAGTAAAGTGCAATAGTAATATACAATGTACACAGGTGATTAAACTTGGTATAAAATATATAAATTAGTACTACTGAGTAATAGTGCTAATCAGATGTATGTACAGGGTTGTAACATTAATATGTACAGTGTGATACAGATATAAAGACAATATGGTAGTAGTTATACTGGCCAGCAGCATAACTAGTAAGAGTAGGCAAGGGATATGTATAGATATAGATATGTAAAATAGGGCTATATATATATATATGGTAATAAGAATACAAATATATACAGTATACGGTATATATAGCATTACATCATCATCATATACAGCATTTCATTGTTGAAAAAGTTATCCCACTATTTAAAGCTGGAGATAAACAAAAAACTGTTTCATGTTTAAAGTAACACAAAATAGGGGCGCTCTAGTAGCACACCATGTATCGCGCTGCGTCGTGAAGCGGCCGTCCCAGGTTCGCTTCCCACTCCCGGTGACTCCCATTTGTCGCATGTCTTCCCCGCCTCTTCTCCCGTTCATCCTCTCCTCATCTGTCGGTCATGTCTGACCATGAAAAAGCAATAATTGCTAAAAAGATTATCTAAAAAAATTAATTAAAAAAAAGTTACACAAAATATAGTCCCTGGTAACATACAAAAGATTTTCATGGGCAGAGATGGGGGTTATAATCTAAGAGGGAAATTGAATTTAAAACAACCTATTGTCCGTACAACTCTCAAAAGCAAGTGCATCTCAGTTTGTGGGGTATCCATTTGGAATGGCCTTGCTGTAGCAATAAAAACAAGTAATACTATTGAAATGTTTAAATGCAGATATAATCAGGAATTCTTGGACACGTATAAGTTAGAGGAGCTTAAAAATAACGTGAACTAGTATTTTTGTAATTATTTATTTATCTTTTGTTGTAGTGGATAGGTATATTCTTTTTTGATATTGATAGAAAACGTATTACTTATTAATGTGATATTGTAAGGAAGGGGCAGAACCAGATAAGCTTTGCTTCCTTCTGTCCCTTCTCTTTTTTTTTTATCCACTTTTTCTCCCATCCCAATTTCGTATTGTCCAATTCAACCCTCCCCCTGTCTCGAACGCTGTTTCTTGCCTCCCACAAGCCGGCTGCAATGTGGACTAAGCCATACATAGCACGAGTCCCCTCCGATACCCGAGGTAGCAGTAGTCGCATCTTTTCACCTGCGCGGCGCGATCTTTCAGCGTCAGGGGTCTGCGCTGAATCATGACGCCGGAGACTTTAAGAGGGCTCATGGTCACATGAAACTAAACACAGTTTCCAAAGTCAGTGCTGTTGATCTTTGACAGTGGACTCCTGGCTGTGGCTCTGTTACCATAACAACCCAGACCTCTTCACGAGGCCACCGGTCACCATGGTCTACCCGGCGCCTCAGTCCAACCACCTCCAGGCTCTGACTCACCGACGCCATGGGGTAGACGGGTACGTAAGCCGTGCAGGGCTGCAGCTGAAGGGGGTAGGCCGGATGAAGGTACCCTACAGGGGGATGAGGCATGGTGCCACCTGGGCCCTGGGTCTGGACTGTGTAGCCCTGTGGGCCCCCTGCAGGTCCTAGGGGCCCGCAGTGGAACTGGGTCTCCTGGAGGTAGCTGTCTGAGCCGGGGGGCGGCGGTGGAGGAGGGTAGTTGGGTTGGGGTCCGCAGCCTGGTGGAGGTGGCATGTTGGGGTGCTGGGGGACGTTGGGGTCCTGAGGGCCCTGGAGGTAGGGAGGGGGCTGCATGGACTGACGGCCAGAGTCATCAAGACCTATAGGATGGATGGAGAGGGAGAGAGAGAGAGAGAGAGAGAGAGAGAGAGAGAGAGAGAGAGAGAGAGGGAGAGAGAGAGAGGGAGAGAGAGAGGGAGAGAGAGAGAGAGGGAGGGAGAGAGAGAGATCGAACAAAGAGCGAGAGAGAGAATGGTGTGATGTTTGAGAGAAGACATGTTATCTAACTCAGCTTTATTCTCCGATATTTCAGTCTACTGTTATGCAACATTATTACATGGCGTTTTAACATTCGCCAAAATGCTTGATTGTGATTGGTCAATAGCGCTCGGTTGCCCCTAACAGCAGTGGCGAATCCTTATGGAAGCCAACGGAAGCCATGCCTCCCTATAAATTCATATCAAATATGAAATATGAAAAAAAAAATATATATATAATTTTTTTTTAATATAGTTTACATTCTTTTTCATCTGTGCATCTGTGTTATTTTTTATTTTTTTTTTAATGTCTCCCTCTTCTCCTTCTCACTCCCTCTAACACACTGTCAGACTCACTGTGCTCACTGCAGCTAGTATAGGAGAGAGGCAGTGGGTAGGTCTCTTTCTCCAGGCTTCCAGCATTATAGAGTCCAAATCCGATCCTAGCCAATCAGATTCGAGCTGACTGCCACACCCTAAAAGTTTAAAACGGAGCTGGGAGGAAAACACTCAGCATATTTTCCCCCCTGGAGGCGGGGCACTCAGAAGTTCACGTTTCCACCTGACTACCTAACGTGACATCCCATTAGTAGTATAAAACTGTCTGGCGTCACTCAGTCTAGTAGTCTACTACAAACATGTCTGAACATCATCCCCTCGCGGAATTGATTGAAAATGTTATTAACAGAGCGGGCACGTTCGAATCCTCTATTAGTGTATCTAACATTTAGCACTTTAATAGCAACTTATTTTCGCCGGCGGGACATTTACTGAGGACCAGCAGAGCACACCACTGTGGATATTATGATTTAACAAATCTATCTGGCAAGAGGAGGACCACATTATTGACCAGGTAAGCACTGAGCAGCCTGACTGACTAACTAACGTTATCAGGCAAGCTTGTATACCCTTTCATGACTGCAATGCAAGCCAGGGGCTGGAATACGCAGTCACTTATTCCTCCGTAGTAGCCAGGTTAATGTGCACCATCAAGCACTGCTTAAAAGCTAGCGGTGGGTCCAAAATATATCGGATATAAATGTCAAAGGTACCCAGCGTTCCATTAGGGTTTCACACACAGATGCGGCGGGGTTTGAAAGCTCGGCGTTGCTAATAAACATTTTAAATCATTTTTATAAACAAGTAAAACTGAGGCTGAAATGGCTGCTTCCGCATTTTACAGTAGGAGCGCTCTGATGGCTGGGCGCGCCGCGCAACAGACACGTGAATGAATGAATGAATGAATGAATGAAAACTTTATTTAACAGATTGCAAAATGGGTACAATACAGTACGGCTCAATACACACAATTGTTAAGGGGATGCAGACCAGAGAAATACGTTTGTCTAGTCACGTTTGTCTAATAGACAGTCATATTCTCTCCCGGCCGTATGTATATTTCTCTCCCACCCACCCACCCCCTCCTAATGTACAGTCCCCTCCCCATCATATGTATATACTCTGTCAGGATCTATGGGTAACAGTACTGTATATTTGATGTCATGATGTCTTGTATGTCATAAATGTCACTATGAATTGAAAATGGGGGACCCTGATGTAAACAAGACAAACGTCTTTCTCTGGTCTGCATCCCCTTATACAATTGTGTGTATTGAGCCGTACTGTATTGTACCCATTCTGCAATCTGTTAAGAAAGTTTGACTGGCCGCCGAGCCATACTGTAGTGTACATGGTGACTGCTTGACTTAAAAAAAAAAAAAATATTAATAAAAATATTTAATAATTCTTTTTTTAATAATTTTTTTTGGCTTCTCCTGTTATTTTACCCACGCGACGCCACTGCCTAACAGCGGTCAATTATTTCTCGATAATTCACCGCTGCTACAGGCAACGCGCAATAATGACCGCTGTTAGGAGCAACAGAGCGCTATTGACAAATCACAATCAAGCATTTTGATTGCAGTCACGAAAGCTAAGCTTTACCATAATGCACAGCTGCACTACATCAGGTGCAATCAGACCACACACCTGAGGGCGATGACAGAGGAGCAACAGAACAACTGCGTCTGCATTTGATCTCGTCTTGTCGATGATGTAAAATGAATTACGTATATTGTTACTAAAGTTAGCCCTGTAATAAGCAGGATAATGTATAGCTATACTCGGTCATTGTCGCAAAATAATTGACCGACACTGCGTTTAGAACGCCTCGGTGTTCCAGAACGCAGTATCGGTAAATTATTTTGCGACAATGACCGAGTATAGCTTTTTTTTTTTATCCACTTTTTCTCCCATTTTCTATATATTTTCTCCCATCCCAATTTCATATCATCCAATTCAACCCTCCCCTGTCACGAACGCTGTTTCTTGCATCCCACAAGCCGGCTGCAATGTGGACTAAGTCATACATAGCAGCACAAGTCCCCTCCGGTACTTGAGGTAACAGCAGTCACATCTTTTCACCTGCGCAGCTCGATCTCTCAGTGGCGAGGAGTAACGCGTGGGAGGCTCACGCTGCCCCCGACACTTCCTGATTCTACTGCGCAGGCGCACCAACCGACATGTAGGAGTCGCTGTCCACAACGCCCGATCCCCACCCATCAGTTTCCCACCCCCTAATACGGCAAATGTGTATTAGTACGGACAACCAGCTAAACTGAAAGCAAATGTGGAGCGCTGGGCTCGAACAGGCGAGCCCAGCGTCTCCAGATTTTGTGGCGAGCGCCTTGCCCACTACACCACGTAGCCGCCCAATGACCGAGTATAGCTATACATTATCCCTTACTTATACTGTATAGGGAGGTGTAGTCTGACGTCACTTTGGACCACCCGCGCGGTCCACCCATTTAGGGATTTATCATTGGGAAAATGGATTATCGGCTATTGTAATAATTATGCCTCATGAACATTGGCAAGCTTTCCATTTTTGCACAAAATGAGTTCCCTTCTATCACTAACAATATTGTTTAAGCATTTGTGGTTGAAATAAAATTTGACGTAATTATTTTACGATTAATTGCGAATATTTTCATGTTGAGCTATAGATTGTGGATGAATATGCACAGAACGGTACACCATACAAATGTTCATGCTTTATTTGTTTTAAACGAGACGATTTAGAAATGGGCAATGGGTAAATACATTGCGATTTCAAGCAAGGTGGACCGGCCGGAAACAACAATGACGTAACCACTACACCTCCCTATATCTCTGGCATGTGCCTTCTCAGCCACATATACGTTTAGACACCCAGGAGAACCACATTTAGACACCCAGGAGAACCACGTTTAGACACCCAGGAGAACCACGTTTAGACACCCAGGAGAACCACATTTAGACACCCAGGAGAACCACGTTTAGACACCCAGGAGAACAACGTTTTTAGACACCCAGGAAAACCACGCTTAGACATCCAGGAGAACCACATTTAGACACCCAGGAGAACCACGCTTAGACAACTAGTAGAACCGTGTTTAGACAACTAGGAGAACCACGTTTAGACATCAAGGAGAACCACATTTAGACAACAGGAGAACCATGTTTAGACAACCAGGAGAACCACGTTTAGACAACCAGGGGAACCACGGGGACACAGAAGCGAGTGTGATATGAATACAGAATGCCTCATCTCAGGTCTAAGGGGAAGAACAATTACATACGGTAGATATACTTGTCCTAGACATCAACGGAAGACATCAAATACTTTTCACAGTGAAAGGAGGTTAATAGCATTGAACCCTGGGTGGGGGATAATGACATATTGTCATGTTTTCTCTGGGAAGAGGTGGTCTGTGCCCAGTAATCCATGCCGACTAGGACTGTACACAGGACAAAATGAGTAGGGCTAGACAGAGATCTATGACTAGGGTTGCACTGATAAGGTTTGAGCCTGATACCAATAACAGATGCAGGTTAAGCTTTTAAAAGACATGCCTATATTATCTTCAGATAATTAAGGGGCACAACCATGTAAATTAAAAAGAGAAATTAACTGAAATGTATTTGTTATTGTTGAATAAAAGCACATACATATTTAACCTCTGTATATAACTTACAATATATTTGCTGTATAATTTACACACACAGTCTCTTTTCTTCATTTTCTGAAGTGAAATAGCACGGCCCCAATGGGAGAGTACTGTCAGCACAAGGCTGAATAATCATTATTTTTTTGTATCAACTTTTTCTCCTTCATTTTTCTATTTTTCTCCCATCCCAATTTAGCCGTGCCAATTCTCCCCTCCCCTGTCTTGATCGTTGCTCGCATATGCCCCCCACTGGCCGGTCGTAGGGAGGATAGAAGCCCATCACATGTCCCCTCCGATACATGTGGAGGCAGCCAGTCACATATTTCACCTGCCAGCGCGGACTCTCATTGGCGAGGAATAACGTGTGGGAGGCTCACATTGCCCCCGCCATTTTCCTGTCTCTGCTGTGCAGGCGCCCTGACCGACCTGTAGGAGTCGCTGTTTACAACGTCCAGATTACCACCCATCGACTTCCCACCCGCTAACTCTGCCAATTGAGTTAGTATGACGGCCGGCCCAAGCCGGAGGCAATGCTGACCGCCGGATTCGATACCGGTGTCTCTTGCGTTGGTGACAAGCGCAATGTCCGCTGCACCACCCAGCCGCCCAACCACATTTAGAAACCCAGGAAAACCATGCTTAGACAACTAGGAGAACCCTGTTTAGACAACTAGGAGAACCATGTTTAGACACCCAGGAAAACCATGTTTAGACAACTAGGAGAACCACGTTTAGACAACTAGGAGAACCATGTTTAGACAACTAGGAGAACCATGCTTAGACAACTAGGAGAACCCTGTTTAGACAACTAGGAGAACCATGTTTAGACACCCAGGAAAACCATGTTTAGACAACTAGGAGAACCACGTTTAGACAACTAGGAGAACCACGTTTAGACACCCAGGAGAACCACCTTTAGACACCCAGGGGAACCACGTTTAGACACCCAGGAGAACCACCTTTAGACACCCAGGGGAACCATGTTTAGACACCCAGGAGAACCACATTTAGACAACTAGGAGAACCACGTTTAGACACCCAGGAGAACCACGTTTAGACAACCAGGAGAACCACATTTAGAAACCCAGGAGAACCATGTTTAGACAACTAGGAGAACCACGTTTAGACACCCAGGAGAACCACGTTTAGACAACCAGGAGAACCACATTTAGAAACCCAGGAGAACAACGTTTAGACAACCAGGAGAACCACATTTAGACAACCAGGAGAACTACGTTTAAACAACTAGGAGAACCACGATTAGACACCCGGGAGAACCACACTTAGACATCCAGGAGAACCACGTTTAGACAACTAGGAGAACCATGTTTAGACACCCCGGAGAACCATGTTTAGACAACTAGGAGAACCACGTTTAGACAACCAGGAAAACCATGTTTAGACAACCAGGAGAACCACATTTAGAAACCCAGGAAAACCATGTTTAGACAACTAGGAGAACCCTGTTTAGACAACTAGGGGAACCACGTTTAGACAACTAGGAGAACCACGTTTAGACAACTAGGAGAACCACGTTTAGACAACTAGGAGAACCACGTTTAGACAACCAGGAGAACCACGTTTAGACAACTAGGAGAACCACGTTTAGACAACCAGGAGAACCACGTTTAGACAACCAGGAGAACCACGTTTAGACAACTAGGAGAACCACGTTTAGACACCCAGGGGAACCACATTTAGACACCCAGGAGAACCACACTTAGACATCCAGGAGAACCACGTTTAGACAACTAGGAGAACCACGTTTAGACACCCAGGAGAACCACGTTTAGACAACCAGGAGAACCACATTTAGAAACCCAGGAGAACCATGTTTAGACAACTAGGAGAACCACGTTTAGACACCCAGGAGAACCACGTTTAGACAACCAGGAGAACCACATTTAGAAACCCAGGAGAACAACGTTTAGACAACCAGGAGAACCACATTTAGACAACCAGGAGAACTACGTTTAAACAACTAGGAGAACCACGATTAGACACCCGGGAGAACCACACTTAGACATCCAGGAGAACCACGTTTAGACAACTAGGAGAACCATGTTTAGACACCCCGGAGAACCATGTTTAGACAACTAGGAGAACCACGTTTAGACAACCAGGAAAACCATGTTTAGACAACCAGGAGAACCACATTTAGAAACCCAGGAAAACCATGTTTAGACAACTAGGAGAACCCTGTTTAGACAACTAGGGGAACCACGTTTAGACAACTAGGAGAACCACGTTTAGACAACTAGGAGAACCACGTTTAGACAACTAGGAGAACCACGTTTAGACAACCAGGAGAACCACGTTTAGACAACTAGGAGAACCACGTTTAGACAACCAGGAGAACCACGTTTAGACAACCAGGAGAACCACGTTTAGACAACTAGGAGAACCACGTTTAGACACCCAGGGGAACCACATTTAGACACCCAGGAGAACCACACTTAGACATCCAGGAGAACCACGTTTAGACAACTAGGAGAACCATGTTTAGACACCCAGGAGAACCACGTTTAGACAACCAGGAGAACCACGGGGACACAGAAGCGAGTGTGATATGAATACAGAATGCCTCATCTCAGGTCTAAGGGGAAGAACAATTACATACGGTAGACATACTTGTCCTAGACATCAACGGAAGACATCAAATACTTTTCACAGTGAAAGGAGGTTAATAGCATTGAACCCTGGGTGGGGGATAATGACATATTGTCATGTTTTCTCTGGGAAGAGGTGGTCTGTGCCCAGTAATCCATGCCAACTAGGACTGTACACAGGACAAAATGAGTAGGGCCAGACAGAGATCTATATACTGTAACTAGGGTTGCACTGATAAGGTTTGAGCCTGATACCAATATCAGATGCAGGTTACAACAGGTTAAGCTTTTAAAAGACATGCATATATCTTCAGATAATTAAGGGGCACAACCATGTAAATTAAAAAGAGAAATTAACTGAAATGTATTTATTATTGTTGAATAAAAGCACATATACATATTTAGACAGCAGCCTGAGCGGGGAATCCATGGCTCTCAAAAGAGAATGAGCAAGGTGAATGGCAGAACTATGACCAGGAAAGCACATTTACTAGACCCTGAAAGTCTTCGCATTCTGGCAAATTCTCTTGTTTCTTATTGCTTCGACTATGCTATCTGTTCTTGGTACGGAGGTCTGACCAAAGTTTTAAAAGATAAGTTACAGGTTTCCCAGAACAAACTCATCCGGTTAACTCTAGGACTAGCCTCCAGAGTACATGTGGGCAAACAACACTTCCAGTTGCTGGGCTGGGTCCCTCTGGAAGCCAGGTCCGTTCAACTTCAGCTCAACATAGTTCACAACATTTATAATAATAGGGCCCCCTCTTATCTTACAAATTATTTTCAGTGGAACAGGGACATGCATACCCATAACACCAGAGCCAGCATTGCTGACCTGCGTATTCCAAGGTTCAATCAAAACTAATATGGGCAAATGTTCTTTTAAATTCTGGGGAGCCACAAATTGGAATTTGCTACCTTCACAGCTAAAATGCATCAGTAGCCGGCACAATTTTAAGAAAAAAGTAAAATCATGGCGCCTCGACAATGTCAAAAACTAGATTTTAAAATGCATGAAAATGGTGTCTGATAGTGATATATTGTTGCCTGTGGCTACGTTTGTACTGCATTTAAAATGTTCATGTCTATGTAGTTTGTCAAATTGTTATTTATGGTCATGTTTTGTATTGCTTGTCTGTCTGAGACCAAGGACCACAATGGAAATAAGTCTTGACTTTTTTGTGTAGCATCCTTGACGTTTTTCTGGAATCTTGTATTTTTAAAAATGTCTAATAAAATAAAATAAAATAAAATCAAACCTCTGTATATAACTTACAATATATTTGCTGTATAATTTACACACACAGTATCTTTTCTTCATTTTCTGAAGTGAAATAGCACGGCCCCAATGGGAGAGTACTGTCAGCACAAGGCTGAATAATCATTCTTCTAACTAAACCAAAATGTTCCTTTCCGATATACTGACATGGCCACTATGGCTATACCCGGGAACCACGTTTACTTAGAAACCCAGGAAAACCATGCTTAGACAACTAGGAGAACCACGTTTAGACACCCAGGAAAACCATGCTTAGACAACCAGGAGAACCACGTTTAGACACCCAGGAAAACCACGCTTAGACAACTACTGTAGGAGAACCCCGTTTAGACAACCAGGAGAACCAAGTTTAGACAACCAGGTGAACCGTGTTTAGACAACTAGGAGAACCATGTTTAGACACCCAGGAGAACCACTTTTAGACACCCAGGAGAACCACATTTAAAAAACCAGGAGAACCACATTTAGACAACTAGGAGAACCACGTTTAGACCAGGAGAACCACGTTTAGACATCCAGGAGAACCACGTTTAGACACCCAGGAGAACCACGTTTAGACAACTAGGAGAACCATGTTTAGACACCCAGGAGAACCACGTTTAGACAACCAGGAGAACCACAGGGACACAGAAGCGAGTGTGATATGAATACAGAATTCCTCATCTCAGGTCTAAGGGGAAGAACAATTACCTACGGTAGACATACTTGTCCTAGACATCAACGGAAGACATCAAATACTTTTCACAGTGAAAGGAGGTTAATAGCATTGAACCCTGGGTGGGGGATAATGACATATTGTCATGTTTTCTCTGGGAAGAGGTGGTCTGTGCCCAGTAATCCATGCCGACTAGGACTGTACACAGGACAAAATGAGTAGGGCTAGACAGAGATCTATATACTGTGACTAGGGTTGCACTGATAAGGTTTGAGCCTGATACCAATATCAGATGCAGGTTACAACAGGTTAAGCTTTTAAAAGACATGCATATATCTTCAGATAATTAAGGGGCACAACCATGTAAATTAAAAAGAGAAATGAACTGAAATGTATTTATTATTGTTGAATAAAAGCACATATACATATTTAACCTCTGTATATAACTTACAATATATTTGCTGTATAATTTACACATAGTCTCTTTTCTTCATTCAGTGAAATAGCACGGCCCCAATGGGAGAGTACTGTCAGCACAAGGCTGAATAATCATCCTTCTAACTAAACCAAAATGTTCCTTTCCGGTATACTGACATGGCCACTATGGCTATACCCGGGAAAGTGTGTGACCCTGCATCTCTGCGTCTTCTCTCCGTGTGCACGTTAAAATAAAAGCTCTCCAGGGGCGGGCGGATGGCGTAGCGGAGATTGCGCTTGTCACCAATGCAAGAGGCTGCGGTCTCGACTCCCGGAGTCAGCATTGCCCTGCGGCTTGGGCCGATCGTCATACTAACTCGTTTGGCTGAGTTAGCGGGAGGGAAGTCGAGGGTGGTAATCTGGCGTTGTGGACAGCAGGTCAGGTCTGGGCGCCTGCTCAGCGAAAGGCAGGAAATGGTGAAGACAGCGTGACCTCCCACGCGTTACGCTTCACCAATGAGAGTCCTCGCTGCCAGGTGAGAAGAGAGCCACTGGCTGTCTCCATATGTGTCGGAGGAAGCATGTGGTGGACTTCAGGGTTCCCTTGTACCGACCAGTAGAAGGAACATGCGCACAACAACCAGGTAGGGGAGGGGGGGAATTGGCATAACGACTAAATTGGGATGGGGAAAAATAGAAAAATCAGGCGGAGAAAAAGAGGATTAAAAAAATTAAAAGAAAAGAAAAACTCTCCGTCTAACATGTATCCAGAATAGAGACCTTGCACGGAACGTGTGTGTAGCCCTGTTTCTTCCAGGCTGCATGTAACCGTTGGTAACCAGTTTCAAAAGAAAATGCCTGATTTCTGTGCAGTGGTAGAGTAGGTAAAACACTGCGAAATCCTGATATTACTGTTCTACTGTGAATTGGTTACAAGATCCAGTAATGAGACACCGAATTGTATGTTTTTGTTAAATCTTCCATTCAATGTACAAAACAATGGCTACTATGTTACAGGCAGCCATGCTAGAAGAAAGAGAACTACATGAAGATTCCATGCAAGGCCTCTATTCTGTTAATTTCTTCACCAGTTATTTAACAGAAGCCTTTGTTAGTGTTATTCTGTTGTTGACTTAGCACTTGTATTACGCAACACACTCCCAGGCCAGTAGCCAAAAAAGGTTTACAAGAATGGCGGTTCTATATTTAGCATACAATTGAACAAATTCTGCTTGTGCTTTTCAAAGCCCGAATAAGCTGATAACAATACGTCTGATATATTGGTGCACCCCTAATTGGGACGGATATATAGCGGGACACCTATGTCATGGTGAATGTCACATCCTGGCTTAAGAACAGTTGTCTACAATTGAATGTCTCTAAGACTGTCTGTATGTTCTTCTCTAAGGGCCACAGAGAAGTTGCAGAGCAGGATATCTTCATCTCTGGACAGAAATTGCAGGTAGTATCAGAGTACAAGTACTTACAGTAGGAGTACACATTGACCCACACCATGGTTTCAAAACTCATATAAAAAGTCTGAAATAAGGTTAAATTCAGTTTATCAAACTTATGAAACTTCCTTTCAACCGAGGCAGCAAAGCTATACTTTCACTCAATGGTTCTTTCCCAAATTATACTGTTTGATAACCTGGTCCAATTCACATTCCACCATTTTGAAACCACTGCAATCACTATACAAACAAGCAATTCAAATTCTAGACAAGAATCCATTCAGGTACAGCGGCTGGGTGGCGTAGCGGAGATTACGCTCGTCACCAATGCAAGAGACTCCGGTCTCGAATCCCGGTGTCAGCATTGACTGCGGCTTGGGCCAGTCGTCATACTATCTCAATTGACAGAGGTAGCGGGTGGAAGTCGATGGGTGGGGATTGGACGTTGTGGAAAGCGACTCCTACAGGTCGGTTGGGTGATGCCTGCACAGCAGAGACAGGAAGTATCGGGGGCAGCATGAGCCTCCCACGCGTTACTCCTCGCCACTGAGAGTCTGCGCTGTCTGGTGAAAAGATGCGACAGGCTGCCTCCTCGTGTACCGGAGGGGACACGTGATGCAAGGCTTCTATCCTCACTACAGCCGACCAGTGGGAGGCATAGTCTAGCAACGTTCAAGACAGGGGAGGGAGGAATTGGCAATACGAAATTGGGATGGGAGAAAAAATAGAAAAATAAGGAGAAAAAGTGGATAAAAAAAATAAACCATTCAGGTACCATCATTGTCACATTCTAAAAATATATAATCTGTTTAGTTGGGCAAACCTGATTCTCTATCAAAACGTCTGCCTAGTTTTTAAGATCAAGTGTGGATTGGCTCCTCCTCCTTTGTCTGGTTTCATCAACCTCAAGTCTGCCTCAACCAGGAATACTAGAGGTGCGGCTGCGTCTATACTTTCCGTAGCCGCATTTCTGCAGGACGCTCTCTGATTGGCCGACGACAGTTTCTACACTGGTTAGGCTTAGGCACTCTTTCGAAGTAGGTTAAGGTTAGAGTTTGTCTTAGAGCGTGACGGCAAGTTCTTTCGACGGTTAAGCTTAGGCACTCTTTCGAAGTTGGTTAAGGTTAGAGTTTGTCTTAGAGCATGGCGATAGAACGCCAGGTAGTTTGCAGGCTGTTCGACGCAATGGGCAAAGACACAGCTCGTCACGCGATTGGGCAAACATGTCAGTGGCCAATCAGAGAGCGTCAGTCAGTGGCCAATCAGAGAGCGTCCTGCAGAAATGCGGCTACGGAAAGTATAGACACGGTGCGGCTAGGGGGGACTGTACAATCCCTTTACAAAAAAGTGCATTTGGCCAGGCCGTCTTTTCGGCAGTTCCCAAACTTTTTTGGCCGTGCACCCCCTGTCACCTCCCGACCTAGCTGACGCACCCCCTAATGGGTTTCTGTTAGAAAAAATTGTTGCTGGTCTCCGTGCACAGATGAAGCACACCTGTGTCAGACATGCCCGAGACATTATTGTTTATCATTATTATTAAAACGTACGTTTTTTATTAAAATGTTTCTTGAATTTCATGATTTACACAGTGAAAATCCCCATTCGAAATAATGTATATTAGTTATATTTATTAGGCATAAAAAAATATATTGTTTGGTTCCTGTTGGTTGTCAGTTAAGGCCATGAGTAGGTAGGGAATTTATTTTATTTTTTATTTTATCTCTTCCCACGGCGACTATGGATAGGGAATTTCTTTATTTAATTAAAATGTACACGACAACATGGATGCATGTACTCTGCCAGCATGTTTAATATCCATAATACTAAAGGTTTGACTACGATTTTTATGAAATTTTATTGTAAAAAAAAATAATAATAAAATTATTTTATTTTTTTATTTACCACCATTAGCCTTTTCATGTCACACACCACCTAGAGGGCGCTCCACAGTTTGGGAACCACTGGTTTAGAGCATCCCACCAATAGAACTTAATATACCTCAACCAATTAGAGAGTCCACATCATATCACTCATTCAAGTGCAGGGTTAAGGAATGGCTCATTGAAAATCAGCATTGTCAACACTGAAATTACTAAACCTGTATTTTTATTGGCTGTTCCCTTTAAGTTTTCTTTTCGTTTTTTTCTTTTTGATCCTTTTTGCCATGCTAAATGAGATATTTCCTTAGAATCGACTTTCTTTACTTGTGGACAGCTCTATAGCTGACACTGCCATTAACTGAGACAGTATTGGTGCTTGTGGATTATGACATATCCTTAAAGAAAATAATTTACTGTGATGTTAATTGACATAGAAACAAACGCCACAGCTTCTTGTCCTCTGCTATTTTTCTTTGAAAGCCAGAGAGTGATGCTTGCAAGGCAATAAATAAAAACCTCTATATTGGCAGATGAATCAGTAGTATTATAAGGATATCAGGGCTATCCATTTTAGTGGAGTATTTTTTTTGAGTCGATACGTCTTTTTTATTTTATTTCGAAGAAAATTATGAACGCATTTCTGGTAAACACAAGATTTAAAGAGGTCCATCTGCATGATTGTGTGTGGGGAAACTAACACTAAGGATGTCTTTAGTCGAGGACAGTAGATATCAGCATCTGGAACAAGATAAAACAGCCTGTAGTTGCTGTATCTTAAAGAGGAACACCACTCAAATGAAACATTCTGATGTGTTATTTATTTCCATGGCCCACAGTCCAATCAATATTTGTGAACATGAGCTACTCTCTTTCCCAAAGTCAGAAACCAGAGAAGTAAGGATCAAACTTGTGACATCATCAAGTATAAAGTCTGGAGCTGCTCCATTGACAATGAATGGGAGACGTTTGTTTAATTTTTTTATGAGCTTCATTCTCCTTCGGACGAGACGTTAAACCAAGGTCCAGACTGAATTTGGTCGTTAAAGATCCCAGGGTGCCTATTGCAAAGAGTAGGGGGTTCCCCAACGTTCCTGGCCAAATTTCCAATCAGGTCTCTGACATCAAGGCCACCTAATCATCCCTCGCGCCCCTTAATTGGCTGATATCAATCTCTGTCTCCTGAGCCATTCAGCCATTGTGTAGTGTGATAAGTGCCTACTGCCTAGTGCCAGTGTATGGCAGCCATTGAGCCTGCATAGGTTGGGTGCTACACAGTGGTAAATGGTAAATGGCTTTTATCCAAAGCGCTTTACAATTGTGTTCTTCACATCCATACATTCACACACCGACGACCGAGGAAACCATGCAAGGTGCCAACCTGCTCCTCGGGAGCAATTAGGGGTTAAGTGTCTTGCTCAAGGACTGCCCGGGAGAAGCGGGAATCGAACCAGGAACCTTCAGATTACCAGACGACCGCTATTCCTCCTGAGTCACTGTCGCCCCCCCAGTGGTGGTGAAGGAGGCCATTTCTACCCTACATTGTTAAAAAAATAAAAAAGCTTTGAGTGTGTCTAGAAAAGCGCTATATAAATACAATGGATCATTCATTCATTCATAGTGGTCTCGGTTCTGAAACAGAAAATGTATACCTATGAACTCAGAACATTCCTCTGGCTGCTCTCAGTGTCACCTATACAATCATCGTCTATGGAGCAGCTTCAGACTTTATACCTGATGACATCACAAGTTTGAATGTATGAATTCTGAAATAGGTCGTAGTTTCCCTTTAATGATCGGGGAGACAAAACACAAAGATGTGTGATGAGGAGGAGGAGAGGAGAGGGAGGAGAGAGGGAGAAAGAAGGGATGGCAGGTGGTTGAGGGGGGAGAGGAGAGAAGGGGAAAAACTAAAATAGAGACGGAGGTAGGAGACCGTATGCAATGGAGGAGAGCGTGGGAAGAGGGGAAGAATAGAGGGTGGACAGAAGGAAAGAGGGGGAGAGAGACAGAAGAGGGGGGGGGGGGGGGTTGGTTGAGTGATGATGGATGACTTGCGCTTGGGGATAGGCGTTACATAAGTCACTAACACTGTCACTAGCAGCAGAAGTGGACCAGAAACAGACAGATGTGAGGAGGGGGACGAGCGCAGAGGGACACCTTTTAAAAAGGTCAAAAGAGTGGCACGCGAACCTATAGGAGTGGCTAGAAGAACATCAGGAAAAAACAAAGATAGAGCGATGGGGTGACTGGTATTTCCAAAAGTTCTCAAAATTCTATCTTACGTGTGAGATCTTTCACCTGAAAGGGTTAAAGGATATTGACAAAGTCACGTAGAAATTGCACCGAAATGTGGCCTGAGGGAAACAAACTAAGTGTGGGCAGATCCATGGTGAGGGGGGCGCTCCTGAGCTACATTCAGTTTTACCTCCTAATGAACGAGATCAACAGAGATGAGCGGGTCTGAGCATCACATCGGCGCTCTGGGAAGATGGATCAATACGGCCCGCGGACAGCATTCCAATGCGCTCTCATGGTGTGACATTCCTGTGAGTGGAACACTGTGTGTGGTTAAACGTCATTACTTGGACCAACCTCCATCCATCCAGAAAGAAAAGCCAACTTGAAACAATGAAAACATCTGGTAATAAAGGGGACGTATGTTGTTGTTTTACTATTTTATACGACTTCTGTGAATCTGTGGAACGTCTTTGTTAAATGTTTTGGGGCAAAGAAACTATTCTAAATGTAATTGTACGTATTCATTTTCCAGCACATCTTCTTTCCATGTTTGGTGGCTGTGGCAACACACCGCCTTTTGAATGGATGGATTATTTCCTTCACTGTCTGGCTGCCCCACACACCCCAAGAGTAAAACACTTTTACAGACTGGGCCAGTACATTACAATAGCTAGGCAGTGTTCCTGGATCCAAAAAAGCAGATTGATTCATCAAAGCTAAATGCATTCCTTGTGTCCTCCTTGTGACGTCACAAACGGCAATCATTCTGAACAGTGTGTTCATCTGAAGACTTCAAACCCTGGCCAAAAGGCAAGTACTTATCCCCTAAATAACATCACAGACTGACAAATCAAAAAATAGGCAAAACCCATTTTCCATAATCCCCTTTCCAACAAAACAACAGACAGGGTTTGGATAACTGCTGCATTGGTCAAAGAAAAGGAGGCTACTATGAACTCAAGCTGATGGTCCCAAGGCCAAGAATCACCAAGAGGCTATATAAAAAGATACATATTTTCCAGAATAGTATTTTGTTTTATTTCCTCATCCTTCGCTATTTGTAAATTCCACCAATATGATTACTATCCTTATCCTGTAGTAGCCTATACTGTGAATTTCAACCATGAAGATTTAGATTGGCTTTAGAAAGTGGCTCAACTCTTCCACAAATCAAAGGGTACAGTACACACTAAAATGTAGGTGGATTGACTTGACCCACCAGGCTACGTTCCTGCTTTAATGTCCTACAATGTCATTGGTAACTTGATGAGGTGAATAATGGTTTCACCATGGACCGCTTCCCGAGCTGCTGTTCCCCCGGCAACATGGCGCTTACCTTGGTAACGACTAACGACCATGGATCATATACAATAAATCCAGGGGAGTTAACTGGAGAAATGAAGCAAATTATTGTGCACGGGCGCATTGCGCACGCCCGCGCGTACGGCTACACTGTGCGCCTTGGCTGTCAAACACACACACACGCACGCACACAATCACTCTGCTTTCATACAAATGAATGTAGGCCGCTGTGTGACTGCGCCGTGCGCGAGTGATGGAGAGAGAGAGGCGCTCCGTACAGAGGTGCACTGTATACAGTAGAACCGGGGTTTTGCAGATACATCGGCGATCATAGGTGGGATGGATGTTGACAAGGGAGCTGAACATGCAGATGGGAAAGATGATCATCTTTGTTTCGGTCGGTGCGTCCAAAGAAAACGCGATAATAACATGTATCCCATGACAAAGCGTGTGGATGTGTCACAGCAGCGCAGTAGGATAAACAGTGGGGGATGGTGGAGAATTGGCTCAATTATCAATTACAGCGGTGACAGAAAATACGCAACGTTGGTTTTACACCATAAAAGAAAACCTTACCGTGCTTTTCCGATGACATCTGCCCGGTCAGATTATGTTTTGCCTCCTCTTCGTCAAATGTAAATGTCCCTCCTCTGACTTTGTGCAAATCCTCTCGCGCCGATTGGACTTTTATTCCATGTAATTACAATCCATCTTCTTTATGATCTCTTTTGGATCAGCATCCTTGATAAAATAACTTTTCTGTAGCTAGTTATTTATTCAAACCTACTGCGTTGTCCAGCTGAATATATATATATATAATATATATATACATCTATGATGTGTGTGTCTGTCTCTACCCTCTTTCCCCGTGGCTGGTACATCCACCGCAACAGCGGGAAATAAGGTTCTCCACTAACGCATCGCGTTACATTGAATTAAATCAGACACAGCGCTATCGCTGTCTTAAAGCGACAGCATGGACTGGGAGATGTATAGCAGGCACCGGGGCGGAACATCCGACTTATAGGAACCTATTACAACTGGCTGGAATGTGATTCCCCCCCCTTATAACTGCATGATTATTACATTTCAATAATGCTCTCCGGTACCTATAATCCAATGCTCACTGACCCGGAGAACTTGGGAGAATGAACATGGTTGAGAGGATTCCTGAAACACCTGTTTAGGCTATAATACAAGCCAGATAAGATAGCAAACATTTACTACATCACAATGCCCTGGTAATGAAAGTGCAACTGCAGGGTCTACTTACTGTAAGAGTTCCTACTTGTATGTCTATCAACAATATGTTCTGGGATTTGTGCAAATACCTTTTAGTGGTATAGATAAGAGACGGTGGAAGAATATGAGAGAATAACCATGTTTTGTCGGCATACAGTAGATTTTATTGCTGTACAATAAATAACAACCCGCATGTAATCATTCCCATGATTTTGGTCTCTTTTGTCAATATTCCCTTTACATTTCCAGGAATTCCATGGGACCCACTTCATGTAAACAATAGTATGTCTGGGAGGCACATGCATGACCACACACAAGTAATCACACCTCATCTCTATCTCGCTCTCTCTCTGCTTGTACACATACTCACTCTTTCGCTCACCTGGCACAGAAAGACACACTTGGCTGCAGGCACCTTGGCAGACACTCACATTCACTCCTTTTCTAACTTTCTAACTCCCCCCCCCTCCCATCCCCTCTCTCTCTGGGTGTAGAGGGAGGCTGTGAAGACGATGTCTCTCTCAGTGGGTGTAGAGGGAGGCTGTGAAGACGATGTCTCTCAGTGGGTGTAGAGGGTGGCGGTAAAGACGATGTCTCTCTCTCTGGGTGTAGAGGGAGGCTGTGAAGACGATGTCTCTCTCTCTGGGTGTAGAGGGAGGCTGTGAAGACGATGTCTCTCTCTCTGGGTGTAGAGGGCGGCGGTAAAGACGATGTCTCTCTCAGTGGGTGTAGAGGGAGGCTGTGAAGACAATGTCTCTCTGGGTGTAGAGGGAGGCTGTGAAGACGATGTCTCTCTCTGGGTGTAGAGGGAGGCTGTGAAGACGATGTCTCTCAGTGGGTGTAGAGGGAGGCTGTGAAGACGATGTCTCTCTCTGGGTGTAGAGGGCGGCGGTAAAGACGATGTCTCTCTCAGTGGGTGTAGAGGGAGGCTGTGAAGACAATGTCTCTCTGGGTGTAGAGGGAGGCTGTGAAGACGATGTCTCTCTCTGGGTGTAGAGGGAGGCTGTGAAGACGATGTCTCTCAGTGGGTGTAGAGGGAGGCTGTGAAGACGATGTCTCTCTCTGGGTGTAGAGGGAGGCTGTGAAGACGATGTCTCTCAGTGGGTGTAGAGGGAGGCTGTGAAGACGATGTCTCTCAGTGGGTGTAGAGGGAGGCTGTGAAGACGATGTCTCTCTGGGTGTAGAGGGAGGCTGTGAAGACGATGTCTCTCTCTCTGGGTGTAGAGGGCGGCGGTAAAGACGATGTCTCTCTCAGTGGGTGTAGAGGGAGGCTGTGAAGACGATGTCTCTCAGTGGGTGTAGAGGGAGGCTGTGAAGACGATGTCTCTCAGTGGGTGTAGAGGGAGGCTGTGAAGACGATGTCTCTCAGTGGGTGTAGAGGGAGGCTGTGAAGACGATGTCTCTCAGTGGGTGTAGAGGGAGGCTGTGAAGACGATGTCTCTCAGTGGGTGTAGAGGGAGGCTGTGAAGACGATGTCTCTCAGTGGGTGTAGAGGGAGGCTGTGAAGACGATGTCTCTCAGTGGGTGTAGAGGGAGGCTGTGAAGACAATGTCCCGACGAACGGACAGGGAGGCGCGCTCCATCTTGCTGCCGAGGACGGAGTCTCCCACGATGCGCGCGGCCTGGCGCACCTCCTTCAGCACCTCGTCCAGGCGCTGGATGCAGCGCACCACCGTGCCCTCCTGCACATCCGTCAGCTGGGCGATCTCGGCGAATGGCTGGACAGGGGTTAAGACACAGGGGGCGGAACTCAAGATTAACTAATTTTTTTTTTTTTTCCCCTTTTTTTTTTTTTTTTTTTACTAGACTTCACTCAGGTGTATTATTGATGCTCTCATTGATACTATGTTTGTTTCTGAAGTGTGTGTGTGTGTGTGTGTGTGTGTGTGTGTGTGTGTGTGTGTGTGTGTGTGTGTGTGTGTGTGTGTGTGTGTGTGTGTGTGTGTGTGTGTGTGTGTGTGTGAGATATAGAGAGAGAGGGGGGTGAGAGAGATGAGGAAGGGGCAAGAGAGAAAGAGAGCTGGGAGAGTGTGTGTGTGAGGGAGAGGGGTGTGTGTGATTAATCAGCCCTTGTGTGTGTGAATGTAACAAGTTCCTAACGTTTTCTTTCCCCTATTATTTCATGCACACTTTATTCATTGTTTTAAATTATTATTTTCTTTTAAGTTATTTTGTGCATCACTGTTTTAAATTTGATGCAAATTTGCAATGCATGAGGGTCATCCTTTTGTGTTAAATGGCTGCATAAAGCAAGCATTTGTTGACTCGCATGTTGACAAGAGTATTAAAACTTGGAACTTGAAAAAGATCCGTCTAAGGTACAAAAAAATAAATAAATAAAAATGTGATTAATTTGTGATTAATCGCAAGTTAACTATGGACAATCATGCGATTAATAGAGTTAAATATTTTAATCGTTTGACAGCACTAAAATAAATATAAAAAAAGCAGTTGGCATGCAAATTATGGCCCGACATGTCAGCATGTTTCAGTGTTTTACAATTTACAGAAATAATGATAGATAAGGCTCGATCATCTCTGTATGGGTGAGTGGGTATGACCAAGTACTATGCAGACTATAAATGTTTTTCATTACCATAATAGTACTGCATGCATAAACGCTTCAGAACTGAATCAATAATAAGAGCGGCCAACTGAATCACTAAAACTATAATATACATTATCTATCGGGAAGACAAAATGAGAAAAAGATAATGGAGAGCGCCTCTTGAAGTAACATAATCATCATTTTCTGTCCCGACAGATGTCACAGTTTGTTTTCCAACAACGTAGTTTTCATGTTATGAACGTGGATGTTCGTAGCATTCAATTAAAAACAAAGATGGCAGTGAATGGCTCAATAACATTATGAGAATGACGAGGGATGCCAACGTTGGAGTAGTTGTGCTTTTGTGATTGGGTGAATATTGGCGAGGCTTATGGGTATTGTAGTAGTTACCATGGATGGAAACAAGTAATGATTACAATATTTTCTTAAAGATTTAGTAAAAACATTTACCTTCATTAATTGTAACAGTAAAATTATTTAAAAAAATTATCCCTCCATCAAAGATTATGAACCTACACAATACGGTATGGCCGTAATTATTGATGGTTTAAGCTTCACGGCTGCAATGGGGGGAAATCACTCCACAGTGGAAGCTCACTCCCCAGGTCTATAGGGCTTGGGAACGTGATGTCTGTAGAGGATCGCTGACTGTGTGTGATTTCTGGAATAAAAGACGGTTTGGAAGTCTTGCTGTATGAAGAGCTGCCACAGGAAATACCATCACCATCATGGGAGAAACCTCTCCCCTACTTCTCCTCCATCTAACTCCCCGCCCACTTTCTGAGCTCTGTTGGAAGTAAATGGACCCCTTGGCATGTCTCTGTTCCAAAAAACTTCTTAACCATTTTGACAAGATTGTTAACTGTATAAAAAGACTGAACAAAACAAACACAAAAAATACTTTTCAGAGACACGCTAAGGGGCCCCATTGACTTTCTACAGTAGGCCTACTTCAGATATCTCAAAAACCAAAACACCTTTCAAATAGATTAAAATAACTTCCAGTTTGTGCCAAATCCGATGTTCCTTTAATGTTGCCCATGGACCTCTGTAAAGACTGAATCCTCACCATGCCTCTGGCCCAGCAGTACACCACCTCTGTAAGGCCAAATTTGAACTGGCCCACAAATTCCTCCGCCGTCTGCGCTATCCCACAATCCCTCTGCAGCTCGCCGATACGCTGGGCCACCGACAGCACCCGATCAATGCCCTGTGTAGGAAGAGGGCGGACAGAGAAAGGCAGAGAGAGAGAGAGAGAGAGAGAGAGAGAGAGAGAGAGAGAGAGAGAGAGAGAGAGAGAGAGAGAGAGAGAGAGAGAGAGAGAGAGAGAGAGGGAATGGGGGCAGTGGGGATGAGAAATGGGGCAATGGAAACATTAAGCGTTCCACGATTGGGAATCACAATGGGAATGTCAAAAGGAGGAGGAGCAACAAGAGTAAGACACGGTAAGTATGGAGGGAGGGGGTGAGATGGACAGAAAGAGGGGGAGAGGGAGAGATCAGAGGGGAGGGAAAGATGGACCTATACATGCGTCCGTTCTACGAGGAGTTTTAAACATTCAAACACCCTTCTTCTGTCATGTTTTACCCATTTAAACCCTGTGTCTGCCTCTCTCTCTGACCAGCCAGTCTGCGTTGTCAGACACACCTCATCACCGCTGTTCACTAGATGCACTCACAAGCCGCGTACCGTCCGCACTCCTAGGACATCGCCCTTATAAATGGCTGTGGGTACAGAACTAGCTTAGTCATCACTAATTCAGCTCTCATAAAGCACTTCCATGTATCGGGATGCTTGACGACACACTCTCATCTGATGTGTGTATGTATGGGTGTGTGTGTGTGCATTCGAGTGAGTCAGGTGAGGTGCCCTTGCTGCAAGGATGTTACGTGTCAAGTCTGTGCTGTGAGAAGACTGACTGTGTGTGTGTCTGTGTGTGAGTCACTTGTGGAGGAGGCAGATTGGTTGCCAGGGCAGGTTGCTCAGTATGTTGATGTTTGCTCACTATGCTTATCAAACCCTTTTTTGGCCCCCATGCCTTTTGTGAAATATAGAAATATGTTTATATTATATTAATATATAATATTAACAACACCATTGATTAACACATTAGCCTACATTCCATGCCTCCTCCAACCATTCCATGCCTCCTCCACCTGAATAGCATTTTGCTTGGATTTGGAAAGAAATTGATATAAAAGTGGATGTGGCTAACAAGTAGGGGTGTAACCGAACCGTTTCAGTGTGTACCGTACCGTACCAAACGGCTGTGTAGTGTACCGAACTAATACAAGGGTATGTTAACCACTAACGACTGCCCACCGGGGGCTGTTTTCTTCACAATCTAATATAATCTTTATTTATTTAGAAGTCGATTATTAATTTCAATATAGAATATTCGTTGACAGCCCTTCAAGTACAATTAGTTACTGCACACTACATCACCCCTGAGTGGAACATGGAAAGCCAAACTTCCCCCACTGTACCGAAAACCCGTACCGAACCTTGACTTCAAAACCGAGGTACCGTGGTTTTTGTGTACCGTTAGTGATCCAAGGGTTCTGGATGTGGCTAACAAGTGATCCAAGGGTTCTGGACGTGGCTAACAAGTGATCCAAGGGTTCTGGACGTGGCTAACAAGTGATCCAAGGGTTCTGGACGTGGCTAACAAGTGATCCAAGAGTTCTGGTTCTGGGCGACTAACACATTTCTAGCACCCTGCCCTTTACACACACACAAAATTAAAAAATGTCAGTAATAATATTAGTTACCCCATCAAAAAATGACTTGTTACTCCATTACAGACAAAAAGACAAAAGATGCCACAAACATCGTTGTCAATCTGTAATCTATACAACCTCCATCCTCCTTTCAGCCCTCTTAACCTCCTTTGACAAGCTCTGCCCCCTCGCCAAGAAGCTTGCCAGCCGTTAGTTAGAGAAGAAAGACTGAGAGCAGCAGAGAGGAAGAGCAAAAAGACCCGCCTCATCGGTGACATCACTACTTATCATGACCTCGTCAGCATTCTCAGAAAACATTACTATTGCCGAAGCCTCTTTCTTTCACCATAATATTGAGGCCTCAGCTAAGAACCTCCACAAACTGCACGCCACCATGTCCTCCCTCCAAGTGCTGAGGCAGGTGCTTCATCTTTCACTGCGTCATCTTTCTCTCCCATTACAGATGCCTTTGTTCCGACACTTGGTGACGTTGAACCACCCACTACATGCCAGCTGGACCCAATACCCTCCCTGCTCCTCCAGACCATTGCACCAGACATCCTCCCATTCCGGATTACAACCATCAACTCCTCTCTCAACTCCGGGGTGCTTCCCACCTCTCTAAAACAAGTCAGATTCACTCTGTGCATCAATAAAACAACCCTGAGGGCGGCTGGGTGGCGTAGCGGAGATTGCGCTTGTCACCAATGCAAGAGACTCCGGTCTCGACTCCCCGAGTCAGCGTTGCCTGCGGTTTGGGCCAGTCGTCATACTATCTCAATTGGCAGAGGTAGCGGGTGGAAAGTCGATGGGTGGGGATTGGACGTTGTGGACAGCGACTCCTACAGGTCGGTTGGGTGACGCCTGTTCAGCAGAGACAGGAAGTATCGGGGGCAGCGTGAGCCTCCCACGCGCTACTCCTCGCCACTGAGAGTCCGCGCTGTCTGGTGAAAAGATGCGACAGGCTGCCTCCTCGTGTACCAGAGGGGACACGTGATGCAAGGCTTCTATCCTCACTACAGCCGACCAGTGGGAGGCATAGTCTAGCAACGTTCAAGACAGGGGAGGGGAGAGTTGAAGGGGAGAATTGGCGATACGAAATTGGGATGGGAGAAAAATAGAAAATAAGGAGAAAAAGTGGATAATAAAAAAAAATAAAAAAAATTGAACCCTGCCATAGATAACTATTTCCCTCGTATCGTGTCTCTTTTCTCTCATTCCTCTCTAAATCACTTCAACGTGCCATATCAACCCAGCTAACTGATTGTTTATTACAGAATGTCCTCCTAGACCCAAATCAATCAGGCTTCAAGACCAGTCACTTCACAGAGACGGCCCTCATAGCAGTCACAGAGGCTCTTCATTTTGCAAGAGAGAAAGGCCACTCCTCTGTCCTGATTCTACTGGATCTGTCAGCAGCCTTCGACACAGTCAACAATCAGATCTGCCTCATATCCCTTGCAAGAATGAGAGTTGTAGGTTCTACGCTGGCATCCTTCCCTGATGACCGCTCCTAACAAGTATCACAGATCACTGTCGTGTCCCCCAGGGCTCTGTCCTTGGACCCTTCCTCTTCTCTCTACACCAAATCTCGGGTAACATTATCACTTCTCATACCTTCTCATACCACTGCTATGCCGATGACACCCAACTCTTCCTCTCTGTTCCTTAGCTGAACTCTGCTCACGTTACTTCAACAACCAGAACCTGCAGATTCTTCCTTAGCAATAATGAGAAGGATCCACCCCTTCCTCACAAAAGACACTGTTTAACGAACAATACCACTTACCCTCCTGCTGACTTGTTGTTCACAATTTGTAAGTCGCTTTGGATAAAAGCGTCAGCTAAATTACTAAATGTAAATGTAATGCGAAAATTATTACCTCAAATCTCTTGAAACTCCTGCTATGGAGTGAGCCTGAACAGCACAACAACAAGAGTGTCCTTCATCAATTTGAGCCAGCTGTGCTTTTGATCAAGCCTGTAGTAGTAGGGCGGGCCATACCTTTTTTTTTTGGAAAATCAATCGAGTGGGGTGTCTAAAATATGTGTTTTTTTGTGGGGAATTCAAATATGGGATTCGAATCGGATAACTCTAACCTACATTGTTTTGGATTTCAAAATGGCCGATTTGACCATTTTTCACCCCTTGGCCATACATGGATGCCAACATGAATCTGAAGGAAATCCTAACATGCAAGGTGTCTAAATGATGTGTTTCTTAATGGGGAATTCAAATATGAGTTCATTTTTGGGATAGGATAACTCTAACCTGCATAATTTTGGATTTCAAAATGGCTGATTTTACCATTTGAACCCATTGGTATTGTATTACAAAATTGCCAAATGTACCCATCCCCTTTCAAAGATAAAAAAAATATATGGGAAATCATTTATAATGACAAAGCCATCAAATGTATTAACAATTTAACTGTATATAACTGGATACAACTCCAAAGATCAATAATAATAATACTAAAAATAATAAATTGTATTTGTAATGCACACAAACACCTAAGTGCTAAATCTCGATCTCCTGACTTCTTGAACTTTGCCAGGTTCCAATATCTTGATTGGACTCATTCTTGGACAGCAATATCTCCTACTGTACTGCTTTAGCCACCAACCTACAAACACAAACTTAAAGTCAACGTCAGCCATAAATAGGTGAACTCTTTCCAGAACTACTCGGCAGAAACCTCTGTAACCATTTTAACAAACGTCTCAATGTATTGAGAAAATCCATGGGGCTCCATCAATCCTCTATCTTCTTAAATTTGATCAGGTTGCACAAGTCCTGCTTGGATTCATTCTTGGACATCAGCCTCCTGCTGGTCTCCTGAGCCCTGATCCCTCCATCCCTTTTTTCTTGTGAAAAGTACTTAGCAGAGGCCTCAGTCACCATTTTAACAACCCTCTCGATGCTTTGTGTGTGGCAAGGCCAGCCGAGAACCTCCATTGGGGTGTTGATGAAGTTATTCACCTCGGAGGTGCTTAGGGAGCAGGTGAGAGGTGGCTCTGACACATCTTCTGACCAGCTGATTAAGCCACCAATGCTGGAAGCGTCACTATTGATATGAGGTGTTCTTCTGATCCTGACAGAGGAGTCTCCCAGCTGAGTGTCTGGATCCCCCTCTCCCCTGATGGCCAGGATTCTCTCCACCCCCTCAATTCTCTCTTTTTGATCCTCAGCACAGCAGTGTTTAGAGGATGGCTTCACTGTGGGCATACCAGGGTCAGTTTCAGGAATGAGCTCAACTTCAGGGACTGTAAGGACGCTCTCAACATCCTTCCTGGCGACCTTTCTTCTTTGCCCCTTCTCCTTTTCTCTGCCTTATTTTCCATCCCCTGCCTTTCCAATGTTTTCACCTGTCTCTTGTGCTCAGGCAGATCAGCTCCAGCCATTTGGTGTGGTCCTTTACTTCCAACCTTTTCCCTCTGTCCCTTGATGTAGGCAATATCTTTCACAGGAATCTTTTTGTCTTTGTTGCAGCAACAGTTAATGTGGGCTTGCATCACACAACCCTCACAACCTGCCCCCTCACAACTAGTAATCTGGCACTTGCAAGTTCAAATATCAAATAACTTGTCCAACTTGACAATTAAACTCTCAAGTTTGCTTCTCCCAAGATAAAAGCTCACTGCCTGCTTCCACATCTCCTTGAGCTTGGTCATGATGGTCACCTTTTTATTGACAACAGGTGACTTGAAAAGAGCATTAGCTTTATTCCACTGACAGAGGGGTTGGCAGAGGGGAGGGGGCAGGAGCTGACCTGGTAAAAGGGTATGGTAAAATCGGCCATTTTGAAATCCAAAATGATGTTCCAAATGATTTCCCATATATTTTTTTATCTTTGAAAGGGGATGGGTACATTTGGCAATTTTGTAATACAATACCAATGGGTTCAAATGGTAAAATCGGCCATTTTGAAATCCAAAATTATGTAGGTTAGATTTATCCTATCCCAAAAATGAACTCATATTTGAATTCCCCATTAAGAAACACATCATTTAGACACCTTGCATGATAGGATTTCCTTCAGATTCATGTTGGCATCCATGTATGGCCAAGGGGTGAAAAATGGTAAAATCTGCCATTTTGAAATCCAAAATGATGTAGGTTAGAGTTATCTGATCTGAAAAATTTACTCATATTTGAATTCCCCATTAAGAAACACATCATTTAGACACCTTGCATGTTAGGATTTCCTTCAGATTCATGTTGGCATCCATGTATGGCCAAGGGGTGTAAAATGGTCAAATCGGCCATTTTGAAATCCAAAACAATGTAGGTTAGAGTTATCCGATCCGAGAAATAATCCCATATTTGAATTCCCCACAAAAAAACACATATTTTAGACACCCCACTCGATTGATTTTCCAAAAAAAATAAAGTATGGCCTTGTTGCTACCCTGACATAATCATTCACACAGAGGCACACAGCATGTTGTCCAGAATTCTGAAATAGCCAATTCTGGGGGGTGCAACAGAAAAGCAATATAACGAGTTGTGTAATGAATTACTGCTCCCAGGGAGTAATAAGTCAAGTAATAACATTACATTTGAAATTAGTAACAAGGAATATATTACTTTCTTTGGAGTGACGAGACCTACAACACACCCCTTACCTCCTGTAGTGTTTTGGTGATGTGGGGTTCCACCTGGGTTTTCTGGGTAAAAACCAGACAGGACAGCAGGGCGGCACTCTCCTCAGGCGCCAGCGGGCTCAGGGCGTTCTCAAACAGCAGCTCAGTCAGCAGCAGCTCATGGCAACTGATCTGACAGGCCACTCTGCCCTTCAGCTGCACAGCCCCGCTGCTGTCCACGTACTGCAGGGACTGGAGCACCTGGAGGAAGGGCACACATGTATTTTTGATGGTTGATTAATCTATCGATTATTGGAACGATTAATTGGATAAAAACTAAACGTTATTCCTCGTTTGTACAATGCTATTACAAACAACTTGCAATTGTTTGTGGCCATCGTTTCAATTCAGTTCAGTTCAGTTCAGTTCAGAATTGTTTCAGGCTAACCCCTGAAAACACGGCGGAAGCCATTGGAGTAAAATCGCTACCTTAGTCTGCACCGTCTACATTTGACCAGAAATAATTGAATAGCAGGTCCTTGGCTGACTGTCAACCTAACCTGTCCACCAAGTCCGAGCCAAATCAGATAAAGAAATAATCCACTTATCACAGTGATAAACAAATCATAGCAATGACCTCTTCGCATGCGGTGGTTACTACTACTGTACTACTACAGAGCATCTTTTAATGGACAACGTCTCAAGCCCAGGGGCTCTTTGTGGAGTCAAAAGAATGGGTCAGCTGGAGCTCGATGAAGGGAGTGGAATCCTACATAGATGGCATCTTTATCCATATTAATCCTGGGATATGAGCAGGACAACACAAGCAAATGGCCGCTATCCATCCTGAATTAGCACAGGGAAAGTGGCTAATGTACAACAGAGGGTTGGAACCAGGCAAAAAAAAAGAAAAGAAACAGGAAACGATGGAATGGTCTAGGGCGGACAGGTGATATTCAACGTGGGGCCTGGGGAACACCAGGGGGCCTCGGGGAGTTCCCTGGAGATCCCCACAAACTATTTACTTTCACTTCCACTTAAGACATTTGAGAAGCCCTGAGCCCAGGATGGGGGTGCTGACGGCATGTGGGTGTACAGACCTTAATTCTCTGGTGGTACTCCGGCAGCAGGGACAGAGACTGGTCCGACACCAGGAACAGCAGCTTGTCCAGCTCCTCCTGCACACTCATCCTCTCCTGCACCCGCGCATACTGGATGACACACACACACACACACACACAAACATAAGGGTTACATAACTCAAGTACACCAAAGGAGTACTGCAGCACTTGGCCTTGCCTGTCAATACAATAAATATAGGCTGTGGATGGCAAACTGAACTGCTGCATGTGAGTGAATTCATGCAGAACAGCCTGAACATGAAACACCGCTGGGCTGCAAACATCCACAAAGTAGTACAGAGTAGTACTCACTGACATCAGAAAGACCTCTCATACGGTACATCACATAGAACACAATGACGGTGAAACCAGGATCATTATTCCTATTATATATATTAGAGGTGGGCATAGACACCTTTTTTTAATCTAGATTAATCTATCTGCAATCCTGGAGTTAATCTAGATTAATCTAGATTAAAATGGCTCATTTGAAGTCTGCCGAAGGCATTCAAAATATGTGTGTTCTACGCAGTGTTGTGCTAGTTACTGAAAAATAGTAACTAAGTTACTTTACTAGTTACTTACACCCAAAAGTAATTTGTTACTGTGAAAAGTAACTATTTAGTTACTTTAAAAAAAAAGTATTGCTCCCATTGATGGCCTTACAGATTCTTACAGTCAACATCTGTTGATCATTTTGACAGTTTCCACTAATCTCTCTCTCCTAGTATGTCTCTTGCTCTCTGTCTCTCATTCTCCCCCTTTCTTCCTCACTCCCCACCCTTCCTTCCTTCCTCCCAGAGAGAGAGAGAGAGAGAGAGAGAGAGCGAGAGAGAGAGAGAGAGAGAGAGAGAGAGAGAGAGCGCGCTTAGGTTCTAGGTTGAAAATAATTGATGTCGCCGTTGGAACGTTTCATTATAAGCGCCTTGCAAGTTGCAACGTTGGTTAAGATATGAAAATACTTGCCAGTAGTGTAAGGATGCATTAGCCATTAGCTAGCTTACTTACAGAGACTTGTGGTGGAGGTTGTAGCTGTGTTCAACTTCGAACAAGACTGCCAGCTTGATTTGAGCCAGGCAGAAAACGGGTCCAGAAACGAACGTTTTAATCCACACCACAATATGTAAACAAAGGTTTTAACCATCCACAACAGAATACTGCAGTCCAAATGTATTTCCGATGCTTGATTCTTCTCTCAGACCGACGCAATGTCTTGAAACTATTATGTTTATTGGCAACGCAAGTGTAGTAGCAGTGTGTAAACAAACACGCCCACAACGTGTCTCCGCACACAGGAGTTCTACGCACACACAGAGTAATTTGACCAGGTATACATCAGCTAATGTAATTGGCTCACAGACCCAATTTTGAGAATAAATTAACGGCAGCAATTTTATTTTATCGCGCGATAATAGTCTGCCGTTAACTTAGCCTGGTAAATGCGTTAACGGCCCGGCCTTAATATATATATATATATATATATGAGAGCTAACACTGCAATGCACAGTGTATCGCATGCAACAGTCTCTGTCCGTCACACACACACACACACACACACACACACACACACACACACACACACACACACACACACACACACACACACACACACACACACACACACACACACACACACACACACACACACACACACACACACACACACACACACACACACACACACACACACACACACACACACACACACACACATTACCTAGTATGGTTGTCAATATTCCAATGTACAGTTTTGCTTGTACAGTTGTAGTGTCCGCCCCCCCCCCCCCCCCCCCCGCCCCCAACCCCTCCTACCCAACCCCACCCAACCTCCTCCAATGTACAGTTTTTACGTCAAATGTATACACTCTCTTTTCTGGACTCTTTTTGTATCACAAACTGTACTGTATTTGCAAATCTGGTATGTCATAAATGTATAGATGTAGCAGTACTGTCTATCTGTATGTCATGTATGTCATATATGTCCTGATGAATTGAAAATGGGGGACCCTGATGTAAACAAGATGAAAGTCTTTCTCTGGTCTGCATCCCCTTAACAATTGTGTGTATTTAGCTGTACTGTATTGTACCCATTCTGCAATCTGTTAATAAAGTTTTCAATCAATCAATCAATCAAACAGGAAGATACAAAGAGGATAGTGAACGATGATATTGTGAGTGAGAGCTGGTTATCTCACAAAGCAATTAGCAAGCTTGTGGTATACCGGTATGTGTATGTGTCAGTGTGTGTGTGTGTGTGTGTGTGTGTGTGTGTGTGTGTGTGTGTGTGTGTGTGTGTGTGTGTGTGTGTGTGTGTGTGTGTGTGTGTGTGTGTGTGTGTGTGTGTGTGTGTGTGTGTGTGTGTGTGTGTGTGTGTGTGTGTGTGTGTGTGTGTGTGTGTGTGTGTGTGTGTGTGTGTGTGTGTGTGTGTGTGTGTGAGTGAGAGAGAAAGAGAGAGAGAGTGATGGCACTAATGATATGCAGGCTTCATGTATCCTGTCTGAGACAGCGATGAGAGCCAGCTCTGGGCCTATACTGGTAATTATAGAACTGCCAACTCTACCAGCTCTCGTCTTTATCTCTGACAACACAGCGCTGCCAGGGAGATGAAGCGCGACACACAAGGCTGATATCGGGTAGGTTTAGTTTAAGATGCCACTGGTAAGACAATGATCAAAAGGAAGTCAGGCTGTAAAGGAGGATAAATAAAGGGGGAGGAGTGTGACTGATAATGGATTGATAAAGGAAATGGATCGAGTGCCAGGAGAGAATCAACTCTTAAGTTGTTATTTAGCATTCACTTATACACCAGTATTTATGGTATATATTGTATATTATAAAACGGGTAGCTCAAATCAGGCAATATGATTGGTTCATAGCCATGGTATAATGAGTGTATATCCACAGCTATGATTCTAATTGATTTTCACAAAATCATGGTTTAATCAGTATCCCTCCACATCTGAGGAAAAAAACATTGTAACACTTTGCCGCCCAACCACGAGTTAACTCGGGTTTCGGTGCCATGCGTTGAGGACCAGAGCCACGAGTTAACTCGTGGCAAGTTGTTATTGTTTTATTCCATATTAATCACTGTATCAACATCCCCCATCGACTCTGCAGATCTACCCGCATCTGTGATTTCGGCAACATGCAATACCGGCCAGATCCTCTTAGGGGCGCCATTGCTCCACTGCAGTATCATTGAGGGCGAATGGGAAAAACATTTATTTTACTGTCTATGGGCGTTTCATATTAGCCTGATCCCAAACGAAGGGCCCGCACCGTTGTTCACGTTTCGATTCGCAGATTTCAGCCTGGAATAATGGGACTTATGATCGGCCAATGGACATATCGATCTACCAGATGCCGATCGATAAGGGCGAAATGCTGCCGGCTATCACATGGGCTGACGGTAAGACATTATTAACCTAAATTATAGCCGGATTGGAGCTTGTTGTAAAACGCAAGCAATCGATCAGTGAATGTGGCTACTTGCACGGAGACTCTATTGCTAATCAATAATACTAATCGGCGTCCCCCGCCGCCCCCATTTCATCCATAGATGCTCTGGAATAGTCCGGATGATAAGCATTTTGTTTTATTTCATTCGAATATATACAACAGAAATGCCGTTCGATATAACGTTAGTAGCCTTTAGCCTCATATCTAGCTTCCCAGAAAATATATGAGACGAAAACTGCGATAAAGCTTATATTCACGACGCTATAAAATGACAACCAACCGATGGATTTTTATTTTCTTTAAGCCATTATGAAGCGACGGTTTATGCACTCAAGTGACAATGAGAATGCACAGATAGCAATACTATAAAGTATAGATATAGCTATACAAAGACACATCGGTTTGTTGACAAACCTCTGTCCTCCAGCACCATATTAGACGGCGACGAACGGTCCTCAAAGTGTTAATGAGATGGTCTGGTCTACGAAGGAGACGGGCTGACAAATGCAGATCGGGGAATCCCTTGCGTCACGGCACGCACACATGCCCATATATGGACCAAGAGAGGTTCAAAATGTCCGTTAGCGTCATCTGAATCAGACGGATAAAGCGATGGTTTTATCAAGATTATTTGATTATTGACACTTCCACTAAATGTATTAATCTAGCTACTAACTGGGGAGACTAATAAATGACAGATAAAGGAATATAGCAGGATGATCGGTTACGATACCGGTACCTGTGAAACGATACCGGTACCCAACGGTACCTTTTTTCAGTACTTGTAGCGGTGTCCACTTATAGTGCCTATAACCTTTACCGTTGGGCGCCAGACAGGTCTAACCCCTGCCAATGAAGATAAAATTATCTTTTTGATGTGATTAATTAGGCCTATAGCTCCGGCATAAGACTGTACCACATAAGACAAATAATAATAATAATTTTCATTAGACAAATAATATAATAATTTGATTTATAGTAGGTCTGGACTAATGGCCAAGATAATTACTAGGTGAGTTTGATAACAAAGAAACACTCAGGAGTCATGCCCAATTCAGTCAAAATGTCCATGTATTGGATATTAGTCAAAATCATAAGAAAAACTCTTAGAACACAAAACAATTCATTTACAGACCAGTTCGTTCACGCAGTTCAATGCATTGGGTGAACAGGTATAGGCATTTGCCAATAGTTCCAAATGTCAAAAGTTTGTGATGACCGCCACGCAACTGTGTGAATGAACGAAAAAATAGAAAGTCTCTAAAGAAAATATGTGTGTGTGTGTGTGTGTGCGTGTGTGTGTGGGTGTGTGATGCGAGAGTAGGGGAAAGAGAGGGGCGTTGGACTTGGGGCTGGAGGGGGTAGAGAGAGAGATGTTTGGCTGGGGCTGGAGGGGTAGAGAGAGAGATGTTTGGCTTGGGCTGGAGATTGCAGAGAGAGATATAGAGGCGCGTTTGGCCTGGGCTATGTGTCGCCGTCGTTAGGAAGCTTGGAGAGGGGAATGTTTGAGTCAGAGACGCTTGCGTCACAGCCTCGGAACAGGAGCGCAACCAACAGTGCAGCGTGTACTTTACCGCACCGAAGTCCGCGTTGGTTGAAGATGACCAGGTCGTAGACGTCCGGACTATCCCCGTTGGTCATCATCCATCCCGTGTTAGGTAATGTTTACTGGCGCGTTTTCAACTTATCCAACTACGGTTCACGTTCTCCTGCTCCTCACATCGGCTGCACGTCTTCTTTCAGGGAAACAACATTCAAACTCGCCGCTCTCACTTCCGCGTCATGACTTCGCACGTCTCCTGTCTCACGTCTCACCAGGCCAACCCCCCACCGTCTGACGTCTCACCTCTTATCCGCTATCAGATCCCAGATGAGCGCATCCGTAATTGACAGACATAAAGGGACAGGCGCACTTTTACCTGGCAGGTTAAAGCCGCTCTCTAAAAATGTAATCTACCTACCCCAGTTGTAAAAAAAAAAAAAAAAAAAAAAAGTGTAACAACACTTGCGACTGTTTTCGGCTTGCCATTGCCCCGACTGCTTTGTTGTTGAATCAAGTCAAATTCTAGGTAAGCATATATTGTGCATGTGAACGTTGACGTGAACGTGCGGCACACTTCATAGGTTTCGTTCGCAGTAAACTAAACATTGATGTTGTCAAAAAAAAAGAAAAAAAGATTTTTTTTTTTTTTTTTTTACAGTACCGAAATGTGGCACAGACGGATCTCACGTGAATCGGTACTCGGTAGTACCGACGTGATTCAGTCGGTACCCTTAAAAGTACCTAATTCGGTACCCATCCCTAGTCAGTATTGTCCCAGCCGCACAAACTCCGAAAACAGGCGTTATTTGGACAAACTGACTATACTGTATTGGAATCTAAATGGGTAAATTTTCGCCTGAAAACATATTAAAACTGTATAATAATGGTCCTAGGTCTTACATTAAAACAGCATTCGGCCTTGGTAAATAGTCGGCCCGACTATGAAAAAAAGAAGGCCAGCTAGTTGTTAAATCTGTGTGAAATGTTGCATAGCAACCGCCTTGCAGTGCAGGCAGCCAGGAGGGCCCGTTTTATTTTGAACATTATTATTTACCGGTACTAATAAAAGTTTACTAATAATAACATAAACATTTAAATTTAAGTGCGTCTTACTTTCATAGGCAACCGTTTTCTAATAGTTCACTTCAGGCCATGACATAATGGTTATTATATCCCAGCTAAGGGGCTGTCTATGGCCCTTAGCTGTAATATAATAACCATATACCATGGCCTGTCGTGAGCTACGGCCCTTAGCTGTGATATAATAACCATATACCATGGTCTGTCGTGACTCGTGAGCTATGGCCCTTAGCTGTGATATAATAACCATATACCATGGTCTGTCGTGAGCTACGGCCCTTAGCTGTGATATAATAACCATATACCATGGTCTGTCGTGAGCTACGGCCCTTAGCTGTGATATAATAACCATATACCATGGCCTGTCGTGAGCTACGTCACTTAGCTGTGATATAATAACTAAGGATGCACCGATCCGACTTTTTCAGTCCCGATACCGATACCTGGGTTTGGGTATTGGCCAATACCAATCCGAATTCTTTTATACAAAAAAGTAAAAAAAACTAAATTTAATCCATGTTTCTTTTTTTTATATTAAATTTTTTTGTAAAGGATCACAAGTGTATTTTTGATTTGTTGTAAACAAAGACAGAAAATAAACTTCATTCATTCAATTAATAAACTGTATGCCTCACTGTCACTGTGTGGAAGAGACTGGGATCATTCTTTTGTGCAAGGCAACATCAGGCTTGACTTAAAACATTACTTTCCTAACTTAGTGAAACTAAATGTAACAAATTAACACATAGATATAAATATACTGAATGGTTATTTATTATAAATGTTTTTTTTTTTTTTTTATATCAGATATCGGCGGCCAATACCGATACCAATATCGGAGCATCCCTAATAATAACCATATACCATGGCTTGTCGTAACCTATGGCCCTTAGCTGTGATATAATAACCATATACCATGGTCTGTCGTGAGCTATGACCCTTAGCTGTGATATAATAACCATATACCATGGCCTGTCGTGAGCTGTTGCTTAATTGAATGTTCAGTTCAGTTATTTGGTACCCATCCCACAGTTATTGAGTTAGAGGCTACAGTGGATGAACACTTTGATTGCCAGCGTGGAATGCCACCACCCACTTCAATGATAGCGCTCTAAACGCATAATCTATGTCTTAAATTATGGCTGTGTCTAATCTGCCTGTCGCTTATCAATGACTTGTTTGCAGTCAACATTGTCGAAACAGATTTTTATTTATTTTTTTTAATAATCGGTTCATTTCCGTTTTATAGCATTTTGAAAAGCCCTCGTTTTCTTGAAAGTTTCAGAAATTTACTGGAATATTCTGGAATACACAAAAAACGTTGTAATTTTTCGGCCTATTTATGAATCGTTTTCAAATAAACACTAGATTATCGATAGTATATATGTGTACTTATGCACGCTAGAGAAGCGGGCTGAAAAATATATTCTCTCATTTCCTGATCAGCATACACACAGAGATATAGGTGAAAACAGATCCGAATACCCCAAGACTAATAAATAATAAAAAAAAAAAAATTGCTTACCTCAGATCAGATGTTCTCCAAAAAGATTATTCCAATTCCTGATCGCCATTGCTAATATCGATCGCGTTTATTGATTCAGCGCTGGGTACTGGAAATATGTATTCCACGTTGTTTTGCGGCTCGGCGATCACTTCAGTCTCTTCAGATGCCTCGCCGGAGAAGTAAAATGAGGAAACTGGACGCGTTTTCCTTAATGATAAGCAAGCAGTGCAAGAATGCGGAAGCAATTCTACCGTAGTGTCGTGCGGTAATGCGCCTTTCATTTTCCGCCGCCCAGCGCCCGTGCGTGCACCGGCGGCGGCGTGCTCGCTCAGGTGCGTGCGTGCGCCGGCGTGCTCGCGCGAGGTGCCCGCGCATGCGCATGAGATCCCGCCTTGGTTCGACACGAGCGGAGCTCAATATATATAAGTCACCGCCCCTTATTCAGTATCTAGAAATAGCTCAATTGGCAAGACTACATGGCTGTGGATCCTATGGCTCGTTTGCTGGCGAGTTCGAATCCCATCGAATATTTTTTTTTTAACATGATTTTTTTTTTTAACGTGTATTCTTTCGCCGGTTAAGGTTAGGCATGGTTAAGGTTAAGGTTAAGGTTAGGCATTGTTTCGGAGTTGGTTAAGGTTAGAACGGTTAAGTTTAGGCGCTGTTAAGGAGCTGGTTAAGGTTAGAGTTTGTCAAAGAGAATGGCAATATAATTTCTATGGTTAAGGTTAGGCATGGTTAAGGTTAAGGTTAAGGTTAGGCATTGTTTCGGAGTTGGTTAAGGTTAGAACGGTTAAGTTTAGGCGCTGTTAAGGAGCTGGTTAAGGTTAGAGTTTGTCAAAGAGAATGGCAATAGACAGCCTATTTCCGCACGACAGCTCCCAAAGCGGGCCTGAAAAGAAAGGCGCTTTACCGTAGTGGCGTGCGGTGACGAATGCGGAAGCATTTTTGCACTGCTTGCTTATCATTAAGGTAGACGCAAACTGGACCCCCCCCCCCATCAATCTAATCCAATTGGGTGCAGTACCACAGGGAGACGATAGTGGGCGGTATTTTCCCAATGGAGCTCAGAGAGTCTGCAGCACTAGCGTGAGGCTCGATTGATGAAGTATGAATTCAAATGTGCTAATAAAAAAAAATACGACAAACAAACGCTATATAGCGTTGGTGGCATTCAACAGTCGCATGAACTAACGACAAAACGCGTCCGTGGCACTCAAAGTGTTAATATCAACTGCAAGTTAAACATAGAATAAAAAAAAGGAATCAAGTGGTAAAATGATGCTCGTTGAAGCATTGTTGTAATGTGCGCACGTGCACATGACATTGTGAAGGATGAAATGTTTTTTTTGGCGAAGGATGTGAAGGCAAATTAAATCAATTACGTCATACACTAAAACCTTTTTGCAGCTTGATACAAAACAAAAACTCACATTATTCATGACCAATCAAGAAGAAAACTATGAGGAAAATACAGTTTGATTTAAGGGGTTCTTGGATACACGGGCACTACTATTTTGCACACGCACGTTTTTCACAAGCACATGCGAGTCAAGGACAGCACATTGCAATAAGCTTTTTGGTGTGACATCACATAAAGAAGGAAGTCCAAGCGGCTCGTTAAAAGGCACCGTTTCTGAATGCAGGCTGTGTACAAAATCTGACTGGGTTGTCTTATTAGTCTGTGTTAGTAGGCCCATCAGAGGCCCATCAGAGACCCAAATGTATGTACTGCACAAGCACTGAAAAAAAGAGTGAGTTTTTCCACAATATTTAATCACCCATTGGACACTATGCATGATGTAGTACGGGATACCACATTATATCTACATAAGATGCAAATATTCCAAAGGATATAACCCCTGTATACCCCACACTAGGGGTATACCACAATATTTTGCGTGTCGATATTATATCGATACACTGACACCAAGTATTGAAGTAATATATTTAGTTTCTTTCATGACAATCCCATTTCGCGTGAGGTGAACAGACTGAAAAGGTTATCTTATTAGATAAAACATGATTATTTGCAGTTGAAAAAAGTATTGTGACTCTAGTATTGTAATAATATCGTATCATTGGGGCCTCTGGTGATTCCTACCACACACACACCCACCCACACACACCTGCTCTGAGAAGGTGGGGGAGTGGATGCAGTTGAACTGCTTGAGGCTGTCCTGCAGCACGCGCAGCCTCATGGAGTCCTCCACCACATCCACACTCCTCAGCTGGAGGTCGTTCACCGGGTCGAGAGTCGACACCCCCTCCGGGCTGGCCTCGGCCAATCGGAGCAGCTCCTGGGTCGCCGTGGAGATGGCCTGGCCGGGAGGATCGAGCCTGTGAGTCGCCGTTAGCAGAGAGAGAGAGAGAGAGAGAGGGAGGGAGGGAGGGAGGGGGAGAGAGAGAGAGAGAGAGAGAGAGAGAGAGAGAGAGAGAGAGAGAGAGAGGATGGATGGACAAAACAAGAAAAGGGTGGGAAGAGCAGTGGATAAAAAGAGGGAGGATAAAATGAAGAGGGATAAAATCATGTAAGTTGAATGGCACTCAGAGGGACGCAGCACCTGCTGCACTACAGCACACATCCACTTGTAAACACACCCTCCACTGAAGAACGCTGAGGAGAATCCAGTCAAGTAGACTGAAGAGACTCGTTATAACACTGTGTAGTCCAAAGAGAACTCCCATCAGCCTACATCAACAGTACGTTAAAAAAGTGACACACACACTCACACAAATTATGACAAATACGCCTTTATGTTTCACACACGGGTGCAATGATGTTAATACAAGGAATATTCTTCCAGTACAATTTGCGAAGCATTATATTTCATCTTTAGCAGTGAGACACTGTTGGGGAGACTTCATGAAATCCCACATGTCAACAGTCCAGTTGTTTACATTATACAGACTGCTGTGGGCTTTACTGGAGCAACGCTAATGGCTGTCAAATGGACTAAATTAATATAGGAATTAATCTTGTTACCCATGAATGTACTAAAACCAAAACCATGTACGTATGCAAGCGCACACAACACAATCTTAATCTTTTAAAATGTTAATTATAACATAAAAAATGCTAATACATGTGGACACACTCCTTTGATGACAGATGGACAGACAGGCAGACAGACAGACAGACAGACAGGCTTGACATAGACAATGGACCGACAGACACCTACTTGAAGCGTGGCTGCTGTCTCTTGCTGTAGTTGTCTATGATCCTGTCAGGAATCACCTTCACGGTCTTCACTGTAATGGCTGAGATGTCCTGCAGCTTCAGCTTCTGCACTGTGTGACTGCATGGCCCTGAGAGACACACACATATATATATCCATCCATCCATCCATCCATCCCCACACACCCACACACCAGGAGAAAAGCATTAAGGACTTTGTGTCTTGAGGCAACTGATCCATTACCAGTATATTGTGTTGATCCATTACCAGTATATTGTGTTGATCCATTACCAGTATATTGTGTTGATCCATTATCAGTATATTGTGTTGATCCATTACCAGTATATTGTGTTGATCCATTAGCAGTATATTGTGTTGAGCCATTAGCAGTATATTGTGTTGATCCATTAGCAGTGTAACTGAGGGGTACAATTCCCTGACTGTATTACTAGATATGATACTTACTACCACTACCTTTGTACTTAATATTCGGCCACCCAGTACACGGCATAAATATATTATCATGAACACTCTCACGTAGATGAAACGGATCCAACACAAATGTACGAATTAGAAACAGGTCTTTATTTCTACACAGCGATGGTGTGTAGAATAAGCACTTAATCACTTAATTACATTTATGAATTGAAATAGTATGCACTTTTATGGCAAGGAGTATTCGTCGGTATATCAATAGAGAATGTCCAATCTCTGAAGGCGCAGGTGGTAAATATACGACCTGGAATAGTTAAGGAATAACAGCAATGATACTTTAATGATTATACTAGATACACTAGAGGGGGTTAATCCGGTCGCTTGTAAGCCGACAGGAGTAGGAGGGGGGGGGGGGGGGTAGAATCCGGCTGCCTCGTCCGGCCAAGGGTATCCCAGGTGAACCCACTGTAGTGCCGTTCAATGCGCCGGCGATCCTTGGACCACAGATGAAAGCAGGTGGACTCTTTGTGGGCCGGCTCTCTCCGGTCCACGGGGGAGAGACGTGAAGCGACCTCGTCTTGCAGAGCGTCTCCTCACCTTGCGTCCTCTCCAGGGGGGGGGTTCCAACACACGGCAGTGTCGGGGGTCTTTATCCATGGAATAATCAAAGTATCCAAAGCATAATCCGTGCCTGGGAAGGCGGGCTGTCGTCGGTAGAATAATCCGGTATACAGGTCCACTCGCTCGTCGGCTCTGGGGCTCCTCGGGTGCAGCTTCACATAGGGTCAACCACCCTGGGTAAGCAGCCAGTTCTCTGCCCGAAACGATGGGGTACTGACTACGGTAGTATTCTCACCGCACGAAGCACTATATATTAACAGACTATTATTAGCTTAATAGACTACGTCCAACTCGACGATATAGTGCCAAATATGACTATTCAAATATTAATATACACGATGTCTCAATACCGATGGTAGGCGAACTTGGCCTTACTCCCACACGTGGCGTCGCGGGGAGGCTTTACGTCTGTGACTCTATTGGAGGGTAAGAAACTGGACTGAAAAGAAAGTCCTACTTTAGTAGCGCAGTATATATACGCACTATGAACAAATAGTCCAACAAATTCCTACGCGGAACTAGGACTTGTTCGTACATGTCGAGCGGTACGTTTGAACTGGGTCTGAGGGGTATGGCAGCCTGGCACCAAGGTCTCGACCAATAGTAGAATGGAGACTATTATGGGATGTTCAGTAGGCTAGAATGGATATTCAATGCATATTGTACAAGGAATATACAAGGGATATCAGGGAATATTAGAGAATATACAAATACAATTAAATATATATATATAAATAAATATATATATACGGTTTAATCTGGCCCTTCACAACAGCCACCCCCTGAATAGGTCCCAGACCTAATCAGTTAAACAGAGACAGATTAATCGCGTTGTCTATTTACACATAAGGGTTTGCTGTAGGGGTCAGTCAACTTCACAAAGTCATAGGGTTGTAGGGTCATAGTCATCATCGATTGTGTCTGGGAGTCGAGGCAGTTCTATGAGCCTTGCCACGGGACGGGTGTAAGTGCGACCCTGGACGAGCACTTCAGCTGCTCGGACCTTGCCGTCGGCACCGGTGATCACTTTGCTTACGCGGCCGGCCGGCCACATAGCTCTGGGCAGTGATTGATCAATAATCATGACGACTGTTCCTTCTGTCAAATTGTCTCTCTCCTTTACCCACTTCTGGCGGGTCTGTAGAGACGGTAGGTAGTGCAGTAGGAAACTGTTCCAAAACTTGTCGGCTAATACTTGGCTGTACCTCCACATTCGTCGGCCGTTCGCTTCTTCAGGCCGGTACATTGTCTGGGGTAATGCAGGATCTAGCCGCCCCATCAGGAGTGTGTTGGGGGTAACTGGGTCGATATCCGCCACATCACTGGAGACATATCCGAGGGGCTTCGAGTTAAGTACTCCCTCAATCTCCGTGAGGACTGTCATTAGGACTTCTTCCGCCACAGTCTGGGCCCCAAGTACTGCGTACAGGGCTGTCTTTATGGAGCGCACTTCTCGTTCCCAAGTGCCACCGAAGTGGGGTGCGTTTGGGGGGTTGAATTGGAAATCAACCTGTGCTGGAGCGAGGTGGGTCTTAAGTTCTGGGCCCATAGCTTGGAAGCTCTCTCTCAGCTCTCTTTCGCCGCCTTTGAAGTTTGTCCCATGATCGGACAATAGGGTAGACGGTCTTCCTTTCCGTGATGTGAATCTACGGAAGGCCATAAGGAATGAGTCTGTGCTCATGGTCGGGAGAAGCTCGATGTGTATCGCTCTGGTGGTCATGCATTTGAATACAATACCCCACCGCTTCTCGGTTCCTCTTCCTTTCTTTATGTGCAGCGGGCCAAAGCAGTCCATACCCGTTGAGTGGAATGGCTTGTCACCGATTCGGAGGCGACATGGAGGAAGGTCAGCCATCCTTGGTATGCTGGGCTGCGCGCGCCACTTGCGGCAGTCTAGACATGTTCGCTGGAAGCGTCGTACCGCCTCTCTTCCTTGTAGGATCCAGTAACGACGTCTGATTTCCGCGAAGACTCTTTCTGCTCCTGCGTGATGTACATCCTCATCGTATTTCTTTATAATCAGCTCTGTGACCTTGTGTCGGCTGTTCAATACGATCGGGTATTTAATGTCATCCGGTAGATTGGGGGCTCTGCGTAGGCGACCACCCACTCTGATGAGGGTATGAGCGTCGCTCTCGGGGGCCAGATGAATTAATCTGCTGTCGGATGGGACGGGCTTTCCTCCCTGTAGACAGGCCAATTCATCAGGGAACGAGTCTCTCTGGGCTCGCTGCAGTAGAAGCAATTCTGCTTCCTCGTAGTTAGCTGCTGACATATCAGCGGGGGACTTGCACTCCGGGTGGTACCGCAGGAATGTTCTTTGTTGTGCACTCTCTATGGACGTGCAATCGTTTATGTTAGGGTCGGTGGAGGCTACGGTGCTCAATCCACAGAACACAGACTTCTTAATTTCCACCTCCTCTGGACTTGCTTCCCTCGGGATAGGCATGGGCCACTGTCCTTCCGGGAGTCTTAGGAATGCGGGGCCGTCACTGTAGACATTGCGACGGGTGAGGTCATCCAGGGGCATCCCCCGGGTGATGACGTCAGCTGGGTTCTGTTTTGTATCAATGTAGCGCCACTCTGTTTCTCCGGTTAACTCTTCGGTTAAGTCTTGAATCTCGGTGACTCTGACTCCCACGAAGACTTTGTACTTGCATGAGTCCGATTTGATCCAGGCGAGTACCGTCGTGGAATCTGACCACAGGATTGTTCTAGACACCGGTATGGTGAGCTCACGTTGGATGAGCGTGGCTAGGTGCGCTCCGGCTAGGGCTGCGCAGAGCTCTAGACGTGGGATAGATTGTTGCTTGCGTGAGGCTATTCTCGAGCGGGCGAGGACAAATGCTGTGTAGATCTCTCCCCCCTGGTCTTGGGCCCGCAAGTAGGCTACTGATCCGTATGCGACCTCTGAGGCGTCACTGAAGACGTGTAAGTCCATTTTACATGTCTCTGGCCTCACCGTGGGTGGGAAGTAGCTTCGGCGCATATTAACGCCTGGGAGTGAGTGGAGCTCCATCTCCCACTCTCTCCAGGTGGATGCAAGGTGTGCGGGAATGGGGTCGTCCCAGCCCTGGTCCTTGTCCCACAATGCTCGTACAATCATTTTTGCCCTGGTGGTGTACGGTAGAATACATCCTAGCGGGTCATATTGTCGGGCGAGTGTTGTGTACACACTCCGTCTGGTGGTCGGCGCCGCCGCCGGCCTTCCCTGCTCCGTAGTCAGGGGCTTGTGTCTGTAGTGAAGCGAATCTGTTTTGAATCGCCACACCAATCCCAGGGTCATCTCCTGGGCTTCTCCCGGGATTGTAGCCATCCAGGTCTCGCTGCTGGCTGCCTTGTCCTCGGAGGAGAGGCTGCGCAGTACTTGCGGATCGCTGCTGGCCCACTGCCTGAGATCAAAGCCGCCTTTGATCAATGAGGCGCGGAGTTTAATCAGGAGAGCCTCGGCTTCTTCCTGGGTTGAAAGGCTTTGTAGACAGTTGTCTACGTAGAAGCTGTTCTTTACGCTGTGTCGGACCTCTTCGTCCGCTGCTGGGTCCTCTGCTACATGTTTCTGTAGTGCAAATGTCGCACAGCAGGGGCTGCACGTCGTTCCGAAGGGGAGGACTTCCCATTGGTAGATGGCTGGGTGCTCATCTCCTGGCTTCTCTCTCCATAGGAACCGTAACAGGGGCTTGTCCGCCTCTACTAATCTCACCTGCAGGAACATTCCTTTAATGTCCCCGCTGATGGCCACCTTTTCCTGGCGGAAGCGGAGTAGAACGCCGAGTAGGGAGGGGCCGAGTGTGGGACCGGGCAGTAACTCTTTATTTAGATTTTGGGATCCGATCTGGTAGCTGCAGTTAAATACTATGCGGTCTTTACCGTTGTGATGGACCTTGTGGTGGGGCACGTACCACGATTCAGTGGTCTGGTCAGCCTCTTTAATGTCCATCTTTGTGACGTGTCCCGCTGTGATGAGCTTCTCAATCTCAGCGCGGTATACACTCTCTTGGGCGGGGTTCTTGGCTAAGCGCCGCTCCGTGTTCAGCAGGTACCGTTCTGTGGCGTCTGTCTTGGCGTGGAAAGTAGGCATTCCTTCTCGCCGCAGGAGTGGCGTGGCGTATATCTCAACACGCCGTTGACCGGGACTCTCTTGGTCCCTGTCTCGAGGAGGTGAATGGCGTAAATGTCATCTTTAGAGCGAATGTCTTTCTTTCCGTTCTTAAAGGGTATTTGTTCCAAGGTCCATAGCCGCTCTACGTGTTGCAGGAGTGCGGTTTCTCCCTCTGTGACTCGGGAGTGGAGACATCTAGTGGCTGTACTTCGGTTGAGAGATTTGGCGAGCGGGCCTTGGAGAGTCCATCCCAAACGGGTCTCGACTGCTGCAGGGCAGCCTCGGGGTCCGGTATGAACCCGGTCTATCGGGACAATGAGGTCTGCATGGTCGGAGCCTATCAACAGGGTCGGCATAGCATTGTCTATGAGCGGGATCGGTAACTTGCGCAGATGTGCATATTTCTCCATCAGCTTGGCGACGGGGTATGTGTACCGCGACAGTCCTATTTCTTGGCTGGTGAAAGCGTCTGCAATCTGGTACCGGCGCTCAGGCTGGCCGCTTGCTGCGATAGAGAATGAGACATTCTCGCCCTTTATCGTCTTCAAATCTCGTCTTATTGTCCGAATTGTCATTTGGGTTTCGCTTCCCCGCAGCCCTAGCTGGGCCGCAGCGGAGGCGAGCAGCAGGGTCTTCTCTGACCCGTCATCGAGGACGGCGTAAGTGTCCAGGACTTTATTCTGGTAGCTTAGTGTCACACGCACTACTTTTAGGAGTACTCGGGCTCCACTGCTGCTGGCGGGATCGATGTACATGACGCTCGCTTTGCGGCTGGATGGTGCGGGTGAAGGGCGCCGTCTGTTACTGTCGTGAAGTATGTCCAGATGGGCTCCATCGCACTTGGTGCACCTTTTCTTTAAGCGGCATTCGGCTGCCATGTGTGAGCGCGCACAGCGAAAACCACGCTTGTTGGACTTTATCCATTGACCTGCTTCCTCCGCGTTCAGCTTGGGGAAGGAGTCACATTGCGCTAGCCAGTGTTCTTTCTCACAGTAGGGGCACACTATCTTCCACTTCTCCGTTCTGGAGGGGGTACTGTGGCTCCTGCTGCTCGGTACTGACTCCGATTGGTGCATCACAGTCACCGATCTTCTTCCATCATTTAGTCGTCTGGTTCCTTCTCTGGAGCCAGGGGTGCTCCGTCCGAATGTATCTAGCCGTAGGCTGCTGACTTCTCTCGCCAGGAAGTCTGCTAGATCGAGGAGGTTCGGTTCGGGGCCATTCGGGTCTCTGTGGTCCCTCTGCCGCCTAAAGCGCTCCTGACGAGCGGGCGGCAGCTTCTCCAGGATCCTTTCCACATTTGAGTTGGCGTAAAGTTCATGCCTCCCCTTCTCTCTTTGCGCTCCCAACATCCCTACCAGGGACTGCACTCTGATGGACAGGTCGTCCAGTGCTCGATTGTCTATTGCTGGGGGTAAGCGGTCGATGTGTCGGATCTCCTGGATCACGTAATCCCATATGCGCCCATACCTCTGGTCCAATGCTACCAGCGCTGCTGTGTATGGGGTGGTGGAAGTCGCGTAGGCGAGCGCTATATTATGTGCGCGGGGCACCTTTAAGTGCTTCAGTAGGATGGCGTATTTGTGGCGTTCATCCAATACATCCACCAACATGGTCTCCAGGCACATGCGGAGTTCTGTATACTGGGCCCGGTTCTCTTGGGTGAAGTCGGGTACCATAGGCGTGCCAATGTATGACGCTGACTGTGGATACATCGGCGAGCGTTGGGGGAGAGGCCTCCTAGGCGAGTCTCCTCCCGCTCCTTGGTATGGGCTGGTACCGGCAGTGTACCATGGCCCGCTTGTCCAGGTGCTGTTCCTCGGTGCGGGTCGTGCGTCGTGCTCACCCGTGTATAGAGTCGGGGGTCTGTAGCGCAGCTCCGCGGGAGTATAGCCTGGGCTGTACCGGACCTCCTGGTCCGGTAGAGTACTGTGCTGTCTTCGGGCGTGGTTCTCCTCCTCTTCCTCTTCGTCTTCGGTTAGGTCATCCAGTGCTTGTAGTCTCTGGTTTAGCCTCTCCACAGGATATGCTGCTCCTTCCCGGTTGCTAGGTCTCGCTTGGACCGGTGGGGGGAGGTGGTCTGTGGGGGGTATAGACCTCGTCTGTTGGTCAAGTTCAGGGTTGTTTACTCGGCTAGGGGATGCCGCCCTGGAGGTGTGTCTAGACGAGTTCCTGGAGCCTCTGGCGGAGGGAGAGGGTGTTGTCCGTCTGATCAGCTGTTCTATTAGTTGCGACTGCTGTCTGTCGCGCGCTGCGTCCCGTTGAGCACCGGCTCGTTCTCGGGCCACATTCTCTTCCATCTGAATGCGTCTTATTTCTAGACGTATCTGCTCGTGTTCGCTTCGCTGCTGGATCTGCAGTCGGTCGCGTTCAGCAGCGGCGTTCAGGCTGATGAGGAAGGCCTGCTGTAGGGTCCTCTCTGCCTCGCTGGGAGAAGGCGGTTGTATAGGGGAGCCTTCCCTCGGGGTACTCCTTGCGGAGCCTTGGAGCTCTATCTCCACGGTGCTCTCCCCGTCTTCTTCCGTGCCGAGTTCTCTCTCGGTAGCGTTGTATTCCTCCCGGGACTCATCGGGGACTACTTCTTCAGTACTGGCGGGGTGTGAAGTCATGTCTGGTTCCCACTGGTCCCCACCGTGAACTTGGTCAGTTACATTAGAGCCCGTAGGGGCCTCTATGGTCGGGGTAGTCTGGGCGTTGGGGTTAGACATACTTTTACTTTCTAGTTTTACCGCGTTTACTGTTAGTAGAAGACTAGGTTGTTGACTGACAGCGTAAGCCTCTAAGTACTGAGGGAGCCGTCGTTCGCGCTGCGGGCGTTGGTTAGGAGGATCGTTTCGTGGAGTGTTCATCATAGGCCATTTCAATATTAATAACACTATATTAATATTACACTAATTACCCTCCGGCTCGAAGGACCAATTCTAACTGAGGGGTACAATTCCCTGACTGTATTACTAGATATGATACTTACTACCACTACCTTTGTACTTAATATTCGGCCACCCAGTACACGGCATAAATATATTATCATGAACACTCTCACGTAGATGAAACGGATCCAACACAAATCTACGAATTAGAAACAGGTCTTTATTTCTACACAGCGATGGTGTGTAGAATAAGCACTTAATCACTTAATTACATTTATGAATTGAAATAGTATGCACTTTTATGGCAAGGAGTATTCGTCGGTATATCAATAGAGAATGTCCAATCTCTGAAGGCGCAGGTGGTAAATATACGACCTGGAATAGTTAAGGAATAACAGCAATGATACTTTAATGATTATACTAGATACACTAGAGGGGGTTAATCCGGTCGCTTGTAAGCCGACAGGAGTAGGAGGGGGGGGGGGTAGAATCCGGCTGCCTCGTCCGGCCAAGGGTATCCCAGGTGAACCCACTGTAGTGCCGTTCAATGCGCCGGCGATCCTTGGACCACAGATGAAAGCAGGTGGACTCTTTGTGGGCCGGCTCTCTCCGGTCCACGGGGGAGAGACGTGAAGCGACCGCGTCTTGCAGAGCGTCTCCTCACCTTGCGTCCTCTCCAGGGGGGGGGGGTTCCAACACACGGCAGTGTCGGGGGTCTTTATCCATGGAATAATCAAAGTATCCAAAGCATAATCCGTGCCTGGGAAGGCGGGCTGTCGTCGGTAGAATAATCCGGTATACAGGTCCACTCGCTCATCGGCTCTGGGGCTCCTCGGGTGCAGCTTCACATAGGGTCAACCACCCTGGGTAAGCAGCCAGTTCTCTGCCCGAAACGATGGGGTACTGACTACGGTAGTATTCTCACCGCACGAAGCACTATATATTAACAGACTATTATTAGCTTAATAGACTACGTCCAACTCGACGATATAGTGCCAAATATGACTATTCAAATATTAATATACACGATGTCTCAATACCGATGGTAGGCGAACTTGGCCTTACTCCCACACGTGGCGTCGCGGGGAGGCTTTACGTCTGTGACTCTATTGGAGGGTAAGAAACTGGACTGAAAAGAAAGTCCTACTTTAGTAGCGCAGTATATATACGCACTATGAACAAATAGTCCCATTAGTGGTGCGGTAGCCAAATTCCTACGCGGAACTAGGACTTGTTCGTACATGTCGAGCGGTACGTTTGAACTGGGTCTGAGGGGTATGGCAGCCTGGCACCAAGGTCTCGACCAATAGTAGAATGGAGACTATTATGGGATGTTCAGTAGGCTAGAATGGATATTCAATGCATATTGTACAAGGAATATACAAGGGATATCAGGGAATATTAGAGAATATACAAATACAATTAAATATATATATATAAATAAATATATATATTCGGTTTAATCTGGCCCTTCACAACAAGCAGTATATTGTGTTAATCCATTACCAGTATATTGTGTTGATCCATTAGCAGTATATTGTGTTGATCCATTAGCAGTATATTGTGTTGATCCATTAGCAGTATATTGTGTTGATCCATTACCAGTATTTTGTGTTGATCCATTAGCAGTATATTGTGTTGATCCATTAGAAGTATTGTGTTGATCCATTACCACCAGTATATTGTGTTGATCCATTACCAGTATATTGTGTTGATCCATTACCACCAGTATATTGTGTTGATCCATTACCAGTATATTGTGTTGATCCATTACCAGTATATTGTGTTGATCCATTACCAGTATATTGTGTTGATCCATTACCATCAGTATATTGTGTTGATCCATTACCACCAGTATATTGTGTTGATCCATTACCACCAGTATATTGTGTTGATCCATTACCACCAGTATATTGTGTTGATCCATTACCAACAGTATATTGTGTTGATCCATTACCAGTATTGTGTGAGTGAATGAATGAATGTGTTTCTTGACCAGGTGTGTTTAGTCAACATATCGTGTGTGTTTGTATGTAGTATTGTATGAGTCTTTCTTTTCCACGTGTACAACCAACCTTCAGGTATGAACAGAGAGGTGTTGTAGAGGTGTGGCAAAGCGCCGGCGTTGGGGCTGTTTGCTCCCAGCACCTCGTTGTCCTTCTCACAGATAATAAGTGCTGTGAACATGCGGTTGACTGAGTCACTGGACACCTGGCAGGTGGACAGTAGAGGACAGTAGAGGATAGTAGAGGATAGTAGAGGACAGTAGAGGACAGTAGAGGATAGTAGAGGACAGCAGAGGACAGTAGAGGACAGCAGAGGACAGCAGAGGACAGTAGAGGAAAGCAGAGGACATCAGAGGACAGTAGAGGATAGTAGAGGACAGTAGAGGACAGTAGAGGACAGCAGAGGACAGTAGAGGACAGCAGAGGACAGCAGAGGACAGTAGAGGAAAGCAGAGGACAGCAGAGGACAGCAGAGGACAGTAGGAGAGAGAGAGAGAGAGAGAGAGAGAGAGGTAACTAGATGCTTTTAAACCAAGTGGCAAGATGCTAGTAGTGAGCGGGGGACAGACATAATATCCACGGACAAATGGATGTGTGTTCAGTAGAAAGCTATCTGGCTGCAAGCTAGCCTATCTGAACACAAATGAATGGAAGCAGATATGGACCACTAGCCTAAACTAGCTTAAAACTCTGGGGGAGGCGTTTCTGGCCAACAGCTAGGCTAGTGGTCCATATCAGCTTCCATTAATTTGTGCTAAACTAGACTAGCTTGCATCCGGATAGCTTTCTACTGAACGCACAGAGGAAATTGGTATCTATCTTCTTGTCTGACTCTGGAGAAGACGGTAAGCACATTTCCCATAATCTTGGTGTGTTCCTTTAACTCTCACTACCACTTTACTTTAGGGAGGATGACCAATGATTGAGGACCTAGGAACTAATGAGGACAAACATGAGATTGCGCATTAACAATTTGGTTGCTATAAAATACTATAAAATATAAGTTTAGATCTACAAACTACAACTACGTTTACATGGGGTTAATGGATGGCAAGGCCAGGTCACTTCCCGGAAGGGGCGTAGCACTTAATGTGTTAAAAAAAATAAACTGAACATTTTCTAAACGATTATTATAATTTTTTAATAAACACTCCATTTGAATGAATTAATACATTTTATTTGTATAGATTGAACTGTTCACAGGGAAGAGGAAGGTGGGAGAGGGGTTGAAAATCTGTTATGCAAGAATAGCAGGTCTGATAGATGTTGCTTTCGCGTTTCGCTTAGACCAAGTGGAAAAATAATCAAAACATACAATATTGATCCTGCCCCCCCCCCCCCCCCCCCCAAATGTTTATAAAAAAGAACATTTAAAATTTAAATATAATAAAGAAAATAAATTATATATAAAAAGAAATCACATCCCTGAACATATCGCTGCGATCTGGTGAAAACCTTGTATCTCCAATGTTGGTGATTTTCATTTTTTTACTTGAACTAAAAGTTTACATGGTTCTCTATGTTGTGACCAGGTAATTAGATTATATATTAGATTAGATTTAGACTATTGGATTATTAGATTATATATTGCATATATTTAGGATTTAGCCTTTTTAGATTATGTATTCGATTCGATTTAGACTATTGGATTATTAGATTATATATATATTTTTTTTTTATTTTATCTTTTTCCCCCTTCTTTTTCCGTTTTTCTCCCTTCCCAATGTTAGTCGTTATGCCAATTCCCAATCCCCTTCCTGGTCGTTGCGCACTCTACCCCCTACCGTCGGTCTGGCGGAGACTATCACATGCTTCCTCCGACACATGTGTACCCAGCCCACCACTTTTTACCTGGCAGCGCGGACTCTCACTGGGGGAGTGTAACGTGTGGAAGGGTCACACTACCTCCCTCCAGATCCTTCCCTCGCTGTGCAGGCGCCCCGACCGAACTGTAGGAGTCGCTGTTTACAACGACCCGGACCCACCCACCAGCTTCCCTCCCGCTGACACTGCCAATCGAGCCAGTATGACGGCCGGCCAAGCCGGAGGCAAAGCTGACAGCCGGATTCAATACCAGTGTCTCTTGCGTTGATGACGAGCGCTTAGTCCGCTGCGCCACCCAGCTGCCCTCATTAGATTATATATTGCATATATTTAGCATTTAGCATTTCATTTTTTTAGATTATATATTAGATTATATTTAGATTATTAGATTATATTTATTGTAGGGCAAAATAACTGAGAGGGCATACATACCCTCATCTCGCACCTTGTTGCCCATATGTGCATGTCCAGAGTTAATTATATTGTATATTGTTTACAGTGCCTTTTTATTCTATTTTTATTTTTACTTCTCCACTGTACTATAATTCTGTGACCTGTATGTCTTCTACTACCTGTACCTCCCCTCCCCCATGCTGCTATGATACCTGAATTTCCACAAGGGGATCAATAAAGGAATATCTTATCTTTATTCCTGAAAGGTTGACTAATTTGGAGATACAAGGTTTTCATGTGTCTATGTGTTAATTAACCGTTCATTTGTGTGAGCTCTTACACCCAACTGAGGTTTTAATTCTGGTTCAGACCTTCTAGCAATGCTAGAACATAAACCTCATTTGGGTGTAAGAGCTCACACAAACATGTGATGGCCTCATAAAGACAGAGCCCCATTCACTGTCTATGCAGCAGCAGCAGCAGCAGCCGCAGATGTTACATCCCAGTGACATCACAGATTGGAGGGTTCTCTCTATGATTCTCTCTAGCCCCTTCCGGACATGCACTGGACACAAACATGCAAATTAATCTATGTGGGGTTTACCCTCCCAGCTCCTTAGTCCTAAATCTGTGTAATTACAAATTGTGCTCATGTCCGAACACAAGCAGATCATTGTTCACAGCGAGTGGGTGTATTGGTTAATATAGACTAACCATGTTCAGATGGCTATTTCCCACTGATAGTTAAATTAAAACATATGGGTTGTGGATAAAAGATGATATCGGTGTTCTCCTCATTCTCTTCAATTCCATTCTTGACCAAGGACAAGGCACACAAGGCATTTGTCTGATCAAGATTTTAGCGAGTTTGCAAGGTGCGCCCAATATGTTCCATATTGTGACATAAGTGACAATGAGGAGGCGAGTGGCTCTGAGACTGCAGCCTAGTCGTACATCCATATTAAATGTGCGCTTCTCAGGGGTTTAGCCTGTATGAAACTAACAACTTTTGCTCAATAATGCTTTGAAATGGGAGATTTTTTAAATATCAAGTCAAGATGATATGCTGGCCAGTTTGCTCTGCTGTGTGACTGAGAATGAGAGATATGAAACGTTGTTTGCAAATTGTTTACGTTTACATAAATTAACAGTTTTGAGGTTGCCCTCATTTGCAAGATGTCAGTTACATGCCAGTTAAATAAATGATGATCTTCCATACACAGACACTCTCTCTCTTTCAGACGTACCTGCAGGATGACACTTAGGGCATTGAGGTGCTGGTTGTTGTTGACGACTATGACCCTTCCAACAGACAGAGCTTTCAGGCCGTTGACTGACTCCAGGGTGGCTTGCTGAAACACACACAGAGGCTGACTCTAAGATACATGTTGTGTACTGGGGCGTCCTGGTGACAACCTGTTTACATAAAAAACATGTGTGTGCATGAGGAAAGATTATACTTATATGATGTGTGTTTAGACGGCTTTATTAATCTCTGTGGGGAAACTCCATTTGCCACCAAAAACAGCTCATACAGACAACAATTAATAAAACAATATAGACGTTGCAATCACAGTACACAACAAATAAATAACCCCACGAGAAGCCTTTGAGACATGATTAACAGCTAAAAGGTGCTATGGATATAGACCACATTTAAAGGTGTTCATAAAAAAATGGGACCGCTGTTGGAACAAAATAACTTTTGAGTTGATCAGTAGAACACTGAGGCATCACTAGTCACTCAATAGAACACTGAGGCATCACTAGTCGCTCAGTAGAACACTGAGGCATCACTAGTCGCTCAGTAGAAGACTGAGGCATCACTAGTCACTCAGTAGAACACTGAGGCCTCACTAGTCACTCAATAGAACACTGAAGCATCACTAGTCACTCAGTAGAACACTGAGGCATCACTAGTCGCTCAGTAGAACACTGAGGCCTCACTAGTCACTCAGTAGAACACTGAGGCATCACTAGTCGCTCAGTAGAACACTGAGGCCTCACTAGTCGCTCAGTAGAACACTGAGGCATCACTAGTCACTCAATAGAACACTGAAGCATCACTAGTCGCTCAGTAGAACACTGAGGCATCACTAGTCGCTCAGTAGAACACTGAGGCCTCACTAGTCGCTCAGTAGAACACTGAGGCCTCACTAGTCACTCAATAGAACACTGAGGCATCACTAGTCGCTCAGTAGAACACTGAGGCATCACTAGTCACTCAATAGAACACTGAAGCATCACTAGTCGCTCAGTAGAACACTGAGGCATCATCACTAGTCGCTCAGTAGAACACTGAGGCCTCACTAGTCACTCAATAGAACACTGAAGCATCACTAGTCGCTCAGTAGAACACTGAGGCATCACTAGTCGCTCAGTAGAACACTGAGGCATCACTAGTCACTCAATAGAACACTGAAGCATCACTAGTCGCTCAGTAGAACACTGAGGCATCACTAGTCGCTCAGTAGAACACCGAGGCCTCACTAGTCGCTCAGTAGAACACCGAGGCCTCACTAGTCGCTCAGTAGAACACTGAGGCCTCACTAGTCGCTCAGTAGAACACAGGCCTCACTAGTCGCTCAGTAGAACACTGAAGCATCACTAGTCGCTCAGTAGAACACTGAGGCTTCACTAGTCACTCAATAGAACACTGAGGCCTCACTAGTCGCTCAGTAGAACACTGAGGCCTCACTAGTCGCTCAGTAGAACACTGAGGCATCACTAGTCGCTCAGTAGAACACTGAGGCCTCACTAGTCACTCAGTAGAACACTGAGGCATCACTAGTCGCTCAGTAGAACACTGAGGCCTCACTAGTCACTCAATAGAACACTGAGGCCTCACTAGTCGCTCAGTAGAACACTGAGGCCTCACTAGTCGCTCAGTAGAACACTGAGGCATCACTAGTCGCTCAGTAGAACACTGAGGCATCACTAGTCGCTCAGTAGAACACTGAGGCATCACTAGTCGCTCAGTAGAACACTGAGGCCTCACTAGTCGCTCAGTAGAACACTGAGGCATCACTAGTCTCTCAGTAGAACACTGAGGCCTCACTAGTCGCTCAGTAGAACACTGAGGCATCACTAGTCACTCAGTAGAAGACTGAGGTCTCACTAGTCGCTCAGTAGAACACTGAGGCCTCACTAGTCTCTCAGTAGAACACTGAGGCATCACTAGTCGCTCAGTAGAACACTGAGACATCACTAGTCACTCAGTAGAAGACTGAGGTCTCACTAGTCGCTCAGTAGAACACTGAGGCCTCACTAGTCGCTCAGTAGAACACTGAGGCATCACTAGTCTCTCAGTAGAACACTGAGGCCTCACTAGTCGCTCAGTAGAACACTGAGGCCTCACTAGTCTCTCAGTAGAACACTGAGGCATCACTAGTCTCTCAGTAGAACACTGAGGCCTCACTAGTCGCTCAGTAGAACACTGAGGCCTCACTAGTCTCTCAATAGAACACTGAGGCCTCACTAGTCTCTCAGTAGAACACTGAGGCCTCACTAGTCTCTCAGTAGAACACTGAGGCCTCACTAGTCGCTCAGTAGAACACTGAGGCATCACTAGTCTCTCAGTAGAACACTGAGGCATCACTAGTCTCTCAGTAGAACACTGAGGCCTCACTAGTCGCTCAGTAGAACACTGAGGCATCACTAGTCGCTCAGTAGAAGACTGAGGCCTCACTAGTCTCTCAGTAGAACACTGAGGCCTCACTAGTCGCTCAGTAGAACACTGAGGCCTCACTAGTCGCTCAGTAGAACACAGAGGCCTCACTAGTCGCTCAGTAGAACACTGAGGCCTCACTAGTCGCTCAGTAGAACACTGAGGCCTCACTAGTCGCTCAGTAGAACACCGAGGCCTCACTAGTCGCTCAGTAGAACACTGAGGCATCACTAGGGATGACCCCCGGACCCCGGTTCTAAACGGGAACCGGTACTATATTAGAAAAGACCAGAGTATTTATAAGCTCCGACGTCATCGGTACTGCTATCGATACTCTAGAGAAATTATTATTATTATTAATATTATTATTTCAAAGTTGCGAACGATCTCTCCTCTCTCTGTCCCTGCACGAGAAGCGAGCAGCAGCGAGCCATTATTATTACACACACTCCTCGCGAGTCGCGATAGTCGTACACACACGGCTACTTGTTAACTTAAGGAAGGTGCTGTCTCCGTGCTGAAGTGAGACACAGACAGCTCTGCCTCTGCATGCACTCGAGTCGTGATGGCGGATAGAGCGAAGCGCTCGAAAGTATGGATATACTTTACAAGAGTCGATGCCGACAACGCATGTTGCCACAAGTGCAACAAAACATTTGCCAGTAAGGGTGGCAATACGAGCAATTTATCAAAACATCTGTTGGCAAAACATGATATTAGTGTGCAGAAATGCGCGTATTCGACTGCCTTGCGCGCAGTGTTCCATCTGCAGCCGGTAAGCCAAGATACGGAGTTGCCTATAGGCTAATAACGAATTATTACAAATAGGCTAATAAACAAAATAATTGTTTAGCTACAAATACTAAAATCTAAAAACGTTTTATAGATCGTCAAGCTGAGGCGTCAGCCACCATGTCCCAGCCCAGTGAGCCCAGGGCCACCACACATCCTCCCTCTACCTCCCTCCGCCACCCAAAGTCCTTTCTCCCTAGCAGCTAGAGGAAGGATGACAGAGGATAGGGTGAACGAGTGTCACAGTTCTGTTAGCCTTTTGCATTTGTTGTTTATTATAAAAAGTCTATAATTCAGAGTCAGACACATTTAAAACATTGTTGCTGCTGAAGAAATTATATTCATTTATTATATTTATTTATAAAGTTATATAAAAGAACATTGCTGCTGCTGTTGCTGAAGAAATTATATTTATTTATAATACTTATTTATAAAGTTGTATAAATAATAAAGCAATGTCGATTCTGTTCTTAATTAATTGTCTTTTTTTCTTGCAAAAATAAAATAAAAAAAAAACGATAAGAGTATCGATAAAGTACCGAACCGTTAAGCAGTATCGATAAGAGTAGTAGTATCGATAAAATCCTAACGATACCCATCCCTAGGCATAACTAGTCGCTCAGTAGAACACTGAGGCATCACTAGTCGCTCAGTAGAACACTGAGGCCTCACTAGTCGCTCAGTAGAACACTGAGGCATCACTAGTCGCTCAGTAGAACACTGAGGCATCACTAGTCACTCAGTAGAACACTGAGGCATCACTAGTCGCTCAGTAGAACACTGAAGCATCACTAGTCGCTCAGTAGAACACTGAGACATCACTAGTCGCTCAGTAGAACACTGAGGCATCACTAGTCACTCAGTAGAACACTGAGGCATCACTAGTCGCTCAGTAGAACACTGAGGCATCACTAGTCGCTCAGTAGAACACTGAGGCATCACTAGTCGCTCAGTAGAACACTGAAGCATCACTAGTCGCTCAGTAGAACACTGAGGCCTCACTAGTCGCTCAGTAGAACACTGAGGCATCACTAGTCGCTCAGTAGAACACTGAGGCATCACTAGTCGCTCAGTAGAACACTGAGACATCACTAGTCTCTCAGTAGAACACTGAGGCATCACTAGTCGCTCAGTAGAACACTGAGGCATCACTAGTCGCTCAGTAGAACACTGAGGCATCACTAGTCGCTCAGTAGAACACTGAGGCATCACTAGTCGCTCAGTAGAACACTGAGGCATCACTAGTCGCTCAGTAGAACACAGGCATCACTAGTCGCTCAGTAGAACACTGAGGCATCACTAGTAGCTCAGTAGAACACTGAGGCCTCACTAGTCACTCAGTAGAAGACTGAGGCCTCACTAGTCGCTCAGTAGAAGACTGAGGCATCACTAGTCGCTCAGTAGAACACTGAGGCATCACTAGTCGCTCAGTAGAAGACTGAGGCCTCACTAGTCGCTCAGTAGAACACTGAGGCCTCACTAGTCGCTCAATAGAACACTGAGGCATCATCACTAGTCGCTCAGTAGAACACTGAGGCATCACTAGTCGCTCAGTAGAACACTGAGGCATCATCACTAGTCGCTCAGTAGAACACTGAGGCATCACTAGTCGCTCAGTAGAACACGAGGCATCACTAGTCGCTCAGTAGAACACTGAGGCATCACTAGTCGCTCAGTAGAACACTGAGGCATCACTAGTCGCTCAGTAGAACACTGAGGCATCACTAGTCGCTCAGTAGAACACTGAGGCATCACTAGTCGCTCAGTAGAACACTGAGGCATCACTAGTCGCTCAGTAGAACACGAGGCATCACTAGTCGCTCAGTAGAACACTGAGGCCTCACTAGTCGCTCAGTAGAACACTGAGGCCTCACTAGTCGCTCAGTAGAACACTGAGGCACCACTAGTCACTCAATAGAACACTGAGGCCTCACTAGTCGCTCAGTAGAACACTGAGGCATCACTAGTCGCTCAGTAGAACACTGAGGCCTCACTAGTCGCTCAGTAGAAGACTGAGGCATCACTAGTCGCTCAGTAGAAGACTGAGGCATCACTAGTCGCTCAGTAGAACACTGAGGCATCACTAGTCACTCAATAGAACACTGAGGCATCACTAGTCGCTTCTGAGTCAGTTAAAAACACAGTATGGATGACCTTCAAAATACAGAACCGTTTTTAGTTTGGCCCTTGTTCTCTTTTCTACAGTGACCTCAAGTGAGTCTGGGGTAAAGTCAATCACTGAGACAGCCTTTCTGATCATCTCATTGATCCTGTTCTTATCGTCTGCAGTGATGCTAACCCCTCCAGCAGAGCACAGCTATAAAGAGGACACAAACTAAAATTCCCTAATAAAAAACATGAAGAAGCTTCTTGCTAATATCAAAAGACCTAAGCTTGACACTAAGAAGAATAGTCTTGACTGAGCCTTTTTGAATACAACCTCACTGTTCTTTTTACAGTTTAATTTACTGTCCATGTAGACACAAAGACATGTGGAAGACTGGGCAATTTATGCTGAGCCTTGATTGTTACTGGAAGGACCTCCTCCTCCTCCTCCTCTTCCTTCTCGTCCTCCTTCTTCCTTCTGAAATCAATTGTTAACTCTTTGGTCTTCCCAACATCCAATTAAAAAGGAAATTGCATATAATAATTCATGCTTTTGTAGGCCAGGTCATTGCCTTGGTTAAGTAGACAGTGTCATACAAAAGTGTTTGGATTTGACAAAGACACCTGACTACATCCATTAGTGTGAATAAAAAGGGGGATAAAACCCTGCCCTGTAGGGGGTCCAGACAGTGTGTTATCAAGCCTGGCAAACTGAGGTTGAGACGAGAGATAAGCTAAGACCCAAGCAATAGTTGTGCTGTGTAGTTTAAAATCCATCAATGACAGACGAGTACCTCTGTATGTGTGTGTGTGTGTGTGTGTGTGTGTGTGTGTGTGTGTGTGTGTGTGTGTGTGTGTGTGTGTGTGTGTGTGTGTGTGTGTGTGTGTGTGTGTGTGTGTGTGTGTACCTGCAGAGCCTGGGCGGTGATGCGTAGCTCCTTCACGGTCTGGTAGTAAGACAGCATGTCAGACAGCTGGCCTTCCGTGTCCAGGGGAGGGAGAGACGACAGGGTCTGTTTCAGCTGCCTGATCTGCTTCTCATGGGCCTGAAAGAGGAGGAGGAAGAAGAGGAGGAGGAGGAAGAGTATGAGGAAGATGAAGATGAGGAGGAGGGGGAAGATGAGGAGGAAGAGGACGAAGAAGAGGAGGAGGAGGAAGATGAGGTAGGCAGAATAGGGCTTTTGTTTGGTCCATTTTATAAGAGGTGCTTTCATTTAATTGACTCCGCACCAGAAACAACACAATATACACAGTAGGAGAGGAGGGCTTGTATCAGTGATTGTGTGATTAATTAAATTTCACCAACAACAAAAATGTTGTTGTTTTTTTAATAATGTTGTATGGAACTTTTGTAACACTGTTGAATTATATTCTAAATAGAACTGGGTAGTGGGACAGGCTACCTGAGTCTCTCTATAGCTGAGACTATTGTATTGTATAGTATTGTATACCTGTGTGTCTCTGTGACTCAAGAGTATTGTATTGTATACCTGTGTGTCTCTGTGACTCAGATTATTGTATTGTATACCTGTGTGTCTCTGTGACTCAAGAGTATTGTATTGTATAGCTGTGTGTCTCTGTGACTCAAGAGTATAGTATTGTATAGTATTGTATACCTGTGTGTCTCTGTGACTCAGAGTATTGTATTGTATACCTGTGTGTCTCTGTGACACTCTGAGAAGCTCCTTCTCATCATGTCAGTGACTCGTAGAGCCTCCACCCGCAGCAGGTTGAGGATCATAGTATAGGTCAGTCTGAACTGGGACTGCAGGGTGGTAGGCTTTCCCTGCAAGGACAAAGTAGGGACGGTGTCACTGAAACCAACAGAGTAGAACCAGGGCTGCCCTCTTATAATATTTGCTCTTAGACTTTCTTTGTTGATTTAGTATGTTTTTTCTCATACTGAATGAGTTATTTCCTGAAAGATGATAAGCACATCTACTAGATTTAGGCGGTCCTTCTGCATTATATAATGTATATAGTAAAGATCCACCAGGATGCTAGGCTACCCCTAGTATAAGATAGGATGCACAAAGTAGTGTTGTCACGATACTGGAATTTCTAACTTTGATAGTAATGTATGTTAACTTATGTGAAACCTACAGTATTCAGATTGAAAATGAATGGATGACAATATTATGGAAAATATGGTTTTCAAAGAGAATAGGATGTACTAGAAACAGCTGTGGAAAGCCTGAAAGAGGAGTTTAGGGACATGAGTTAAAATGTTTATAAAACAAATAAACATATTATCCTGAATTTACTGCAATTCTAACAATTAACTGTTAACTGTTACCCGTTATTGCACAAATTTATTGTTACCTGCTACCTGTTATTGCACAATTTTATTGCACACATTTTTGTATTGGATTCTATTATATGTTGTACCAATTGCACATCGTTGCGGGCAAGACCACCCGCATTTCATTGTATATCCGTATGCCGTGACAAATAAAACTCTTGACTTGACTTGACTTGAATGTCGTGATCATCTATTCTATAGCTGTGAATAACCAGGGTTTTTATATTCTATGATGCATACGTTCATAATAGCATAAAGAACCTTTTTACAACATTACAACATTGAATCTAACAATCACCTTTTCACTTTCCTACTGTAGGCTATCAATAACTGTACCAGATTAGTGCTATGAGGTATTTTGTAATCATATCAAGCAATGTGACATATCATTTACATATATATTTGCTAACCAGTTTAATCACCTGTACATTGTATATTACTATTTCACTTTACTGTTACATTTGCACTCAATAAAGTCCACTTCAATCTGGATTCAGAGCCAATCACAGCACAATTTCAGCCACCACATTGATTACTAAGGATATAATTTTAGCTTTAGATAAAAGGAAACACTGTACTGCTCTCTTTATAGTTAGCCTTGATACAGCATTTGCTTTTAAAACGGTGATCTAGTATTGGCATGGATAGTGGTGCACATAATTGGTTTCAGGATTCTCTATCTTCTAGATGTCAGTGTGTGAAATCAGGTCCTGTTCAATCTGAATTCTTGTCCATAACTAAAGGTGTGCCGCAAGGTTCAGTGTTGGGTCCTGTCCTTTTTTCTATTCATATTAATAATATTGTTTCTTCTTTGAATGACTGTCATGCTCATTTGTATGCAGACAATACTATTGTGTACTGTATCGCTGACACTGTTCAGTTGGACACTGAGAACTTGCAGCTTTCTTTTAATGGTTTTCAGGAAGCTTTTATCAATCTTAAATTAGTCCTCAATTCTAGTAAAACAAAATGTATGCTGTTCTCCAGAGCCAGAAATGTTGATTATGATGAAGTACATATATCTACCGTAAGCGGTTCTAACATTGAGAGAGTCACTGAATATAAATATCTTGGCTTGTGGCTCGATGATAAATCTTAATTTAATTCCATGTGGATATTCTTGCTTCGAAGCTGCGACAGAAAATTGGCTTCCTGTACATAAATCGATCCAGCGTTCTTGTGATTAGCAGAAAGAGGATTGTTGTTGTGATTCATAGGCATGATGCAGCTTCAACTCACTGGACTCTGTCCATCATTCTGCCCTAAGATTTGCACTTTACCTGGACTTGATAACCATTATGTTTACCGTTCATCATGCACTTTAAAATATTCTGTTATATGTACAGTGTTATGTGTTACATGCATGTTGTACTACGGTCTGTGGGAGCTCCCCTGAAATTTCTTTGTATAATTGTGTGCAATGACAATTAAAAGTCTATTCTATATTCTATTTATTACTGATGACAGATATGATATCTGTGTCCTTTTTGAGAAGGTTGGTTGTTTATTTTTAAAGCCCTTGTTGGTAGACTCCCCCCTTACATGACTACACTGTCTTGGAACCTATTGTACACATTCAAATGACTAGTTGGTTCTTATGGGAGTTTGCTCTGAACTAGGGGGGAAAAATGCTTTTTCCTTTGATGCTTCCAACACCAATTTCAATTTGTATACAAATATGTTTTTTCCACCAAGTTGTTCAATAAACTGAAAATGTCAACAAGCACCCATTGATATTTACCAGAAATATAAGTTGGCAGCTCATATTCATGTCAATACCTACTCAGCTTTCTGTGTACGCTGAAGCTAAAGGTGTCGTGTTACTTACTACATATTGGACCATGATGAGGTTTGACCTATTAGTGACTTCACACATACAACTCAGATCTCAGGGAAGTACAGAGAAGCTCTCCCTCTCCAGGGGAAGAATGTGAAAAAGGTGCTGTGGTGACAAGTTCTGCACAAATAACAACCTGTATAGTCATAGGCATGCCTCCACGAGGAGTTTAACCTATTAACTCATTGACCGCCACGCTGTTTTCCCATCTCTACTTAATGGTGCCAGCGTTATTGACCATTTTAGCGATGTTTGCGGACCCATCGTGTGTTCTGTATTATAGCTATGGAGACAATAGTATGGCTCATTTGACAGGCATTGTTCATAGTCCAACACTGTTAATCTCTACATACTGTAGTTTGTGCGCTATTCCATGCTAAACATCACCCCTTTCCAAAATAATCCAGTATTTTTTCCTAGATCGCAAGATATGGCGCGTTATATGCATTATGCCCAAATCGTTCGGGTTTCTCGCCTGAAACTTCAAATCAAAGGTATATACCATATACATATGTGTCTTCACAAAATCATCAAGGGGGGGGGGGGGGGGGGAAACTGCGATTGTTACCAAAAGCATGTTTTAGGTTAAAAAAAATACCAGCAGGTTACCTAAGATAGACCTTACCTCAGTCAGAAGGTACTCCAAAATGAATAAATCCCAGTCGTCCCATGGCGATTGCAATTAATCTTGTATATTGGGCATGGCTACCATACGGGAAAGAATAGGTCTGAGGCACCAAATCTTCCGCCGATTGCTATGTCCTGAGATATTTCATTTTTGGCACTCAAGCGTTGGCTTTCAAAAATGAGATATCTCGTTTTTGGCGCTCAATAAGTTAACAGGCGCCCCCAAAAGTGGCCATTTTAGTGTTCGTTTTTGAGGACTGCATACTTTTTTTGCAAAACAGAATACTATACTTTATACTTATAGCACATGCGCATGGGCCTGGTCTCTTTTGAAAGATAACATTCTGAAGTTTGCGATACAATAAAAGGAAATTCACTTTTAGTGCTAATGAAATAAGAGTAACATACAGTAGGTCTGAACTTGAGTTGTAGAAAAACTTGTTGTAGAGAAACTGTAGTAGTCGCAATATCCAGAAGTAGTATCCAAAGAAATTGGTATGGCTGGGTCCATAGCGTGAAGTCTTGTATAGTACATGTCCAAATTTCATAAAAATACGTTCAGAAATGAGCGATGAGCGATTTTGGTAAAAAGTGAGAACTCCAATGCATTCAGCGGAAATGTCTCTTCCTGTTTTCACTCGTGACTTTTCACCTAGATCCCTGATTTGCTCATCCCCACGTGGGGTATCATTGGAAAGCCACACTCATTGGTTACAACTAGGGATGTCCGATATTATCGGCCTACCGATATTATCGGCCGATATCGGCATTAAAATGTGATATCGGAAAATATCGGTATCGGTTTTCAAAAGATTTTTTTTTTTTTTTTACATTTCTATAACCTTTATTTACCCAGGCAAGCAAGTAAGAACAAATTCTGATTTTATTTATTGTCAAAAGTATGCATAATGTTGTGTTAATTCCACAACAAGAGATATGTAATGTTAATTACCTGAAATGATTCCATTTTTGGGGGGGGGGGGACCCTGCATATATCGGTATCGGTTGATATCGGTATCGGAAATTAAGAGTTGGACAATATCGGTATCGGTAAAAAAGCCAATATCGAGCATCCCTAGTTACAACCCTGTCAGATCATTTTCAAGATCGCCAAATGATTGACGGACCTACTGTAGAGCTCCGGGAGTCACTGGTGGTATTCGAAAAAAATAAAACTGTGCCATGTACTTTGGCGCACGCCTCACATATCGGCATGTAATTCAAGAACCGCTGAACGGATTTTGTCGCCTGAAACGGCAATCGACAGGCAACAAATAGGGCTTTAATTCGATAGAGGTAGATAGAGCCGCTAGAGGTCGCCAAAGTGGTGTTGGGCACCGGTGGGCAAATCGTCCTCAAGAGGGCCCGGGGCCAGTATACTCGTTATTGGCCGCCATGCGTTGAGCGCCAGAAACTAGGTTAACTCGTTTTTATGATCGTTATTTCCTTTATTCGCTATTGCCATTCATAATTCATCCAGCAAGACTCCGGGAGACTCTGGACTCTGTCGGATATTGCAACGGCTCAATACCGCCGCCTGGTGGATTTCGGGCGAGTTGCACTCCACTCTCAACCGGATGGTGCGTTCTGTGCATTGGTGAAAATGTTCCGGGCAGAGCTCTCTTGTTATGTGGATCCAGACAAACACTCTAGTGCATTGGATCGCTTTCGAGACGCAAGAATCAATATGCTTTCTGCGTTTATCGCGTCGTACAAACGGAAAACGGATCTAGCAGATGGAAATCAAATAATTGGAATATTTTTTCTCCACTCATCGGTAGGACTGACCCCTATTAATCGATTAGTCGACGAATCGTTCGAAAGGAGCCGTAGTCGACTGGCCAACCTCTTAGTCGAATATAATATAAAACAATTAAAATAAAAAATTTAAATAATAATTATGTTTTTTTTATCATTTTTTCCAAAAGAAGAGGCCTAGAAGCGTGGCTAACGCTAATGGCACGCATACCGGAGGCTAACTGCCTACGAAAACAGGCACAGAGGCACTGAAAGAGGATTTCACCCATCTAATGAACACACTAGACTAGACAAATATCAAGATGTATCCATCAGTGGACCAATTGCATGCTTTTGCAGAGGACAAGAAGCCTTCAGTCGACTCCTTCAGACATTAAGCACCCCCCACAGCCCAAATGGAATGATAAAAAAAAATTAAAAATAAAATAAATAAAAGTTTTAAAATATTATATATATATATATATATATATTTTAAGTCGACCAAAGTCGACTAACGGCAAATTTTGGCCAATCCTAGTCGACCATCCAAATCCTTAGTCGGGGACAGCCCTACTCATCGGCCACAGGTAAGAGGAATCTAACGTTAATTCCAGCTCGATTGTCCATTTATTTCATTGCAATCCATCTGATCAACGTATGATGTCGTACTAAAGAAAGCCGTTACTGACAATCAAGGAATCATAAACGACCCCCCCCCCCCTTTCCTTCACGCATGATGGAGCATAATGTATACCGATCATATGCATTTGAATTTTTTAATATAGCGTGTATAGGAACGAAACGCCAATCGATTATGTATAATATGCATCGGGGCCTATAACTCGCGTTCTAGGAATTACTGCAAATCACTCTAAAAACATACTTATATTCATGACGGTATTAACACGACAATGTATGAATGGAAAAATATAACGTTCCCACACACGGAACGATAGATACCCGATGTTGAATGGGCCATAGTAATGTCGATATAGCTATAATATTCAAAAAGTTATAGCCCTGCAAAGAAGGTGAGCGACTCCATAGGCTTACAGCACTGGCAGTGAGAGGTATAAGATGGGCAAAATGCGTGGCAGACAATGTGTTAAGAGGTTAAAAAACAAACACGTTTTTGAGTGGAGGAGGGGACCTTTAAACTCACCCAGGACATCCCGCCTCTCACACTACTCACCAGCATCATAACATGCAGGTCTCCCATGGCGTGAACCCCGGCCTTACAGAGGATGATGACGGTGCCGGTGGCGTCCAGACCTCTCCTGCCCGCCCTGCCGGCCATCTGGATATACTCACCTGGTATGAGAGTGATAAAAGCACGCAGGCAGGATAAGGGAGAGGACCAAGCAGACACAGGGACATTAGTCAGACGGCACACGCAGGGAGCCCCGTAAAAGAAAACACATAAACATACCATGTCTATTTTCTCTCCACTGCTTAAGAGAGGAAATTATGCACTATGAGTGTGATGCATAATATAAAGACACAGACAGTCCTTCTCACTGTCTTTATTGCTACCACTTTCTAAGATTAGATAGATGGATGGAGCATTTTTATAGTTGCTACCACTTTCTGAGATTGGACAGAAATACAAATAGATACAGACACACAGAGACAGAGAGACAGAGAGACAGAGAGACAGAGAGACAGAGAGACAGAGAGATAGATAGATAGATAGATAGATAGATAGATAGATAGATAGATAGATAGATAGATAGATAGATAGATAGATAGATACCGTAATTCCTCTAATAGTAACCCCGGCTTGTATTTGTTTCAACTGTAGCGGATACCAGGCTTGTATTAGGAGGAGGCATGTATAAGAGAGAGGCCTATATTTCAAATTTTCAAACAGATCATAATGAATAAATCAACATTTTGTGTCAGTTTGAACCCAGTCAAATGTACTGGGTTCATTTATTGAAACCAAGTACTGTATGAAATACGGTAGTATACAGTGCAATTACCGGTGGTCAAAAAAAGTTAAATAAAGTAAAATAGTGCAATCACAATACTGGTATAATAATAACTTCGTTTTATACAATTCTGAGGTAGGCTTACTCTCTTGGTAAACATTAACACCATACCATTATATGGTATTTATTGCACAGCCAGGCCAGCATATAACAACAATAACAAAATATATTGCCTATGGTAAATCCGTTGAGGGAAATACCGTAATTCCTCTAATATACATGAAACCCGGCTTGTATTAGGAGGCCGGCTTATAATTGCTTAGCTCAACAGCGCACCCGGTCATTAATAGAGACCCGGTTTTTAATTGAATACCGGTTACTATTAGAGGAATTACGGTAGATAGATAGATAGATAGATAGATAGATAGATAGATAGATAGATAGATAGATAGATAGATAGATAGATAGATAGATAGATAGATAGAGACGTTCAGGCAGACCGATACATATATACAGACAGACAGACTAAATGTCCTTAGTGGAGGACAGGCCTAAGGAGACGCCTACCAGGCAGTAGGTTCCTGAAACCTGTTCCGTCATGCTTCCTGATGCTGTCAAACACCACTGTCCTGGCAGGCATGTTCACTCCCATAGCGAACGTCTCGGTGGCAAACAGCACCTGAAGGAGACGTAAACGCTAGTTAGGACCTCTGGTGAGAAGCTGTTGACCTCGAATTTAAAAGGGGAAGTACACCCCCCCCCCCCCCCCAAGTTAAGAATTCATACATGTTACGGTCTAAGTCCGTTCAAAAGACAAACAACTCTCTCCCTGTTCCAAAAACGAGAGTGCTAAAACTCACTTTGATGTCATCAAATATAATGTCTGGAGCTGCTCCGTAGACAATGAATTGGGAAAGATGTTATATAGGGGATACTGTGTCTGTGTATACCAGGGGTCGGCAACCTGCGGCCTCGAGGCCGCATGCGGCTCTTTAGCCAATCAGCTGCGGCTCCCTGGCCAAAAAAAAAAAAATGTAAACCTTTTTTTTTTTTGAGATCGATGTCATACTGTGACACTGAAATGAAAAAATATTTCATCAACTAAGATATTTAGTCAACAAAAGGCTTACCTGTATGCCTGATATGTGGTGCGAAATTTGCGAACAACGAAAAATGTACTTTTTATTTTATAGATTTTCCACAAATAAGGGAAGGACTCTAATAGAGCTGCATAGTTCAGGGTTTTATTTCAAAGTAGGTCTACAGATGCCAATGTTTTTTCTCCTTTTCTGTGTTTTATTTCAAAGTAGGTCTACACATGGTATTCTTTTTTCAAAGTGGACTACTTTCTATTTGATAAATGTTCCACAAATAAGGGAAGGACTCAAACTCCCGCCTACCTCTGGTCAAAAAAAATCTAACCGTGACTAACCTTACTGTCATGCACTTGTCCTAATAAACTAACCTACACTGTAACATGCAACACTTTGATAAACATTGTTACTCAGCTGATAGAGTTGTACCCTTCTTGCTGTCTTGTCGTACAGAACTTGTAAGTCGCTTTGGATAAAAGCGTCAGCTAAATGACTAAATGTAAATGTAAATGTAAAATATACCTGAATAGTTCAGGGTTTTATTTCAAAGTCTGTCTACAGACACCAGTGTTTTGTCTCCTCTTCTGTGTTTTATTAAAAAATAGGTCTACACAGCCAGTATTTTTTCTCCTCTTCATAAGAGTTTGAGGTTTTCCTTTGTTATAACAGGTAAAAACAGCAATTAAAAAGTCAAAATATTTCTTTTTGTTGCTTTATAATCCCATTAATGCAACAAACTGTGTGCTATAAGTATAAAGTATAATAAATCGCAAATGACTTTGGGTATGCAATTGTCAGGCGTTTTATGCTAAATGTGGGGTATGCTTGGGGATATATAAAACATTATACACTGTTATCTTCATTTTAAGGGTAAATAGGTTGTGCGGCTCCCTGATCATTTTATTTTGTGGGACGGGGGAAAAGTGGCTCTTTTGATCGTAAAGGTTGCTGACCCCTGGTGTATACAATGTCCCATTCCTTGTCTATGGAATGCCTCCAGACTTTCTATCTAATGGCATCATGAGTTTTGAGTCTTTTGAGTTTGAGTTCTGGCTTCACGAGAGGAGCTCATGTTCACAAAATATTGATTCCCCTTTAAGGGAAACAGAGAGGAAGCACTAGAAAGCATCTACATTACAGCAGCGTACCATCCTCGGTTTCCACAAGACTCACCTTCACTAGCCCTCGTGAGAAGAGCATCTCCGTGACCTCCTTGAGGATTGGCAGAATGCCACTGTGGTGGACGGCTATCCCCCTCTTCAGCAGGTCCCGCATCAACAGGATCTGTGTGTGTGAGTGTGTGGGTGTGTGAGTGAGTGAGTGAGTGAGTGAGTGAGTGAGTGAGTGAGTGAGTGAGTGAGTGAGTGAGTGAGTGAGTGAGTGAGTGAGTGAGTGAGTGAGAGAGAGAGAGGTTGGAGAGACAAGAGCACTTAGCCATAGATGACTCAAGAGTGAGACTGTAAAATAAAGGCACGCTCCCTGCAGAGTGTACGATAATTTCTAGTGCACTATGAGAGACTGTAGACTAGAGAACCTCGCTAACATGCCAGGCATCCTTCTGCGTGAGTGTCAAACTGAAACATTTATTCACATTGTGTTCCTAAGCAACATCGCTTTTGTCATTCCACTTCCAATGACTGTGTAATACTTTAGTTTAGATGTTAGTTCTGGAGCTCCCAGGAACCGTTGCTTGGGTTTTCTCTAAAGATACCCCCCTAACCTGGGGCAGCTGTCGGTCTCCTCCTCGGAGGCGACTCAGGCTCTTCTGGAAGAAGGAGTGGATCTCGGCCTTCTCCACAGAGCTGGTCAGGTCCATGGAGGACAGTGAGCGGGCGTTGTCATCGCAGCGTGTCCGCGAGAAGGTGAACGCCACCACGGGCGTCTGCTGTCGCTGCGACAGGAAGTGGAGGAGGGACAGCCACACCGCCCGGTCCTGGAGGGCAAGATGGAGAGAGGCACGAGAGGACGGAGGGGTGGAGAAGAAAAAGGGAAAGAAAGAATGACAGAGGGAGGATAAGATGGATGGACTTGAAGGGATACTTTTGGGAAAAAAATAAAATGTATCCATTTCCCTTAAATGGCTTCTTAAGCCTTTCACATTGAAACCATTCGCCTTATTCACTTCGCCGCCATATTGGGTCGACTTTGATGCAGTGGGGGGTACGGATGCGGAAGTGCGAATTCAGTTCAATTAAACATTAAAAACGTCATTATAAAAATGCTACTTCAAGAACCAGAATAGTCAAAACAGGCAGAATAGCTGTTGTGTGATGGCATGTACAATAATACTGTATATACCATATATATGTATTTATTCTCACCGCATATTATACCTTTTTTTTTTATCCACTTTTTCTCCCATTTTCTATTTTTCTCCCATCCCAATTTTCATATCGTCCAATTCAACACTCCCCTGTCTTTGAACGTTGTTTCTTGCCTCCAACAAGCCGGCTGCAATGTGGACTAAGTCATACATAGCACGAGTCCCCTCCGATACTCGAGGTAACAGCCGTTGCATCTTTTCACCTGCGCGGCTCGATCTTTCAGCGTCGGGGGTCTGGGCTTTGGAGGGGGCCCGCCCCCGTCGCTTCTTGATTCTACTGCGCAGGCGCACCAACCGACCTGTAAGAGTCGCTGTCCACAACGCCTGATCCCCACCCTTCAGTTTCCCTCCCCGTAATACGGCCAATGTGTATTACTGTGGACGACCAGCTAAACTGAAAGCAATGTGAAGAGCGGGGCTCAAACAGGAGGCGTCCTGTTCGAGCCTAGTCTCCAGCATTCGTTGCGTGTACCTTGCCCACTGCGCCACGTAGCCGCCCCACCGCATATTATACCTATCCTCACCTGTCTGTAGTACTTACCTTACCTGCACATAGCCTTTATCTGTACATATCCTACTTTTTTGTCGATAAAATGCCTATAGCAAGTAGCGTGAAAACCAGCATCTCCAGGAACATTGGCAAACTCGATCTCTAAACAATGTCTGTAATCTGTATGTATCCGCAATGATACGATTCTCGCCTGGCAATTTAAGCCACCGCTCAACGCAGTTTCTATATCTATCCCACGTGTCTGTGTAAAATCTTGTACACTTTCTTTCTGAACGGACGTGAGATGCATATAACATTGTTTATATATAAAAGAAAGAAAAATAAACCTTTTTGCGAACTTTAGAAGGTGGTTTTTGTCCATTTTCGTCCTTGTCGATATGTACTCCTTCTCCGTTGATTCCATTATGTACTACTGTTTACACAAATTTGTTGTTGTCGGGTAACCTGGCAACAAAGCGGCTGCTATTGGTCGAGCGCAAGACACGCGACAGAACTCGCACCAATTACATCAAATATAACTACGCGATGACAAAGTATCCGTTCGCGAGGAAAGATCTAGTCCCGACGTTAAAATTATAATTGCGCAAAACTGGGTAGATTCTAAATGGAGAACTTTTTATTCCTAAATCTACACCAATAGATCTTTCACCCAGACTGAAAATTGCATAGTCCCCCGAGGTGGGAACGTTTAAATAACATTTAAAATGTCATGTTCCTTTAAAGGGGAACACCACTAAATTTTTTTATTAAAATGTGTTATTTCCATGGCCTAAGACATGGCCTTTATACTTGATGACATCACAAGTTTGAGTTTTACCACTCTCTCGTTTTTGGATTTGGGAGAGAGTTGCTCATTTTCACTAATATTATTGTCCGGTCTTAGACCAGAGAAATAACATGAATTCTGAAATTGGGGAGTAGTTCCCTTTTAAGAGTATGGTAGCAGAAAGGTTAATGATAGAAGGAAAGGGTAACACATAGTAAGAGAGAGGGAGCAGAGCACCTGGCTGGATGACGTGTTCTGAGAAGTGTTCCTTGTGCCAAATGACTGGGCGTGTTTGCTGGTGCGTTCTTTCTTGGCATCGCCAGCTGCATAGTACCTGAATAACAAATACACCAACCGTCTCTATCAGAAATGATCACGTTAAAAGGAACATGACAACATTATGGGAAATGGGTGAAGATAGATACTGTACCAATTTCCTCTCTGTGCTTTCAGTAGAAAGCAGATATGGATTAATTTGTGCTAAGCTAGGCTAGCTTGCAGTTGAATAGCTTTCTATCGAATGCACAGAGAGGACATTGCTATCCATCTTCTTGTCTGACTCTGGAGAAGACGGTAAGCGCATTTCCCATAATGTTGACGTGTTCCTTTAAGTAACCACCCTGTATATCAAATTATCACATAGTAGTATTTATGACATCCAGTTCCGGACCAAATTCATGCGTGTACCCTTTTGTGAGGAAGTTGCCTGTAGCGTCCAGCAATAGGAACATCTCTTTCTGTGTCTTCGTGCTGTTGCCCGTGTACAGATAGTGTTCCAGAGGGACGGGCCTCTTCACTGTGCTGATCACATAAATGTGTTTTTTTTTTATACGTCTGGAGAGGAGAGGAGAAGAGAAGAGAAGAGAAGAGAAGAGAAGAGAAGAGAAGAGAAGAGAAGAGAAGAGAAGAGAAGAGAAGAGAATATTAATAAAAACCAAATATATATATAGCACATACTGTGGTTGAGGATTACAGCGCAATTACATGTATACAGAATCTATCTATCTCACTACTGATCCACACATGAGTTTAAAAAACAGATTGTGACTTTTCCTCTCATCACTAAACCTGTTGCATTTCCCATGACATGATGAGACTGAGCAGCAGGGGGCAGCACTGGGTTTACCTACCCGATCCACTCACTGAACTCCAGCGCGTTGGGCACAGTGGCGCTGAGCAGAATGATACTGACATGGTCGGGAAGCATGATCAGCACCTCCTCCCACACCACTCCTCTCTTGAAGGAGAGAGGAGAAAAAGGAGGAGGGGGGAGAGGAGAAAAAGGGAGGAGTCATTGACTTTCAAACCAAAGAGTTGTATAAAAGCTTTTCACGTGACTCAGGCTGACGTTACCTCAGCATAAAGAGTTGTAATAAAGGCTTTTCTTCTTTTTTTTTTTTTATCTACTTTTTCTCCCCATTTTCTATTTTTCTCCCATCCCAATTTGGTATTATCCAATTCTTCCCTCCCCTGTCTCGAACGTTGGTAGACCATGCCTCCCACTGGTCGGCTGCAATGTGGACGAAGCCTTGCATCACGTGTCCCCTCCGGTACACGAGGAGGCAGCCGTCGCATCTTTTCACCTGTACAGCGCGATCTCTCAGTGGCGAGGAGTAACGCGTGGGAGGCTCACGCTGCCCCAGATACTTCCTGATTCTGCTGTACAGGCGCACCAACCGACCTGTAGGAGTCGCTGTCCACAAAGTCCGATCCCCACCCACCGGCTTTCCCACCCCCTAATACTGCCAATTGTATTAGTATGAACAACCAGCCAAGCCGGAAGCAACGCCAAGAGCTGGGCTCGAACCCAGCATCTCCTGCGTTAGTGGCGAGCGCCTTGCCCACTGTGCCACTTAGCCGCCCTAATAAAGGCTTTTCATGTGACTCAGGCTGACATTACCTCAGCATAAAGAGTTGTATATAAAGGCTTTTCACGTGACTCAGGGTGACATTACCTCAGCATCGTTAATGTAGTGCACCTCGTCAAAGATCACCCACTCCAAGTCTCTGATGACCTCGGAGCCGTTATAAAGCATGGACCTGAGAGAAGAGAGTCATTCAGTCTAGTGCGTCATTCTAATGTGTTATACAGGTGCAGCTCAATACATTTGAATATTGTGGAAAAGTCTATATATTTCACTGTATTGATGCAGTAATTTGTGCAAAAGGAGCCCCAACCAAGTACTGAGTGAACATACATGAACATACTTTTCAGAAGGCCGACATTTCTATATTACATTTTATTTTTTTGGTCTTATATGTAATATTCAAACAAGACCAGACCTTATGAACATGCATGGGCCAGCTTAGTGCCAGCCCCACAGCCCCCAAACAACTAGGGACTCGTTGCGAGCAGCAGTGAGCAGGACACGTTCGACAATCGCGATCGCCTAGAGCAGGGGTGGCCAACCCGCGGCTCGCGAGCCGCATGCGGCTCTTTGCCCGTCAATGTGCGGCTCTTCCACGTTCATAAGGACGTAGAATAAACATTTACAATTTTTTTTTAAATGGTCCATTTGCATGTTCTTGGTATCTGAATCTAGGGACATATATGGATCAGTGTCATAAATAGTGTGTCTGTTACTAGGCTTGAGTAAATTGTAATGAACCAAAGGAGAATATCAATTCTATTTAAAAAAAAAATTATCTTTGACTGTAAATAACACCATGCTAAAATTGACCAGACCTGAAAAATCTAAGCAAATGAATAAAGGGAAGATGATTAAACAGAAGGTTTTGTAGATACAGTACTGAATTCTGCCATCTTTTTTATAATGTAAATTTCTCCACCATTTTTCATCATATTGCAACACCGTTTTTTGCAAGACGTTCACAGAAAGGTAGAGAAACTAACTGCATTCTGTTTTATGGAAATAACGTTCAGGCTTGTGGGAGATAATCCCAAAAAATAAGAGAAATTAAAAAGTAAATCCAGAAGTCAGATGATTGACAGGGGCTGGTGTGAGCTGGGTAGGGTAGTTTTTCGAAATTTGAAAGCCCTGAGTCTCTTCCTTCAAAAGACTACACTCACTTTTGGCTGTGCCACTTCCTCCTGTCAATATGCGCCGGTTTCCGACTCAATGCCCTGAGATTTCTATAATCTTATATTTCACTAATAACAGTTAAAATAATTGGTAAACAAACATAATGCTGAAAATATACACTTTTACTGTATATCTCGGGCTTAAGAGGTTAACCCTGTGAGGCCCAAATTAAAAAGAAATTAGCAACTTCAGAGGCCAGAGGGTGGGACATATAAACACATTTACTATCAATCAAATAGCATTGTGAGGCTGAACAACAGGACCAATTGACTATACATGTGCTTAAAGGGGAACTATCTTATAAATGGCTTTTTTCAGTGTTTACCATTGTTTCTTAGCTATGTGGACATATGTCTCTAATTCTCATATTGGCGAATTCTTCCAATTCTCCTCTCACAATATTCACCCTCACTGAACTGAGTCATCTGAAAATGTGCATATCTGTGATGTCAGAGATTTCTCAGCTGCATAATAATGTGGCAGTTGATGTGGCAGTTGGCACCAGGCCACACAGTGGTTGGAGCCCAGCCTCAAAACGGCTTAAGATCTTGAGGTAGAAAAATGCGGTTTTTAGTACTTGATTAGAAATACAAAACAATGCATTTTTTTTTAAAAAAACCTAGGTGTTCCATAGACTCACAGGAATTGTGTAAAAGTGCCCAAATAGTGAAAGAAATAGTAAATAGTAGTATAATAGTTAATAGTTCCCCTTTAACATTTTTTAAATAAACATTATTTTTTAAATGGCTAAAAGTGATTTTGTAATTTTGCAACCGTGGGTCTCACAGGGTACTTTTAACCCTGTGAGGCCCAAATAAAAAAGACATTAGCAACTTCAGAGGCCAGAGGGTGAGACCTATAAACACATGAAGGGTGCCGTGACTGAAAAAAAAGGTTGAGAAACGCTGGTATATGGTGTGGCTCTTTGTGGTACCACAGTCATTTTTTTGTGGCTCTTAGTCTCTGACTGGTTGGCCACCCCTGGCCTAGAGCGAACTATTGGATATTATGAAAAAGACTAAATGGATTATATGGATGATGATTATGGACGATAAGGTGCATTTCCACCAGACTATGTTGGACTCAGCACTACTGGTAAAACGTAAAAAAAACTATAATCAAACCGACCGATGCGGAAACCTATTCGGCTCCGTCTATAGTCTGGCCCGAGCAGATGAAGAAGATGGATGAGGGCTACCTAACGTTATATGTATTGATCCTGACACTTTTGGACTCTAAGTGAGAAATGGAGTACCTCTGATGATCGCAGAGTCGGATAAACGACCCCCCCCCCCCCCCCCCCGGCTTTGTGAAGAAACAAGGTCATGTGTTTACCTTTGACCTGGCAATAATATAGGTTTCAAGCGAGCAGCCGCAAGATTTGCGCATACGCTGCACAAAACACACTTTATCTCACGATCTAGAAAACCAGCCTGGATTATTTTTAAACTGGGCAATGTTTATCTTGGGAACGAACGAGGGTATGTAGAAACAAACTCTTTTTTTACATGTTGGACTATAAATAGTGTCTGTCAAATGAGCCATACTATTGTCTCCATAGCTATAATATAGAATATACTCCGCAAAGATCGTGAAATATTGTGAAAATGGTCCAAAAAAAGCTGGTGCCAGGCAATACAGATGGGGAAAGGGCGTGGCGCTCAATGAGTTAAGCAACGCTATCAATACCTCAAAATCTCAGTGGTCATGATGAGACATGAAGAGTCAGGACTGATCTGGACGTCACCCGTCAGGAGCCCCACATCCCCAAAGGTGGCCTTGAAGTCCCTGAACTTCTGATTGGACAGAGCCTTGATGGGGGAGGTGTAGATGGTCCTACATAATCAGATAGAAAGTTGACATCACAATCTGGCATATAATAGGTGGTTATGCAGTAGACAGTGGAGCAGCGGTGGCCTAATGTTTAGGAGGGCTTGTGACCAGGTGGTTGCCGGTTTGATCCCAGAGACCGACAGGAGAAATCTAGGGGAAGTGAATGAATATTACAACCACTGAAGTGCCCTTGAGCGAGGCACTTAGCACCCAGCTGCTCCAGTGTAAGACTGGGGCTATACTGGACAGCTCCCCGGTGTAAATGTATGCAATTGTGTGAGTGAAACATGGCATGCTCAGCGAAACAATCATGGATAAAATAAATAAAGGTTTAAACTTTTGGTATAATGATTGATTCATAATTCTTAATTGTCAGAATTCAGTTTAACATTACAGATTACACCCATATCTGAGGTATTCAATAAAAAGACAGACACACCTGGTCATGTGTTTCTGAGAGAGAGCGATGGCGTATTCTGCCACCACGGTCTTTCCGGCGGAGGTGTGTGCTGCTACAAACACAGACTCGTGAGCCTCCAGCCTCAACACAGCCTGCTTCTGGAACACATCCAGCTCAAAGGGCCACTAGGAGAGAAACATAATGCATTACACTGTTACTGGATACAGCATGCCGAGGGAATCCCTGTGGGAAATCAACCCAATAAACTACTATCTTATTGTCTTGCACTTGCAGTATGCCTCTAATTTTCGACTTCTCTCCATTATCAGAGATTGCTGGGTAGTGTTCGCCAATGTTACTGTATTCTCTATTACAGTTTTGCATGTACAGTGGTACAGTGTCCCCCACCCACCCCTCCTACCCAACCCCCCCCCCCCCCCCACTCCTACCCAACCTCCCCCCCCCACTCCTATTCAACCTCCCCCCACCCAACCACCTCCAACGTACAGTCCCCCCCACCCCCCCCCCACCTACCCAACCTCCTCCAATGTACAGTTTCTACGTCAAATGTATTTTTTTTTATCCACTTTTTCTCCCATTTTTCTATATTTTCTCCCATCCCAATTTCGTATCATCCAATTCAACCCTCCCCTGTCACGGACGCTGTTTCTTGCCTCCCACAAGCCGGCTGCAATGTGGACTAAGTCATACATAGCACAAGTCCCCTCCGGTACTTGAGGTAACAGCAGTCGCATCTTTTCACCTGCGCAGCTCGATCTCTCAGTGGCGAGGAGTAACACGTGGGAGGCTCACGCTGCCCCCGACACTTCCTGATTCTACTGCGCAGGCGCACCAACCGACCTGTAGGAGTCGCTGTCCACAACGCCTGATCCCCACCCATCAGTTTCCCACCCCCTAATATGGCCAATGTGTATTAGTACGGACGACCAGCTAAACTGAAAGCAAATGTTGAGCGCTGGGCTCGAACTGACGAGCCCAGCGTTTCCAGCATTTCGTGGCGAGCGCCTTGCCCACTACGCCACGTAGCTGCCTTCTACGTCAAATGTATATACTTTTTTTTCTGGACTCTTTTCGTATCACAAACAGTACTGTATTTGCAAATCTGGTATGTCATAAATGTATAGATGTAGCAGTACTGTCTATCTGTCTGTCATGTATGTCATATTATGTTACGATAAATTGAAAATGGGGGACCCTGATGTAAACAAGACAAAAGTCTTTCTCTGGTCTGCATCCCCTTAACAATTGTATGTATTGAGCTGTACTGTACTGTACCCATTCTATCTGTTAATAAAGTTTTCATTCATTCATCATTCATTCACCAGAGATTAAGAGAACTGCTGGATAGTGTTCGCCAACGCTACTGTATTCTCTATTACCAGATATTAAGAGAACTGCTGGATAGTATATGTTCGCCAACGTTACTGTATTCTCTATTACCAGAGATTAAGAGAACTGCTGGATAGTATATGTTCGCTAACGTTACTGTATTCTCTATTACCAGAGATTAAGATAACTGCTGGATAGTATAAATTCACCAACATTACTGTATTCTCTATTACCAGCCATTCAAATTCACAAGTGGAACTTTCGCTTTCAGTTTCTATTCTGCTCCCAATTGATGCTTGGATTCGGGAATGGCTTGTAGTACCAAGAACCTTGGTGTTGTCCTCGACGACCAGTTGAACTTCTCTGCTCACATCGCAGCAACAACCAGAACCTGCAGATTCCTCCTGAGCAACGTCAGAAGGATCCGCCCCTTCCTGACAAAAGAAGCCACCCAACTCCTCGTCCAATCAACAGTCATCTCCCGCCTCGACTACTGCAACGCACTGCTTGGTGGCTTCCCGGCCACTGCCACCAAGCCTCTTCAACTCATTCAGAACGCAGTCACCTACTCCTATCCAAGCTCCGGGAGGGTCATCAAAGAGAAGTCGCCTATTCTCAGTCCTTGCCCCACAATGGTGGAATGAACTACCCACTCCAGTTAGGACAGCCGAAACCCGTCCAATCTTTTGCCGTCGACTAAAGACGCACTTCTTCAACCATTATCTGAAATAATAAAAAATAATAAAAAGAAAAAAAGAGGCGGCTAAGTGGCGCAGTGGGCAAGGCGCTCGCCACTAGTGCAGGAGATGCTGGGTTCGAGCCCATTGCTACCAGCTTGGCTGGTTGTTCATACTAACACAATTGGCAGTGTTAGGGGTGGGAAAGCTGGTGGGTGGGTCCTGGTCGTTGTAAACAGCGACTCCTACAGTTCGGTCGGGGCGCCTGCTCAGCGAGGAAAGGATCTAAGGGGGGTAGTGTGATCCTTCCACACGTTACACCCTCTCAGTGAGAGTCCGCGCTGCCAGGTGAAAAGAAGCGGTTGATTGGCTACACATGTGTCGGAGGAAGCATGTGATAGCCTCCACTCTCCCAGACCGACCGTAGGGGGTAGGTGTGCAGCGACCAGGAAGGGGATTGGGAATTGGCATAACGACTAACATTGGGATGGGAGAAAAACGGAGGAAAAAGGAGGGGGGAAAAGATAAAAAAAATCGAACCCTAACTAACCTTACTGTCATGCACTTGTCCTAATAAACTAACCTACACTGTAGCACTCAACACTTTGATGAACATTGTTACTCAGCTGAGAGTTGTACCCTTCCTGATGACTTGTCGTACAGAACTTGTAAGTCGCTTTGGATAAAAGCGTCAGCTAAATGACTAAATGTAAATGTAGTAGAGAAATACTTATAGGTTTTCACAAAGGTGAGTTACCTACATGCCTAGTGACTTCCAAACAACTTTCAAGTCTCACTGGGAACTTGTTCAACATCAATGGCAGCGTGAATAGCGTTTAGTAAGGTAGGCTGAGATCTGCTAAAACACACACCGTATACACCTATGAACACAACATCAGTTAAAGACGAGTGACAATCTCCGGTAATGGAGAGAAGTAAAAATGTAACCGGTATGGTCCTTTAAAGGTAGAATCTGTGATGTCGTCAAACAGCGATAGGGGGATAGGGAAGGGGTTGCTACTCCTGGCCGCACGTTAGGCTCTGCCAAGAGGGGTCTGGAGAAATTCACCTTATAATAAGTTACTAAACTGCAACCCACATGTCAGTCAGGCCAAAACAAAGAATGTCAACAAAGCGCAATATGGAGGGGGGCTCTTTTGCCTAGAGGTCACTGTTTGATGCCATTACAGATTCTACCTTTAAGTGGAATAAATATTTTATATATATATATATATACACACACACACACACACACACACACACACACACACACACACACACTGTATAGAGACTCACTGGAAAACCAATAGACTTCTCACACGTTCACGTCATTATGACATCAAGCCCCGGACGGTGCATATTTGTAACCGCCTAGGGCAGAAATGAACGGCCTTTTCCTTTGTAAGGTTAATGGGAAAATGGGCCACATTGCTAACCCTGAATGACCGGATGTTGCAGAAAATACACTGACGCTGGTGACGTCGGGTGACTTGATCTGTAATGCTAAGCTAGTTTTGGCTAGTATTGAGTTTTCCTTTTTTTTTTTTTTTTTTTTTACTGCCAAATTCTAAACCCCCCGCCTTATCAGAGAGAGAAATGTACATTAGAAGGCTTTGTTCGTGGGACCACAGTTGCATGAACCACAGACGAAGCTAGGAGACGATCTATCAATAGTCAACTAGTTTTCCTATAGCTGCAGCAAAGACTGGAGAATCGAGAGCAGCCAGAAAAGACATCACCCGTGAGAGGTCTATACATTTGGGAATGCTTGAGACTGATGACAGACAGCCATGACAGAATAGACCTCATCTGTCAGTACCTTGAAGGCGGGGTTGGGGATACGTTTATAAAAGTCATCACAAGGGGCGGTGATGTCCACATGGACGGCCCACTTCTTGTTCTCCTCTGGAACCTCTGCTGGTTTAGATGTCCCTTCTTTGACCTTCTCTGATGTAGAGGGAGACGCCACGACCTCCTGGAGATGGGGGAAGACAACAACCTTTCAGTATCCAATCGCAAAAACACATCCCTCGTTCCTATGGTTGGAAGTAAAAATACTTTATTGATTCATTAGATGTAAAAGAAAAAATTGGCATTGATGTTTCAGCAACAAGTCTTTTATTAGAATGCATGGAAGATGAAGGCCTTGTTGTACTCCGTTTTTTTCAAGTTTAGTTAGACTCCGTCTTTCTGACTTCTTGTCTAAAATCTATTTACACGTTTTTATGTAATTATTAATAAAGTATTCTAGTTTTTAACTATAAGAATGAGTGATGTGTTTCTGTTTTTCTTTTCTTTTACTCCATTATCGTTTTTGGCAGAACCTCGTTAACTAATTGGTTTTGGAAACTGTCTCCTCTAATCTACTTGAATCACACATGGGGAAGCAAAAACACCACACTTGTCTATGATGACTACTGTAGACAAGAGATGGCAAGAGATCACATGAATCAAAACAATAGCCCGTATGAAACTAAGGTATATATTGATTCGGATCACTACCTTGATGCCCAGGTCTTCCAAGCTGTTTGTTCTGGGGAGTTTGGGAGCATCTTCACCTCCTTTGTCCTTCTCCTCCGCCTCAGGTTGCAAGTTCATGATGTCATCAAAGGTGGACAGGAGGGACATGAGGTTCACCTCTGCCTTCGCCGATTCGCCACCTTGGAAGAAATATTGATGAAAAGGGGAAAGGTAAAAGTTTGCTGCAATTGAATGCAAGCTGCAAGACAATATGCGTAGAGCGATAGATGATATCTATACCAACCTTTGTCGCTGAAGTCCATCCCAGTTTTAAGTCCAGGAGGAGCTTTGAGTAGACCTGTGGGGAGGAATAGCTAATATAATCAAATACAGAACATCTGCAAAAAGAATCAGTCCAGAACAAAAGATCCAACATACCATTTACAAAGTCTATGTCCTCCTCCAGGTCGCTTTTCTTCTTGATTTGCTCCAGAGTGAGTTCCTCCATACCTCCTGTGAGAGATGGGCGGGGAAAAGAGATAATCACAATCGATACTGGCAATTTTTCATAATTTCTAATATTGCTGATGAAAGCTGCTCATATATATATTGTGGCAGACCGGCTGGCGTGGTAATAGACGGACGCTATGTGTCGGCCAAGGTACTAGGGCATATGCCCATATTAGGGGTTCCGGAGAGACTCCCGCCCGTGCAGAGCACATCAGCACAGATGCAGCGCACCTGTGCCAGACGCGCCAGAGACAGATGAGCGCAATCACCTGTCAATCAAAGTAGCATACAAAATGGAGACTGAGACACAGAAGCATTGGAGTAGCTGAGGCGAAACCATATGGAAGGAGAGGACGTGAGTAAAGAGAAGAGAAGAGGAAACGAAGAGGACCCTGCTGTGTGCTGTAACCGACCGTCTGAGAACCCGCATGTGTATCGACCCCTGTCTGACGTCTCTTCTCCCGGATCAGCCCACGCCCATATGAGAATCGCTCTATGTGTACCGGACCCCGCTAACGGACCAAGACGATTCTATTGTATTACGGACTGGCTGACAATTACCCTAACCTCTCCTTTTCCCCTAAAAAGTAATAAAACTGCTGTTAAACGTGCTTCTACCTTGTGCCGTGTGGGTTTTGTTAATTCCAATCTGGTGACCAAAACTCAAGAGCTGTGCGACTGGATGTTTTCCCTTGTCGCACTGGTGCTCTCAGCTCCCAGCAGGTCCGTCTGTCTGTGTGTATGTGTGTGTGTTTAGCGTCTTTTTCCCCGTGGCCATGTGCGTTCTAAAAAAAAATATCTGCCTTTGATTGGCTATAACACGTGCATTATGCAAAGACCAGCCCAGATCTGCCTCTGATTGGCTCTGATCATCACCCTGCCATTATTATTCGCTGAATGACGGGATAAACAAAATAGCCATGTGAGCATTGAAACGATAAAAAAAAGCACAGCGTCAGAGCGGTCAGGTGGCGTAGCGGAGATTGCGTTCGTCACCAACACCGGAGACGCTGGATTCGCCTGTTCGAATCCAGCTCACAGCTCCGGCGTTGTCACCAGCTTGGCTGGCCGTTCACACTAATACAATTGGCTGTATTAGAGGGTGGGAAAGCTGGCGGGGTGGGTCCGGGTCGTTGTAAACAGCGACTCCTACAGTTCGGTCGGGGCGCCTGCTCAGCGCGGATAGGATCTAAGGGGGGTAGTGTGATCCTTCCACACGTTACACCCTCTCAGTGAGAGTCCGCGCTGCCAGGTGAAAAGAAGCGGTTGATTGGCTAGACGTGTGTCGGAGGAAGCACGTGATAGCCTCCACTCTCCCAGACCGACTGTGGGGGGTAACGACCAGGAAGGGGATTGGGAATTGGCATAACGACTAACATTGGGATGGGAGAAAATCTGAGGAAAAAGGAGGTGGAAAAAGATCAAACATTTTTTTTTTTTTTTAAAAGCACAGCGTCTCATACTGGTTTCATAATACAACGTTTCCGAATGGACGTTTGGATTAAACAAAGTGTATGCAGTGATGCTTTCCCAGCGGAACACAAGCTGCTTAACGTTACACAGGTATGTTATACACGTTAATTAAGCTATGTAACGTTAGGGCGCAGCTCTTTAGCTTTAGCTAACGTTAAGATAGCAGGAGCCGTCGGCCAACAAAGCTGTTTCAACAAATGTATTCACAAAATGGATTATCATTCAAACGTTATTCAAGCCTCCCATGACCAGTAAGTAGTTACTACTTCTCAACCGCAGAAATGTGAGCTATGTGCCTAAACTTTGCTAGTCAAGACTCGACAGTACGCTGGGTTGAGGCGCGGGCGGAAGTGGCCATTTTTCAAAATAAAATACCCGAAAGACTATTAGTATAGGGAGGTGTACTACATTGCCGGCCGGTCCACCATCTTGAAAACACAATGTATTTGCCTTGCCCATTGCCCATTTCTAAATCGTCTCGTTTAAAACAAATAAAGCATCAACATTTGCATGGTGTACCTTTCTGTGCGTATTCATCCACAATCTATAGCTCAACATGAAAATATTCGCAATTAATTGTAAAAAAAAATAAATAAAAAATGCTGAATTTTATTTCAACCAGAAATGCTTAACAAATAATGTTAGTGATAGAAGGGAACTCATTTTGTGCAAAAATGGAAAGCTTTCCAAATGTTCATGAGGTAGAATTGTTACAATAGCCGATAATCCATTTTCCCAAAGATAAATCCCTATACGGGTGGACCTCGCAGGCGGTCCAAAGTGACGTCAGAGTACACCTCCCTATTTAGGAGCCAATTGTTTGCATGATTAAAATGATGGTTCGAACATCCGTTCGAAAAACCCTGGCGAATGTTCGAATCCCAAAAACAGGCTTGGGACAGCTCTAACTGGAGCTGAGCTGAATGTGTTCAAATAGACATAAAAAGGTGAAGGATTGGACTTTGCGAGCTAACTGTAATACAATGTTATTTTTTACAATAATTTACATAACATCTTAAGAAATTACTAATGTGTATGGAAACTGACAAAAAAGGTAATGGTAAAAACGCTTAAAATGTATTATTGCAGCGGCAAAAGGCGCAGTGGAAAATGTTGGGTGCATCTACGGTAAATTATGTGCTGGTGCACCTAAATGAAAAAGTTAGGCGCACTGGTGCAACCAATGTAAAAGGTTAGTCTGGATCCCTGAATATATATATATTCATTCATTCATTCAATCTTTATTTATACTCGATACTACACTGAGTAATTAAACTCATTTACAGTGCCGTCGAGATGTTACATACACAAGTGTCACAGTGTGTTCATAAATATAAAGACATCAGACAATCAGAATAATTGAGAGCACATTTTAAAATACATAAAAAAAATAATAATAAAAAATCTTTTAAAAAGAATAAAATAGCTCAAAATTAAAACAGAGGTAATAATTTAAAAACAATTACATATTGTGGTGACCTGATTGGTCATTAAGGTTCTAAACCGACCCATAGACACTAGAGTGTCTAGTTTCAGTGTTTCCTGCAGGGTATTCCATGATGTAGGGGCATAAAAGCCAAAAGCAGATCTACCAAGTTCAGTACAAACTCTAGGCACTCTAAGTGTAAGCCAAAAACTGGATCGTGTACGACAGGGTCCAGTGGTCCATTCCAATAAAGAACTAATATAATTTGGACAATCTCTAATTATGGCTTTATAGATAAAAAGATTGCAATGCAACTTACGTCTCTCTGCCAGAGAGGCCCACCCGACCTTATTATATAGGATACAATGGTGAGTACCATAACTATCACCGGTGATAAATCTAATGGCTGAATGATAAACAGAGTCTAAGGGCTTAAGAGTGGAAGCCGCTGCATGTCTATAAATCACATCTCCGTAATCCAAAACAGATAGGATTATATGTATATAATAATTTTTTTAAGTTGACTGAATGGTTAACTGCTGTTTCCCATGCATTCTCCTTAAAACCTATAGTTGAGATCATTAGGATGACGATTAGTACGACTCACCAGGAAGGAAAGGGAAGTTGGTGTTGCTTCCTCTGAGGCTCTCTGAAGGAGGCCCAGGCTGCCGATGTAAAGACAGGGAATTCTTCGCTGACAAGCTTGTGTCCTCCAATAAGACCTGTGTCGGGGCGGGGTGAAGAGAATTTTAGTCACCTCAATGAAGACCTCCTCAAGCCCCCTAGACATCCTTCCTACATCCATGTTCAAGGAAGTTTTTTGCTCTGTTGGCCCCAGTCTAGTCACTATTATAAACTCATCCATGGTTTCCCATTAATTACCTAGACCTAGATTAGTCCCGCCACAGTTGTATAATGAACCAAAAAAAAAATGTATTAAAAAAAGTTTTTAAATAAGGTTTGCCAATAGGGATGTATCAGTAGTATTGGCAGTGGTAGTAGTCATAATAGTAATCCACTATATTTTTTTTATTTTCTAAAAAATAAACCAGTTCAACACAGGTAACCACTTTTGCTTAATTTCTTTGATGGCTCAAATGTATGCTCTAGTCCAGTGGTTCCCAAACCTCTCCTCGAGACACCCCAGCCGTTCCATGTATTTGTTAAATTCCACCACCAGCACACCTTGATTCAACTAATAAAGGGCTAGTTAAGTTGAATCAGGTATGCTGGTGGTGGAATTTAACAAATACATTGAACGGCTGGGGTGTTTCGAGGAGAGGATTGGGAAGCACTAGTCTTGTCGATTGTGTTTTGAGCACAAAGTTCATCATAGATCTAGCCTCTTTATTTTGCTCTCAAAGTGCACCAGATTGATGCATTTAACTTTAAAATGTACAAACAAAAAAAGTTTCGGGGGGGGGGGGGGGGGGGGCATGCCGCCGGACCCCCCTAGAGGGTCGGAGGCTCACCCCCCATAGTCTCTGAAAATCCTGTGGGAAACACTGTCGTGTCATCCCTAGCCTCTGGTTCTGTCCCAATAGATTTTAAGGAGGCAGTCGTACAGCCACTCCTTAACACATTGAGTGCCACGGATGCGTTTTGTCGTTAGTTCATGCCGACCTTTGAGTGCCCCCGACGCTATATAGCGTTTGTTTGTCTTTTTTTTTATTATTGGCGATTTGAATTAATATTTCATCAATCGAGCCTCGGGTTAGTGCTGCAGAGTCTCTCTGAGCTCAATTGGGAAGATACTGCCCCCTATCGTCTCTCCCTGTGTAACTGCACCCCATTACTTTACACTTCTGAAGGGGGGGTGGCCAGTTTGCGTCTATGCCAAATACAACGCAGTTCGGTTTCCGGGTTCCTCTGATTGGCCACTAAGCCCACGTGACCGCGCGCTAGCACACCCCCTTATCGCCCACTGCCGCGCTGTGAAGCGGAAGAGCCAGCAGGGAGACGCGAGGCGGTGGTTTCAATAGCAGCAGCGGCCGTCTTCTTCCGAGGCGGCCCGTTCACGGGTATTGCACTACCTCCCCTGCAGGTTCTATACAACAAGAGGTGCAAATCCAGAGCCTGTAGAATAATGAAAGACCCTCACCACCCCAATAACAGCCTGTTCCAGCTGCTGAGGTCAGGCAGACGCCTGCGAACCCCAGCTACTAGGACAGAGAGGCTTCGGCTCAGCTTCTTCCCCCAGGCCATCAGAGCCTTGAACACTGAACACTGAGTGCCACAGAACACTGAACTCTCCACACACAAGCACACATGAGCACACACACGACACGCACGCTGTACACGCTCGCACACTAGCAGCCACTTTAACATGAGCAGGCACACACTCATGCTGCACACGCCCACACTTATGGCCACAAAGGAAAGGTCACTTTAAAAACAGTATAGCGAAAAAGCTGGCGTTTCGGAGACTTCCGGTATGAGAGCGGAAGGGTAGCACGCATGCGGTGAGGCTCCTGGTCAAAAGAGTGAAAAACTCTTCCTTTACTTTATGTTTATGTAAAGTTTATGTTTTTTATTTATGTTAATCATTATATGTATTCGGTGAAGAGAGCGGAGGCTACAACCGGAGGGGGGAATGAATGTGACATGGGGGGGACTGACAGACGAAAGAAGAAGAAAGATGACAATGGTTAAAGTAACTTAAAGGTATAAAAATGATGTCGTTAAACGTTAATGGAATGAATAATGCGATAAAGAGGGGCAAAGTGATGTTGAAATGTAAAAAAAGTGAGATGGAAGTGATTTTTCTGCAGGAGACACATTTGGTAGCACAGGATCATGAGAAACTGAAGCGATTTGGATATGAAAATGCATACTATAGTTCCTTTAAACGGAACCTGAGGAGAGGAGTAATCACGTTAATCAAAAACAGTCAAATTTGAATTGATCAAGGAAGTAAGAGACAAGGAGGGAAGGTTTGTTCTGGTGAAGGGAAAAATGGAGGGTCAAATGATTACGTTAGTGAATGTTTATGCACCCCCAGAGAGTGAGAGGGATTTATATGAGACCATTTTTGTTATGATAGTGATGGAACTAGAAGGGATATTGATATGCGCGGGAGATTTTAATGTAGTACTGAATCACGACCTAGACACCACGAGTACTAGAAAAGGACGGGCACCAATCAGTAGATATATGAATATTCAGATGACGGAAATGGGAATTACAGATGTTTGGAGGGGGATGCACGCCATGGACAGGGAATACACACATTACTCACACCCGCACGTGACATATGCGAGAATAGACTACTTTTTGATGACGACGGGGGACAGTTACAGGGTACGGGAGAGCAGAATAGGAGTAGCGGACATATCGGATCACAGTGCCATATATCTGACAGTAGATCTAGAAGGGAGACGGAGGAACACGATCTGGAGACTAAATGTAGGAATATTAAATAACAAGGGGGTGGTGAGTCAGATCAAGGAGGAGATAGCCAGGTATAAGGAAGAAAATGACAACGGGGCGGTAGATCCGAACATTCTATGGGACACACTGAAGGTGGTGATAAGGGGGAAATTGATGGAGAAGACAGCAATGCTGAAGAAGGCCAGAACGGAGACATATCACAATCTGATAGGGAAGCTGAAGAAGCTAGAAGGGAGACACCAGATATCAAAAGAACAGGAAACGCTCGGAGAAATCAAAGAAGTAAAGGCCAGGATAAATAGGGAATTATTGACGGAAATAGAAAAGAAAGCGAGGTTCATGAAACAAACGTACTATGAAGGGGGACCAAAAGCGACCAGACTGTTGGCTAGGAGAATTAGGACGCAACAGAAGTTGAACACGATACACACAATAAGGGATACAAAGACTAATGAAATATTGAGAGACCCAGCTGAAATAGAGAGGACATTTAGAGAATACTATGAGAAACTATACACACAGCCAAAAGCAGCGGGAGAAGAGGAAATAGAAGCATATCTGGAGAAGCTAGAGTTACCATCGATAGGGAAAGAACAGAATGAAGAATTAAATAAAATAATTACGGAACGAGAACTGGAAGAGGCAATTAGTAGAGCTAAAAACAACAAATCTCCGGGGAGCGACGGATTCCCATCGGAATTCTACAAGACATTTAGAACGGAATTAGCACCCATGTTAGGGGCGGCGTTCAGACACACGATGGAAGAGGGCAAAATGCCCCCCCTCGTGGAAGGAAGCCATAATCACCACGATACCGAAGGAAGGGAAGGATAGAGAATTATGTAGTAGTTTCAGACCTGTGTCCATACTCAACGTGGATTACAAGATGTATACATCGATAATATCAAAGAGATGAGACGTTTATGCCAGACATTATAGATGAAGATCAAACTGGATTTATTAAAGGGAGACAGACACAGGACAACGTGAGAAAGACATTACACATAGTAGAGGAGATACAAAAACAAGGTGGTAGCGCGGTACTGATTAGCCTAGATGCAGAAAAAGCATTAGACAGTGTGAGCTGGACATTTTTATATAAAACATTGATGAGGTTCGGACTGAACGGGAGGGCGATGAAGATGATCAAGGCGCTATATCAAGAGCCGACAGCGAGGGTTAAGGTGAATGGCAGCCTGACGGATAGAATCAGATTAGAGAGGGCTACCAGACAGGGATGTTGTCTCTCACCAACGCTCTTCGCCGTTTTCATAGAACCACTGGCACAACTGATCAGACAGACCGAGGACATTAAGGGAGTAAGGATAAAGGGAACGGAATATAAACTAGGCCTATTTGCGGACGACGTGATAGTATACATGAGGCAACCAGACAAGAGCTTCCCGGCACTGATGGATCTACTGAAGGAATATGGCCACTACTCAGGATACAAACTAAACGTGACAAAGACACAGACCTTAGCATGGAACTATACCCCAACAACGGAAATTAGGGAACAGTACGGGATAAGATGGGACATGGACAAGATTAAATACTTAGGGGTGAACATCACGAGAGGGGTGGGGAAACTGTTTGAGGCGAACTATACACAGATAAATCAGAACATCAAGAGAGACTTGGAGAGATGGACAGTAATGCCCTTGGACTTCAATTCAAGAATAGAGGTCATTAAAATGAACATACTAGCAAGGTTACTGTACCTGTTCCAATCACTACCGATACAAATACCACAGAATCAATTCAGGGAGTGGGACAGACTGATATCGAGGTTTATATGGGCGGGGAGAAGACCACGGGTCAGATATAAAACACTACAACTACCAAAGGAAGAGGGAGGGATGGCAGTACCCAGCCTACAAGATTATTATTATGCAGCGCAACTGAGAGCAGTGACGTGCTGGTGTAACGACAAATATGAGGCAAGATGGAAAGACATTGAAAAAGAAGGGGAGGGATACAAGGTATAAGCTCTGGTGGGAGATAGGGAACTGTTCAAAGAAAAAGAGGGACTGTTAGATCCTATCACCAAATGCACCTTGACCATATGGAACAGAGTAGTAAAAACACACAAATTAGAGAAGCAGTCAGGGGTTCTGAGATGGATAGCACATGACAAGAGATTCAAACCAGGGAGGCTGGACCATGGATTCAGGAGGTGGGAGAGGGGGGGGGCAACAGCGATATGCAAAATGATAGAGAAGGGGGAAATGCAAACACTACAAAAATTAAAGGAGAACTTTGGACTAGAAAACAGGGACCACTTCAGATATCTACAGATTAGAGATTACTATAATAAAGAAATAAGAGGAGACAAGGAAGAAGAACAGAATGGAATAATTAAGATGATAGTAAGGGCATACGAAGGAGGGAAAGGAAGGGTAATATCAGCACTGTACCGGGCTATAATGACCAGCAAGGGACACACGACCGATTATATAAGGGAGAAATGGGAGAGAGAACTAGAGATAGGAATAACAGGGAAGGAATGGGGGAACATATGCGAGGTGCAACATTCAACAACAGGATCGAGGATATGGAAAGAGTTTGGATGGAAAAACATAATCAGATTCTTTATAACCCCAGAGCTGAAGGGAAAATATGCACCAACACAAAGAGCATGCTGGAGGATGTGTGGGAAGGAGGGGGCAAATCACACACACATATTCTGGGGATGTCAGAAGCTGAAGGGGTATTGGGAGGAGATAGGGGAGGCAATGATCAGAATATTAGGATACGGGTTACCACAAACAGGACTGGTGCTTTACTTAGGAGACCTGACACACGAGGGAATACAAGGGGGGGACAAATATTTAATAAAGATAATGTTGATAGCGGCCAGAAAAGCAATAACAAGACTGTGGTACAAAGAAGACCCACCGACAATAGCACAATGGGTAGGAATAGTGGAGGAGATACAGGATATGGAGAGGATAACACACATGCTGAGGTTACAGGAAGAGAAATTTGGAGAAAGATGGGGAAAGTGGGAGGATTACAAGGGGAACGAAAACGACATCACAGAGGAAGAACCAAATGCATCACAAGAGGGCGAAGGGTAAAGGAGGAAAGAGGTTCAAGGAGGGTCTCTGAACCCATGTCACACACTTTTGACTTAGTTAGCATTTTCTGATTTTATTTTTAATTTTTTTGGGTATTACAATTGTATTATATTTTTTGTACTTTATTATTTATGTCTGTTTAATAATGTTGTATTATGGGTTCCATTTTTGTGTAAGTGTTGTTTGTCTATAAATGTTAATAAAAATTTAAGTTTAAAAAAAAAAAAACAGTATAGCAACAGTAACAGTGTATTGCACTACCAAAGGACCTAGTCCTCCATGCTCTGTAAATAACTATGTACAAATACCGAGATGTCCCACTATGTTACCTGTTTATTGCACAATGTTGTTTTATTGGATTCTATTATATGTTGTACTACTGTATTGCACATCGTTGCGGGCAAGACCACCCGCATTTCATTGTATACTTGTATGCCGTGACAAATAAAACTCTTGACTTGACTTGACTTTCTTCAAGACAAACGTCTTTCTCTGGTCTGCACTCTTAACAATTGTGTGTATTGCGCCGTACTGTATTGTACCCATTCTGCAATCTGTTAAATAAAGTTTTCATTCATTCATTAATTTCTCCCCCACTACTCCCAACAGTAACACTAAATAGATAAAGTGGCGGCTACGTGGCGTAGTGGGAAAGGCGCTCGACACGAATGACGGAGACGCTGGGCTTGCCTGTTCGAGCCCAGCGCTCCACATTGCTTTCAGTTTAGCTGGTCGTTCATACTAATACACATTGGCCGTATTAGGGGGTGGGAAACTGATGGGTGGGGATCGGGCGTTGTGGACAGCGACTCCTACAGGTCGGTTGGTGCGCCTGCGCAGTAGAATCAGGAAGTGTCGGGGGCAGCGTGAGCCTCCCACGCGTTACGCCTCGCCACTGAGAGATCGAGCTGCGCAGGTGAAAAGATGCGACTGCTGTTACCTCAAGTACCGGAGGGGACTTGTGCTATGTATGACTTAGTCCACATTGCAGCCGGCTTGTGGGAGGCAAGAAACAGCGTTCGTGACAGGGGAGGGTTGAATTGGATGATACGAAATTGGGATGGGAGAAAGATATAGAAAATGGGAGAAAAAGTGGATAAAAAAAAAAACACTAAATAGATAAAGTACAACAACGCCAGACTCAAGAAACTGTGTTCCCTTTGGATGTGTTCTCATAAACAATGTTTGTTTACACTGCACACGACACTCGAGGCTGCATGGGTGTAATCTCTCCTCTAGCTATATCAAAGAGGTTGCGTTCAGGAATCGACGTTGTGGCGTCCTACGGATCTTCCTCTCTAAAAGCCCCACGCAATACAGCATGTCTTGAATGTTCAGGCAGGAATTCACCGCAAGAAAATGTGTTGCTAATCTTTGTTCAGTACAATATGATTGTAAAAATAAGCTACATCTGGAATGAATAAAGTGATTTCTTTTCTTTTAACTGTCAAGGGTACCAGCGTCTTTTTCTCCAGTAGCGCGACTAATATCCATATCAGTTACATCATCCAAGGTATTGTTACTCAATGTGTGGTTTGGAGATATTCACAGTAATTGTTAATTCAGTAAAGTACCGGTAGTCAGATCTACTCTTTATTGAAGGTACTGATATGATATGATTCTACGATTAATACTACAAATGTAATGTTCCTCAATGAGTATAACAATTACACAAAACATTAGCTTTATATCAGCCTTTCTGAAAGAAGAAATGGTTTCTTTATACATAGTCCTATATATATAATTTGAAATAAAAAAAATTCCATGTTCCTTAGTCCTGTATTATGATCAAACAATTACACAAAAATGCATCCTATATAGACTCATATGCCAAAACATTCAGAAATACCCAAATGATGCGAGTTTGTTTTTTTATGACATGCACAACTACAAGCTTTATAAGAACACTGACATAACCGCTGAATATCACTGAAATCCAAGTTAATGTATATCTTAGAAGTTCTTTGTTTCATCGTACAAACAGCCAAAGCTGTCATGTATGTTGTGTATGTCGCCTCGCGCCGCCCCGCTGGCTCTTCCGCTTCACAGCGCGGCAGTGGGCGATAAGGGGGGCGCGCTAGCGCGCGGTCACGTGGGCTTAGTGGCCAATCAGAGGAACCCGGAAACCGAACTGCGTTGTATTTGGCATAGACGCGGCCAGTTTGCTCATTTTACTTTTCGCTCAAGCCAACTGAAGGATCGATTGTGCTCGCCGGCCCGGAAACGCGTGGATTATGTATTTACAGGACCCAACACTGTAATCAATAAGCGTGATCGATATTTGGAATGGCAATCAGGAATTGGAATAATCTTTTTGGATAACATCTGATCTCAGGTAAGGAATTAATTTGACCAGTCTTAGGATAATCAGAGCTGTTTTCACAGAGATATAAGCGTGTGCCATATGCGTGTGTGTGTGTGTGTGTGGCTGTGATCACTGATGAGGAAATGAGAGAATCGATTTTTCAGCCCGCCTCTATAGCGTGCATAAGTACATATACTATCAATAATCTAGCGTTTATTTGAAAACGATTCATAAATAGGCAGGAAAATTACAACGTTTTTGTGTATGCTAGAATATTCCAGTAAGTGCCTTTTATAACGGAATCTATATATTTTCCTGAAAAACGAGGGCTTTTCAAAATGCTATAAAACGAAAATGAACCGATTAAAAAACAATCCGTTTCGACAATGTTGACTGCAAACAAGTCATTGATAAGCGACAGGCAGATTAGACACATAGCCATAATTTAAGACAGAGATTATGCGTTCACAACGCTATCATTGAAGTGGGTCCTGGCATTTAACCATGTTTCCCATGTTAATGGCCGGGCACTGAAAGTGTTCAAAAGCCCAACCTAGACCCCACCATCCATAACAACTACAGACCCATCTCCAAGCTGCCTTTTGCATCAAAGGTGTTAGAAAAGGTTGTAGCCAACCAGCTCACCACCCACATGTCACAAAATAACATCTCTGACCAATTCCAATCTGGCTTCTGCAAACTCCACTCCACTGAATCTGCCCTTCTCAGAGTATCAAACGATCTCCTGATGTCCGCTGACTCTGGTGAATGCTCTGTTCTGGTCCTGTTAGACCTGAGCACAGCGTTTGATACGGTCAACCACAGCATCCTTTTGGACAGGCTCAGGGAGTGGGTGGGCATCTCTGGGAGCGCTCTAAACTGGTTTGCTTCTTTTTTTTCTTTAACTTCATTTTTTAGCGTTTATCGCTTTTCTGGTCAAGCATGACCGACAGATGCAGGGTGAAACGGGAGGGAGAACAGGGGAAGACATTCGGCAAATGACGGCGGGTCCGGGAATCGAACTCGGAGTCAACCAGATCCGTGACGCAGCACGGTATTCCCCGACGATTTCGCGTCGAGGTACATGGTGAGCTACTGGAGCTCCCCAACTGGTTTGCTTCTTATCTAAGGGAGAGAACGTTCTCTGTGGCTGTGGGTCCTTTTAAATCTGACCCCACCCCCCTCTCATGTGGGGTACCACAAGGATCGGTGCTAGGACCACTCCTTTTTGCCATTTATATGCTTCCTTTAGGCCTCCTCATCAATAAATTCACAAGCATTAAATACCACTGCTACGCAGACGACATACAACTACTCTGCTCTTTTAAACCCGACAATTTGGAGAAACTCAGCCTTCTCCAGGAGTGCCTGCTCAGCATTGAGAGTTGGATGGGGAGTAACTTCCTCCAGTTAAATGCTAAAAAAACGGAGGTGCTGATCGTAGCAGCTGGAAAGACTGCAGGTAGAGTGGCCACTCACTTGGGGTCCCTTAACCCATTCTCCGCCATTGACGGATTAAGACGTCATTCCTCGCCATGCTTAATCTGCCAATGACGGATTACGCCGTCATCGAGATCAATATTTCAAATTTTCGTCATGGTATTCACATGTCATGACTGGTGCTGTAGATCTCCACTCAACTCTCCAGTGCTTCAATACCGCCACCTGGTGGCCGATCGGCGAGTTGCCAAACCGGAAGTGGGGTCGGAAGTGCTTGGTGTCACCCCTATTCCGTCCGCCACTCGCTATCGCTCGCGGGACTCCATCTGGACACACTGGATAATTGATCCGTTGCCATAACTCGATAAACAACATTATTTGGACGTATATAGTATTATACAACCTGGAAATGGAGCGCATAGATCAACATCCCATAATAGCGATCTTTTTGCTCCAGTATCATCCCTCATCGCTACGAGGAAGCTGCGGTGAGTTTCAGCGTTTTTGATTATTATTATCCATACAAACTGCTATGATCAATATATCACCCATACTACATGATTCATTTAACGTCGGTCATTGCATTATAAACGACCCCCCCGCCCCCCTCCGGTCAACCGCGCATGATGAGTCATAACGTCTGGGACCTTGTACAGTTGAAATTTTTTATCTGCCGTCAATCGGTATCAAATTGCATTTGATGATGTAATATATGCATTTATGGCTATAACTCACGTTCTATGAAATACTGCAGAAAATGATAAAAACATATTTATACTATAGACCGTATTTTTGTATGAATGTGTGAATGAAAAAGAAAAACGTTCCTACATCCTGAACGATAGCTAATCGATGTTGAATGGGCCATAGTAATGTCAATTTAGCAATACAATTTAAAAAGTTATAGCCCTGCAAAGTAGGTGAACATCTCCATAGACAAATAGAGCTAGCAGAGGATGGTATAAGAAGGGTACAATGCCTGGCGAAGAATGGGTTAAAGACAACATACGTCCCCACCTGAGAAACCTGGGTGTTGTCTTCGACCAGGCCATGAACCTAGACAAACATGTCAAAACACTTGCACGCTTTTTTCACCTCAGAAACATTGCAAAACTACGCACCATCATATCTCACTCTGAACTAGAACTGTCCGTGCATGCTTTTATTTCCTCTAGGCTTGACTACTGCAACTCACTTGTCACCTGTCTGACCAAATCATCCACAGACAAACTACAAATGGTCCAAAATGCTGCAGCCAGGCTACTCACAAGGTCAAAAAAATCATGTCACATCACTCCCATTCTGGTATCCCTGCACTGGCTCCCGGTACACTATAGAATTCACTTCAAAGTCCTCACTTTTACTTTCAGAGCACTCCACGGTCAGGCCCCTATCTACATCACTGAACTTATCCATCCCTACACCAACACCCGCTCACTCAGATCTGCCGATCAGCACCTCCTGGTGGACCTGTGAACTGCCCCCTCTGAAAACTTAAAAAAAAAAAACTAAAAACACATTTGTTTAGACAGGCCTTTGATCATACATTAGGCACTCTTTCTTGTCCTCACTGTTCCTATAGTTTTGTTTTTTAATTAGTGACTGATGATTTTATCTAAATTCTTTTATTCTACTTTTTTATCTGGTTTCACTGTTGTCTGTTGTTGTTGTTGTCATTTATTTCTGATTTTGCTTTTGTTTTTATATACTAAGCTGTAGTGTAAAGCACCCTGTGCATTCGTGCTGTGAAGGGTTCTATATAAATAAAAGTCATTCATTCAAATAGCTCAAATCGTAAATAAATGGTAAATGGTGCATTTATATAGCGCTTCTATCCAAAGCACTTTACAATTTTGTTCCTCACATTTGACCCCTTCACTCACACACCGACAGCGGAGGCAACCATGCAAGGTGCCGACCTGCTCATCGGGAGCAGTTAGGGGTTAAGTGTCTTGCTCAAGGACACTTCGACACACTGCCTGGGAGGAGCGGGAATTTAACCGGGAACCTCTGGATTACCAGACGACTGCTCTACCTCCCGAGCCACTAACCTCATATTCATTGAGAAATACTGTATCGCCAGTAACCTCATATTCATTGAGAAATACTGTATCGCCACTAACCTCATATTAATTGAGAAATACTGTATCTGCCCACAAGAACAACTGCCTCTGAGCTAACTTGGGTGACTACTTGCTTCGCCACTTAATTCACATCACAGCTTGGGGTGGCAGGATGCCTAGAGGAAAAGTTGCTGGTTCGATCCCCGGCACTGTCAGGAGGGTGTAATGCAGCTGTAAACTTTGCAGGCGACCCTGCGCCCTGACCTCTCTGAAGAAAAGCAAGTGTAGGGGATTGTGTGTGTGTGTATCTAGGACAGAACACGCAGAAAGTGCCTTTTGTAAATGTACAATAATCTTCTTCAATAGAACAGGGTGTGTCGTTGAGCCACCGTACCTCAGTGAAGTCCAGCAGCATTCCTGTGGTTGGATCTCTGATTACAGACAGGCCGGAGGGAAGGGCAGATGGGGCACAATGTAGCAGAGAGTCCACATGGATATTTCTCTGAGCCACCCTAGGGAAGACAACAAGACAACTATGGCTTCGGTACTGGGTTCAGGAATGCTTTGTGCAAGGATATCCAGTTAGCTGGTTAACCAGTTGTTTAAATTAATTGGTTATTCTTAACGGTTAATTCGCTTTTCTTGTTTTTCTTATTTTGTATACATTTTATAGGGTGAATGAGAAATAAGTATGTACCCAGAATATTGAGATATTATAGATATCTCTATAACGCTGCATACCTTATTTCTGAAGGACCTTAAATGATGAACTACTACTCAATGTCATGGTCTAATATTGTCTTCTCATCAGCTGTGCTTTATTCTAATAATACATTTTATTTGGAGCCAGGCGCCTTTCAGAACACCCAAGGTCACCTTAAATATATTGCAATTGCAATAAAAACAAAACAAGACAGTCAAAGTTAAAAACAGTGATTGTGGCAAGTGAAGTCATTAAGGAATAGTTAAAATTCAGACAACCAGTAAGTGGTATGGAAGCAGAGCCATACATACTTGAGAAACTTGTGGAAGGCAGCATCAGTGTCGTGTACCGGGAGCCAGGCGGGGTCACGTAGAAACCGCTTCTCTACTTCAGTCTCCAGGTTCTCACTGACAGGAGGGAGCCCATGAGGGAGCTGTTAGATGAAAAGATGGAAGTCAAGTATGGGAGAGATCATCAGGGAGCTGTTCGAGAATGGGTACCGCATCCCCCTCATTAACTGCACGTGAAGAAGAAAAAAGGCACCTGCCCACCACCACTAAAAATATGAACAAACCATCAACTGGAGATAACAGACTGGAATGGAGAGAATACTGGATCGTATCAGGTATAATACCATTCATTCATGCCATACTGACCGTGCTCTGTGGGGGTAAGGGCTGGCCATGGAGTGTGGGATGGGTTATAAGCTCAAACCTGCCAGAGCAGCCCATCTCCAGCAGGGAGAGAGGCAGGTCTGAGGGGCCCATAGAGGGCAGGACTGTACAGGGTCAAGGAAAAGAGACAAAGGGTACCATGAATAGACTTGCTATAGCCCACAACAATTCACAATAATTAATAGACTTGGCCCACAATAATTCAGGTTACAGGTAGAGAGAGGTCACTGTTGTAGCATGGGTGGTCATCTTATTCCATGGTGTTACTACATCCATGATATATCAGTGAGTGACAGTGAGTCAGTGAGGGTGATGTTATCACTAGCTATATTGTATGGTACATGGGCTTTGAATGGGGGAGCAGTGATTGACAGAAAGCTGGCTAGCCTACTACTAGCCACATCATCCCATCATCCCAGTTGCATAAAACTCAACAGTTGCAGCGTGTCCGTTACTTTGAAATAATCAACATCGTTAGCATCAAATTAAATTATGCACCCGTTATTTGTGTAGTATATAAAACACGTTCTGACATTTAACAAGGTATTGACGTTACTTACCTATTATTTCCATCTTTCCACTCACTCCCCGCAAGTGAAAACTGAAAGTTGCCAACAAATGTCGCTTAGGAAGTGGCCTAGTTTGACGAGAGGAAGTAGGTCATTTTCTACAAAGACAAGAGAATAATGTAACAACTAATAAGTAACGTTTGAGTATTTTAATTAATATCAAGTGTTTATAGTAAGTAGCCAACTAAATATAATTATATCGATACAGTGTATCGTTTGTTTTTCCTATCTTAAATACAAAAAAACCATACCCACAACAACTGCAAACGTCATATTCACGCGCATACTGTATGTTTTTGTTGATCTACGTCATATTCACGCGCATACTGTATGTTTTTGTTGAGCTCGGAAAAGGTTAGCGACTGAAACTTTATTTTGTGGTTACATGATTGCTGACATAGTTAAAATATATTTAAATACATTTGACTGTGTGCCATTCTGGAATCTGTCTGTTCAGCGTTACTTAGTTGGGTTGGTTGTTGTTTTAACTAACTAACGAATTGTTGGTTCCCTGTACCGTTCTGTCTCCATGGTGCTGCTATGCGTTGCTAGACTCATATCAACAGATCAGTATACAGAACCAACACACATGAACGAATATGTTTTGTTCAAACCGACTAAGCTAGCTCCAACTTCAGCTTTTGAAATTGTATTCACTGGTTAATTTGATTGCATTCGTCAATATGTTTAGTAGGGGTTGACATCATGGTGGTGTTCCCAAGTTCCTTGACAGAAGAAGAGGAGTCCCTGCAGAAGAAATATGCCAAACTCAAGAAGAAGGTAATGCTAAGGTTAACTGCTACTACTCAAATAAAAAAAGAGATCAAATCGGACTATTAAATAACGTTACTACTGTCATCATTAGATAACAAAGCAAGCACCTGTCTGCAACTCTCAGGCATTGTTTGCACGTCCCCTTGTGATTGAATTGATTGATTGAATTGATTGAAAACTTTATTAACAGATTGCAGAATGGGTACAGTACAGTACAGTTCAATACATACAATTGTTAAGGGGATGCAGACCAGAGAAAGACTTTCGGCTCAAACAAGGGACTAAACACGTTTAGCAATTATGCCACAACAATGTGGAACGCCCTACCCAAAGCTGTAAAGGAATGTAAATCACTACCCACCTTCAAAAACACTCTCAAAGAACACCTACGGGAGACTGCAATTCAAAACTGGCCCCTACAAATGTCCTAACCCAGTTGTACAATAAAGACCAAGCATGGCTTTGTCAGTATTCCAATGTACAGCCCCACCCAACCCCACCCCACCTACCCAACCTCCTCCAATGTACAGTTTCCATGTCAAATGTATGTCAGTATTCCAATGTACAGTCCCCCCCCCCCCTACCCAACCCCCCCCCCCCCCACCTCCAATGTACAGCCCCACCCCACCTACCCAACCTCCCCCAATGCACAGTTTCTATGTCAAATGTATATACTCTTCTTCTGGATTTTTTTAGTATCACAAACAGTACTGTATTTGAAAATCTGGTATGTCATAAATGTATAGATGTAGCAGTACTGTCTATCTGTATGTCATGTGTGTCAAATGATGAATTGAAAATGGGGGACCCTGATGGAAACAAGACGAAAGTCTTTCTCAGGTCTGCATCCTCTTAACAATTGTATGTATTGAGCTGTACTGTACTGTACCCATTCTGCAATCTGTTAATAAACTTTTCAATCAATCAATCCCCCATTTTCAATTAATCATAACATACACGACATACAGATACAGTACTGCTACATCTATATATTTATGACATACCAGATTTGCAAATACAGTACTGTTTGTGATACAAAAAGAGTCCAGAAAAGATAGTATATACATTTGACGTAGAAACTGTACATTGCAGAGGTTGGGTAGGTGGGGTGGGGGGGGGGGGGGGGAAACTGTACATTGGAGGTGGTTGGGTGGGTGGGGTGGCGGGACGCGGTTGGGTAGGAGGGGTGGGTGGGGGACACTGTACAACTGTGTAAGCAAAACTGTACATTGGAATATTGACAACCATACTTGGTCATTACCTGTACATTGGAGGGGGTTGGGTTGCCTAAATATTAAAGGCAACCAACTTGTGTCTAGCCACGCCCAACTTGCGTCTAGCCACACCCCTGTGGCGACGCGGCAGCTACGCTCTGTCGCGGCAGCATTAGGTAGCAGTAATCCCCCCTTTTTTACCATCGACAACTAGCTCAACTGGCTTGCTGGCGCTGCCTTGCTGTGGATCCTGCGGTCCGTTGGTGACAAGTTTGATTCCCTTCATTTTTTTATTTATTTTTTTTTAACATGCATTCTTTCGCCGGTTAAGTTTAGGCATGTTAACTTTAAGCATTGTTTCGGAGTTGGTTAAGGTTAAGGTTAGGCATTGTTTCGGAGTTGGTTAAGGTTAGAAGGGTTAAGTTTAGGCGCTGTTAAGGAGCTGGTTAAGGTTAGAGTTTGTCTTAGAGAATGGCAATATTCTTTCGGAGTTGGTTATGGTTAAGGTTAGGCATTGTTTCGGAGTTGGTTAAGGTTAGAAGGGTTAAGTTTAGGCGCTGTTAAGGAGCTGGTTAAGGTTAGAGTTTGTCTTAGAGAATGGCAATAGACAGCATATTTCCGCACTGCAGCGCGAGGCAATAGACAGCCTATTTCCGCGCTGCCGCGGTCACATGGGCGTAGTGGCCAATCAGAGAAACGCTAAACACAAGTTGGTTGCCGAAAATATTCACGCGGTTGGGTTAGGACATTTACAGGGGCCAGTTTAGAATTGCAGTCCCCCGTAGGTGTTCTTTGAGAGTGGTTTTGAAAGTTGGTAGGGATTCACATTCCTTTACAGCTTTGGGTAGGGCGTTCCACATTGATGTGGCATAATTGCGAAACGTGTTTAGTCCCTTGTTTGAGCCGAATCTGGGTTTAACATGATTTGTGGAGCTCCCTCTGCTGTTGTGATCGTGGTATTCACTGACCTTTGGGAAGTATTTTGTGTACATGGGTACCTTGGTCGTGTAGTGTATCTTGTAGACCAGGCCCATTGCAAGTTGCTGTACTCTGTCATCTACTCTAAGCCATCCTAGGTTGTCAAAGTGGGCAGGGGTGAGGTGGGTTCTAGGAGTAAGGTCAAGCAGTAGGCTGACCAGTTTGTTTTTAGATTTTTTAGTTTGTAATGTAATGTTTGTTCTGTTCTTCCTCCAGAAAAAGGCTCTGATGGCTTTGAAGAAGCAGAGTTCAACCAGTCAGACCAACCAGAGTGGGTTGAAACGCAGTAAGTGTGCTTGCCACCATCAAAACAAACAATGGTTTACTTGTTGCTAATGCAAACAACCAGGGATTTTTGCACAACTGATTTAAAGGCATCTGACCCTACAATATATTGTCCATGTGTGTGCCGCCCTGTCCAAGAGGTGTACCGGTACTTGTACCCCAAGGTGCCTCAAGCCTCATAAACAGTGGATAGGCTCAGGCTGGATTGGTTGTTCATGACTTACATTGTGGCTCACCTTCATTCACAGCTTTGTCAGACCAGCCTGTGGTTGACACAGCAACAGCTACAGAGCAGGCCAAGATGCTGATCAAGACAGGGGCTATAACAGCCATCAAGTCGGAGAATAAGAACTCAGGCTTTAAACGGTCTCGAATGCTGGAGATAAAACTCAAGGTGAAATATTTTGCACTGTGTATAAGCTTTTAGTAGGTAATAATAAAGCAAGTGGACAACGTACTTGTTTCAGAGTAAGTCAGTTGTGAGTCTCAGTAATGCCTATAACAGTCTATAACTGTTGTTGTAGTTTCAAGAAGCATATAACAATGGAACCCAGTAATGTACCTTGTCAAAAGAAAAAAAATTGTTAGGTTGTTTATTTATTTCCCCAAGCCCCAAGGGGATCAATAAAGGAATATCTTATCTTATATCCTGTATTCTCTTTATCCTTATTAGGACCCAGAGAAAGGTCCAGTCCCAGCTTTCTTACCATTCCAGAGGAGTGTCTCCGCTGATGAGGAACAACTTGAGGTATGAGAAAGTCAACAACAAATGTAACAATCAGACCGTCTGAATTTTAAGTCGCATTATGACTTTATGGCTTGCATTATATAATTACTGCATACACAATGACCTGTTGACCAAACAGGGAATGCAGCTGATTATGGTGCTCATATACATCTTTCATGTTTCTTCTAGTCTGCCAAGAGAGCCCACAGAAAATCTCTGTATGAGAGGTAATGTCTAAAAGCTCTGATACATCATTGAGTTTGGTCCTATTTAATACAGTGGTTCTGTCTAGCGGTGGATACTAAAATCTCTCCCTGTGTGCCTCCTGCAGCTTCGTCAGCCCAGGCGACCGCGCTCGGGATGAGGAGTATGGAGGGGGAGGGGGAGGAGGGGGAGGAGGAGGAGGAGGGGGAGGAGGAGGAGGAGTTGGAGGAGGAGGAGGAGGTGCAGGTTCAGGTGCAGGTGTAGGAGGAGGAGGTGGGGGAGAAGGAGGAGGTGGGGGAGAAGGAGGTGGTGGTGGCAGCGGTGGTAGTGGTGGCATGCCTGCCAGCCGTGATATGCCTGCCAGCCGTGATATGCCTGCCAGCCGTGATATGTCTGCCAGCCGTGATGTGGACAGAGACAGAGAAAGAGACCGGGAGGTGGACAGAGAGAGAGATCGGGACAGAGAGAGAGACAGGGAGAGGGACAGAGAAAGGGACAGGGATAGAGACCGTGACAGGGGAAGGGACCGAGACAGGGAGCGAGACCGGGACCGAGAGAGGGACCGGAGCCGAGAGCGAGACCGAGAGAGAGACCGAGACGGACCTTTCGGACGTGAGTCCTTATTCAGTATTGGTCAATGCGATTAGCATCGTCTTCACTGGTGGCTCCATCAATATAGGGTTTTGAGGCCAATACCAATATCCAATCTTTTCACACCCATATTGGCTAATGTGCTGATACTGACTGTACCAACGCACGTACAAAACAGGTTAAACTTTTCAGACACACCTATCTTGGAGCAGCGTAGGTGTGTAGGGGGTTACAACACTTCCCATAACAAATAAAGGACAAAACTGTGTAACTTAAAAATAGAAATGAACAGAATTGTATTTTTTTTATCCACTTTTTCTCCTCCTATTTTTCTGTATTTTTCCTCCCATCCCAATTGAGTCTTTATGCCAATTCCCTCCTCCCCTTCCTGGTCGTTGCGCGCATGTGCCCCCCACTGGTCGGTCTAGGGAGCCCTGAAGTCTATCACATGCTTCCTCCGATACATAGGAGACAGCCAGCAACCTCTTTTCACCTGGCAGCGAGGACTCTCATTGGTGAAGTGTAACGCGTGGGAGGTCACACTACCTTCACCATTTCCCTCCCTCGCTGTGCAGGCACCCTGACCAACCTGTAGGGGTCGCTGTTTTACAACGACCAGATTACCACCCACCGGCTTCCCTCCCGCTGACACTGCCAATTGTGCCAGCATGACGACCGGCCAAGCCGGAGGCACCGCTGACAGCTGGATTCGATACCAGTGTCTCTGCGCTGGTAGACAGACGCTTAGTCCGCTGTGCTACCCGGCCGCCACAGAATTGTATTCTTTAATCAAATTCCTTGTTGGTGCTATTCTCTTGTTCCCCCAGCACTTTTATTAAGCAACACACACTATGTAAAATGGCACAGAAATAAAAGATTTACAATCTGCTACGTATCGGTCATAAAAATCCAATCGGACCATATTAGTCCTCACTATCTTTCATTGTTAAACCAATGAAATGCCAATGCCAGTCTTGTACTATGGAAGATTGGCACCCTGTGGCCATTAGAGGTAACTGCACCGTGTTTAAACATATCAGATAAGAAAGAAATACTTTTCTTCAAGCAAGGTAACTTTGGGCACTGTTTTACATTTGATGTCATACTGATTTTATGCTCTAGATATGAGACACTAGCCTTTTACGGATCTCGCAGCACTGGTTGTTCCCGACCTGAAGAGCAACTTCACGCTGTGTTTCATGTACCTCTGCTGGGAGGGGTTTCTCTTGTTCAGCCTAAAGGTTCCATACTGCAGGTTTAATCATCTCAACAAGGTCAACAGGAAGACATAACCCTTTCTCTAATTTGTTGCTCTTCTCTCTCTCTCTCTCTCTCAGGGTCAGACTCGTACCCAGAGCGGAGAGGGGTGCGTAAGGGGAACACGGTCTACGTGTACGGCTCTGGCCTCGTGGAGGACAGCCTGCGCTCGGCCTTCACTGCGCATGGCAACATCATTGACCTCTCCATGGACAACCCACGCAAGTACGGAACACTCAAAAAAGCAAGGCCCTGTGGAGACGTTGTTAATTTGCACTTATTATTGTGTGTATTAATTCATTCATTTGTATTTAATTAATTAAAGTGTGTGTGTTAAAAGAAAAACCTGTAAAAAAACGAAAAACTATTCATTACAGACTGTTATATTCCATGTGTCCTTGTGGTACTATTGTTTCTGATTCTTCTCTCTAGCTGTGCATTCATCACCTTTGAGAAGATGGAGTCTGCGGACCAGGCTGTAGCGGAGGTCGGTGCAGCACCTGTTCTCTCCCTCTCACTTCACTCTAACAGGGTTCCCACAGACATTGCAAAATATATATATATATTTTTTTTTCCAAGTACTTTCCTAAGCATTATTTTTTATTTTAAAAGGGCATTTAAAAGGATACAATTCAATTTGAATTGCTGTTTTTTATAGGAAAAAAAACGGATCCGATATTTATGGCTTAAAACCAATTTCCGACAATTAGTTACACTTTAAATAAAAAATAAAATCTTGATTCAGAACAATTTGATCATGGATGAACAACTTTCAATGCGAATGGTTGATTTGAATTTCATGGCCTTTTTAAACAACTTGTTAAATAATTAGCTGTTTTCAAGGAATTCCAGACCTTGACTTTTTTTTTGTAAAAAAATCTAGCACTTCAAGGACCTTGTGCGAACCCTGCTCTAACCTCGTTGTATCAACATTTTGTATAAAAGTGCCAATTGTTAAGATACACTGTTATATCGCACAAAAACTAAAAGCAGTCTTTCCAAGCTCGGAAGTAACTCATTGGATCAGGTTCCATAAGGACCGGAAGCCCAGGCTAACATAGTTGTAATATTATAAAGTGGTAGTTTTTTAGATTTGAAAGGATCTTTAGATAAACAAATACCGTGCTTATCACGTCTCTCAGATGGAGAAGACTTTTTCCATACAAAGTATGATGCGTATCATATCACCAATGATAAATGGTAAGGAAGTGCAGCCGCAAAGAAAATATGACCCTCTAAATATAATATAATTAATAATATAATATTGTCTTGGCAGTTGAATGGAAGCACGGCTGGAGATGTCCACATCAAAGTGAGCATCGCCAGGAAGCAGCCCATGCTGGATGCAGCCACGGGAAAATCTCTCTGGGCTTCATTGGGTAAATATTAGCACTGCATTACTTATTTAGACACTGATCTTGCCCACTGTATTGTTACCTCAAATCCGGTGTATATAATTGACCACATCTGCCCAGTTGTACAGCCCTGGCCTATTCCCATAAAATGTTTACTTATAATTGTACTATATTCTATTGTGCTATATTTAATTTAGTTTATATCTCATATAATTTTATTCAACCTCTTATTTACAGTTGTACAGCCTTGGCCTATATTTTATTTTATTTCATAATTATATTATTCTATTGTGCTTAGCTTAGCTCATATTTCATTTTACTCCACCTCTTTATTGTATTATCTGTCTGTTAATGTCTGTCCGCTAATGTCACACCGATAACGTCCAAAGCAAATTCCTTGTATGTGAAAACTACTTGGCAATAAAGACCTTTCTGATTCTGATCTGATGTGTGTGCACGTGTATGCATACCAGTGCACATTTCTGATTAACCTACCCTCTCTCTCTCTCTCACACAGCTGTGCAGAACAGTGCCAAAGGCTCATACAGGGACAAGAGAAACCAAGTTGTGTACAGTGAAGATTTTTTAAGCGACCGTGATGTTCAGTCTGAAAAATAGAAATGGATGAGTTAGGAGAAATCTAGTTTTTTTTAAGTTCCCTCTATCAAGTTTTTGTTGTGTGTTTTACAACTTTGTGTGTCAAGTGTTTTTTCCAGAATAGATTCACCATTTCTCGGGTTTACTTTTGGCTACATGGCTGTGTGGGAGTTTTAATTTTGTGGAGCTCAATAAATCGCATATACATTTTCCCCTTCCTGGCACTTTCATGGGGCCTGGTATCAAAAGTCTACCCAGTAGTCTCCATGCGTTGAATGCATAAATACAATAGTCATCTAAAACTCACTGATGTAACCAGTGATTATCATAACACCTACTAGCGTATTATGTTTGTTTCTCATGGGAAACAGTATAACTATATTACAAGAGTACTTTAATAATCTTAAACGGGCCAGTAGCCGCTGTTCTAATTCCGGATACTAGTCCCGTATTCAGTAATTAAATAACGCTTGGTGGTGAGATGTGCAATACCCGTTCACGATTCAAATCAACATAATCAAAACATCCAGTATCTATAGAAGACAGATGTTGATGGAAGATGAAAAGAAAGCTGTGGCATCTCCTTTGAGATGAGGAAACTCCAATGAAATGCAATGATCCAAAAATAAATATGCACACAGAATTGGTTGGCCAGTACGAAGTGTTAAAACGTTAGTTTTCCTCACTGGGTATAGTTTGGACCATTAACTTGTACTGCAGCGAATTAGAGCAGTGTGTTCATTTTATGCTGTATGCATGCATGTCCATGTATTGTGGGTGTGGGTTGTGCATTTGTGCCAATATTAAACTCATGCCTGCATGTGTGAACATCATGTTTCCTGTGTTGATCACACTTTACTGCTTGCGATCAACAGCAGTGTTCTATTATAATACGGGTGAACGTGGTGAGTAGGGTTAAGATCTATTTCAACCGAAAGGTCCGACCAGACTCCCACCCAGTCAGCAGAACGCTCAGCCATGGAGGACCAGAGAGAACACAAGCTCGGTGTGGCTCTGGTCCAAGAGAACCGCCAACACCAACCTGCTGGGAGAGGAGCATGGACAAGGACCAATCAGGTGAGGAAGGGGGGTGACAGGCAGCTAACATGGAAGACGAGAGCTTCCTGGGAATCCTGCTTCACTCAGCCCATTTATACTAGTCTCATCAAACGAGACCAGCACAGTAGAAACCATGATGGAGGATGTTTAATACAGGAGATACGTTTTACATCTATACAGGTATTTGATTTGATTTCTGGTTAATACGTGAGATTACACAGGTTTCATTTCTGGCTAATACATGAGATCACAAGTTTGATCTCTGGTTTCCTGTTTCTCTTCCTCTGTTACTTTCAGGGGGAAAAACTATATGGCCCCCTGAAAAAAATTCTAAAGTTTCAAGTGTTGTAGATGAAGGACATTTGAAGTTTAGAATTACAGATGTTTTCTTGTCCTCAGGATATTTTCTGGTTCAACAAACAGTGAGATGACCCGAAATGTTCATTGGGCAGATTTTTTCCTTTAATGTTATTTCACACAGTTGTGATGTTTGTCATTGTATCTTCAGTCTATTCCTTGAAACTGCACTTTAAATGTTCTCCACAAAAGTTACTCCGGTGTTATCTGTGCCAGGATATGTATTATACAGTGTGCTACTGTATAAGTAGCTCATATTTTACATACAACCAACAAATAAGGCATTTTGACGCACTAATCTTTTCCCATGTGAGCACATCATCTGGGCAATACCCCTAATGGTTGTCCTTACTGGTTTTCAAGATTGGGTGAGTCCAAGCCAAGCTCTTCATTGAGGAGCTAGCCAGGATGAGGAGCATGTTCAGCCAGACTCATACCTCCTCGACACCCCACAAACTGCCTCAGCCAGTCCTTCGTGGCCATCGGGCTCCACAACCGGGGACATGGACTGCTGCCAGCAGCTGGAGAACTAACAGCAGCAGAACTCGCAAACTGTTAGAACCGTCTGACTCTTAACTACTAAACCATGCAGCCAAATTTCCCTCGGGATGAATAAAGTATTTCTATTTCTATTCTATTCATAGACTGGCACAGTGTGTATTATGACAGTATTATAGTATACAGACCCTCACTTGTACCTTTTTTGAACGTTTACTTTATTTTTTAATATTGTTCTGTACCTGATCTTTTTTGGATATACCTGTACCTCCCCCCCATATTGCTGTGACACCTGAATTTCCCCAAGGGGATCAATAAAGGAATATCTCATCTCTTATTCTGGGGTGGTCAGAATATACCGTTAACACCAATTATCTTGTAGTGTGAGAGGGATAAGGACTCAATGTAATCCGTCTCTACAACTGCAGACCTGTCAGAGGAGAGCACGCCCATTTTTTTCCAAACATGTTTTGAAAAAGAACATGATTTTTACAATGAATCTGACCATACTCCTGCAGTGTGAGGTGGTAAGCAGCAGATCCAGAAAGCAGAGAACTCACTAATCACTCACTCAAAAAGGAAAACAATATTTCTTTCTCTCTCTTAACACATTGGGTGCCAACGACGATAAATCTCGTTATTTAATCGTTATTTCTTTTATTAGCGATATCCATTCATTTTTCATCCATCCAGCCTCACGTTATCATTGGGACTGGCTCTGAGCTCAAAGGGCAAATACCGCCCCCTATCGTCTCCCGGATGGTATTGCACCCATTGGAATGGAGTCGATGGGAATGCGTCAGAAAAAAAAAAACCTCCGGGCTCCACATTTTACTTCTGAGGCATGTAACCTGAGACTATTGCATCTACTGAGGGAACTGGAAGAAGCGTCGATTATGTGTTTCGAGGTACAGGTGCAGCTCAATAAATTTGAATATTGTGGAAAAGTCTATATTTAGCTGTATTGATGCAGTAATTTGTGCAAAAGGAGCCCCAACCAAGTACTGAGTGAACATACATGAATATACTTTTCAGAAGGCCGACATTTCTATATACAAAAGAAAAATACATCTATTTTAAATTTTTTATTGGTGATACAGAAGTTTGGGCTTTCATGAGCTGTAAGACATAATCATCAAAACAAATAAAGGCTTGGAATATTTCACTTTCTGTGTAATGAATCTATAATCTACAAGAGTTTCACTTTTTGAATTGAATTACTGAAATAAAATTACTTTTCCGCGATATTCTAATTTATCGAGCTGCCACCTGTATAACGTTGGATCAATAAACGCAATCGATATTTGGAATGGCGATCAGGAATTGGATTAATCTTTTTGCAGAACATCTGATCTGAGGTAAGAACTTTATTTTACCAGTATTGGGTTAATCAGAGTTTTTTTTCACAGAGTTCACAACGTGTCTCCTGTGTGTACAGTGTGTGCGTAACGTTAGCGCCAGGCACGGCATAGATAATCGATTTTCAGCCCGCTTCTCTAGCGTGCATAAGTACACATATACTATAGATAATCTAGCGTTTATTTGAAAACTATTCATAAATAGGCAGATAAATGACAACGTGTTTTGTGTATTCCAGTAAAGAGCTATTTTCACGGATTTTTCTGGAATCACTAAATCTTCAAAACTATACTCGTATTCAAAACGGTATAAAACGGAAATGTACTGATGAAAAAACAATCCGTTTGGTACATGTTGACTGCAAGCAAGTCATTGATAAGCGACGGGTGTATTAGACACATAGCCATAATTTAAGATATAGTTTATGCGTTTGCAAATGTGCTCGTCCTCTCATTGATTAGAGTGGTGGCAACCAAGTGATAAATCGCGCATCCCCTGCTGGCAACCAATGTGTTAAGAGTTTTATTTTAAATGGTATGATATTGTAAGAAAGGGGCAGGACTAGGTAAGCTGTGCTTCCTTCTGCCCCTTCTCACGTGTGCATGTTCTTAAGCTAAGTCAGTGGACATTTATTGTGATTTCCCACGCTCCCCTCATCACTCGAGTATGCACACTTGAAGACATTGTGAAGTTATTTTAGTGTTAAATAATGTTGATTTTCACCGTCCGCTGGGATTTGAAAAGTCTCACAGTTTGTTCCCAGCCTTAGTTCAAGTCTAAAAGGTTATGTACAAACTAAAAGTCCATACAAAAGGCATTAGAATTCAACCCTCAGAAGGCCCCAGAACCACGTGTTTACGTCTGGGTGGGTCCGTTTTATAAGACTTTGGCTAGCTGTCGGATGTCCGCTGTGACCTATGATGCTTGGCCTGTGATTGGCTGCTCCTGCTCCTCTTCCCTCACTCTCCCTTCCCCTCCGCCCTGCTCCGCTCCCTCTCTTGCCTATGACGCTTGGCCTGTGATTGGCTGCTCCTGCTCCTCTAACCTCACTCTCCCTTCCCCTCCGCCCTGCTCCCGCTCTTTCTCCTGCTGCTCGTGCAGCGAGTTCTGCCCTGTGGTCTTCCCGTGCTGCTCCTTCAGGTGGCGCCTCAGGGCAGGCTTGTGGGCGAAGCGGGCGTTGCAGTACGCGCAGCGGTGCGGCCGCTCGCCGCTGTGCAGGTTCATGTGGTCGATCAGCGTGGACTTCTGGGTGAAGGTCTTGTAACAGAGGGGACACTGGTGGGTCTTGCCGGCGCCCCGGTGGACGGCCATGTGCCGGGTGAGGTTTGCAGAGTGGTGGAAGTGTTTGCCGCAGCAGGGGCAGGAGTACAGCAGGTGGGTGGAGCGCAAGTGGACGGCCAGCGAGTGGGCGGAGGGGAACGTCATGCCGCAGTGGTCGCAGATGACCGGCCCCGACACGCTAGAGGTGGACCCCACCACCGGCACCGACTCGTCCCGTCCCTCTTCCGTCGGCACGGTCCCCAGGCCGGAACCCCCCTCTCCGGCGCCGCTAGTGGACTCGCCCATGGTGTACTGGCCCATACTGCCGGCGCCCATAGGGGTGACTTCGTCTCCCTGTGCCTCGCCCATACCGAAGTCCATCTGTGGAAGATCGACAGAGAGATAATTTCCTACTTTAAGACCCTCTTGGCTGTAGTCCAGACCGAAGCCTCCTCCCATCCCGGTGGTGGCCATGTACCACAGGTCCGGGTGGTCGACCACACCTGGGGACGAGACCCACTTCCTCTTCTTGAAGCCCCTCCCCCTGGCCCTGCCTCTCCCCCGGCCACCTTTCGGCTCAGCGAGTCTGCGCCTGAGGGCGCGGAGCCCTTCCACCGTGAGCCCCTCCCTCGCAAAGATGCCGAGATCCGGTTCTCCTGGATTCAAGCTGCCTTCATCATCACCTCCTCCTCCTTCTATGATACCGTCTGTCTCGGGGTACCCGGCCCCCTGAGGCCCGGTGGAGGGGCCTCCGACGTCCTCCTCCTCCCTGTCCCGCGTGCTGCCCGCCCTCTCCTCCTCCTCGGGGATGTACACTGTGAACACGTCGTAGTCCTCCCGTTTCGCCTCCTCTTCCTCATCTGATGGGTTCACCTGCAACGAGGTGGGATCCTGTGATGAGCGTGGGAGTATATCAATGTTTACATTGGTGTTAAACGCACAACGAGGAACATTAGCATTTGTTGTTGTAGTAAACACAACATTCAAATTTGGCGCCACGGCTAGCCCTGGCTCACGGAATTCAGATCAAACTGTTAAACTAGGCGTTGCAGTTCAAATACAAATTAAGATCCAGCAATTTTGTGTCCTATTCCTCACCTAGAATGTTGTCAGAAACATATTTTGGTGAACCGTTTAGGTGGAAAGAGTTTATGAGCACAGCACACGCAAGTCAAGGACCACCAATATGCAGAGGTACACACCCACTGCCCAAAGGTTGACGCCCAGAAATGTCCAGAGCACAGCAAAATAAGACAATACAGGCAGAGGGAAGGGTTTTGGTAGTTTTCGGGTTTTGGTAGTTTTTTTCCTGTATTCGCTATTTTCATTCATTATTCATCCATTGACCTCGGTGTTGCCATATGAAAGGATTTTGAGATTGCCAAAGTGCAATACCGGCCACATCCTGCAAGATGGCAGTGTCACCCACCTTTTGAAACCTTATATCTAACTCTGTGTTACACTCAAATGTCACCGGCGCTATATTTAGACGGAGCCGAGTAAGTCGCTTCATCCGAACACTTGGAAACGCATCTGGCACTCTCGATCCATAAGTTGTGCCAAATTATGTCCGGGACCAGACGGACACCAATACTGGAAATCGTGATCAGACAATTGGAATATTCTTTTTGGAATACCACCGACCACAGGTAACGACTATCTTACATCAATTTCAGCTTGATCCAACAATGTTTTGATATCAATCCAGCTGATCAGCATTTTTAGTGTTCAATACAAATGCCGTTACTGGCAATCAAAGCATCAGAAACTACGACCCCCCCCCTTTCATGCATTCATGATGAAACCATACCTATTATATACATTTGATTTGGAAATAGGAGAGCGTCCAGGCAAGAAACACCAACGCTTATAGTATTCACGTTGCGCCCCATTACTCGCTTCCCAGGAATTATCCAGGACCACTCTGAAATTATACTTATATTCACCACTCATTCCCTTTTTTCGATTTTAATATCCTATTCAATGTCAGGGACCTGTATGTTGCCGTTAAAAGGAGAAGCATGCAGCTGCAGAGCCGCAGAGCGGCGCTCTCAGGACCGCGCTGTGAGGCCACGCTGTGAGGACCGCTCAGCAGCGCCACCCACCCAATGGCTGAATTGGAGTATTGCAGCAAAAACAATCGAAAGTAGTAACATGACGTTAGCATAACTAACACTTGAATAACTACAAATGAATATAAATATAGGAGATTTTGACAACAAAATTAACAATATGATGCCGCAAGTTCTGTTATATTTCAATTGCCTTACTTTACATAAATATAAGGTAACGGTATACTTTTGCTATATGCTATACACTACAGTCTATGTGATGTGGGTATGATGGGAATGGTAAATATTATGTTTAATGTAAATATGTGTATACTGGATATGAACAGCAGTATTATAGGCCTACAGCAGTATTGTACAGCCAGCAATATTATACATTATTATACATGACTATTCTATGCAAGTAGGCTATGTCTAAGCTATTTTACAATATTATACATGAACTATGTGCAATTATGCATAAGACTAGGCAGCAGGGCTCCAGACTAACTTTTTTCACCACCGTCCCAGAACCGTCCCGAAATACAATTTTAACTGTCCCAAAGTGAATGTAACCGTCCCAAAAATCAAATGTTGTTTATTTACTTTGGTTGTCGTTTATAGTTGTTATTGCCTTAAGAAACACCATTCAGAGAAGGGGAGAATAAATTGATTTAGTCAAAAGGCTCCCAGGTGGAAAGATTTCACAAGAATAATTATGATTAAAAATAAATATATATATAAAAAATAGTGTTTAACAAGGTGCTAGTATAGGGATATTTGGTCACGGTGCTGTTATAGTCAACCAATTGGAGCCATGTTGATTATTCCTTCCAATGTTAGAGATAAATAAAGATCAAATCAAATCTAACTGAATAAGTTATCCCTCTTCTAACAAGAAAGAAAAACGTAGTTTAGCTTTAAACTATATAATGTCATTGCGTCCAGAGATTCCACCTTTGATAACTAAAGTAATGACACTTGACTAGTAATGAAACATGTCCCTTAGATCGTGCTGTCCTCCTGGTCGATATTGATAACTGCTGCTAAATTCCAGCGGGCCCTCCTCACTGAATTCATTGTGTAGCTGAAGTGAAGTTTGCCTATAGCCTGTCGTCTATTTCTCCGCGTTCGTTTAGATAAATGTAACGTTATGCCAATTAACTCGCAATGGTAGTAACATTACGTGTTAGTATAGAATCGAATAGAAATCCATTAATAATCCCGAGGGAAATTCGGCACTACAGAGCAGACTATGTAGTTGGATGCAGTTCCCTGTTGGTCATTTTGGGTCTGTGTTTATCCTCTTCAAATAGCGCAGCATGTTTGCGGTAATCTCTTCACTGAGAGGATGCCACAGTATAGCGCGTTTTTATTTTTTTTATAACATTCTGATCTTTTCGCGGTTCTTGTACAGTGGTCTCGTGCCGTGCGACTGTCAATTACCAGCTGTCATTCACTGTGTCAACCAGGGTTAAATACCAGTGGAGAAAGCCTAGGTAAGAGAGATTTCCCTCACCTGTTAACACATTTTTCTTTTTCAATGAGAGATTCATTTGGGGTGTGACGCTGCTGCAACGCGACTGGCTGATGAGGTGGGTAGGAGCTTGATGCTGGATTAGCGTATGGCTGCATTGGGAGGCGGAGATAGTCATTGGATTTGGCAAATCACGCTACGTTTAGACTTCAGTGAACTCTGTCAATTTAGTCAGCACGAGACATTCACCATTTGACAGCAATATATGTGCGCACTGACAGTCGGCCAATTACACATTTCCTGTGGGAAAAAAAAATCCTCTCCGTCCCGTTTGCGTCCCAGCAAAGATTTCTGTTCGTCCCAAATCAATATTTGATCGTCCCCGGGACGACGGGACACCGTTAGTCTCGAGCCCTGGTAGGCGCTGTTAACTTCATTCATCAAGGAAAGAATTCAAACTGTGTTTTGTGTGGTAGAGCGTGGCGCAGCAGCAGAATCCTTGTCTCTGAAACAGACGTTCCAAAAAGCTGGTTCGATTCCTGATAATTTCTTTTGTATCATTTTATTTTTCAAACGTATTCAAGAATAAACATCATAACTATCACAACAGTAGTTATAATGTATATTATCATCAATACGTTAGTTTCATTTTATTAAATGTCCTTTGGTCGATAACAGCGATAGGACGTCAACAGAGCGAGAGAGAGAGAGAGAGGCCTGAATGGCACAGTGCAATACTCCAATTCAGCCATTGGGTGGGTGGCGCTGCTAAGCGGCCCAGAGAGCGCCGGTCCTGAGAGAGCCGCTCTGCAGCGGCCGTCAGAGCGCGGTCCTGAGAGCGCGGTCCTGAGAGCGCGGTCCTGAGAGCGCCGCTCTGCAGCTGGATACTATTGGTTAAAAGGCATACTGGGACTCCGAAGGTGCAGTACCGGCCAGATCCTGCTAGTAGGCAGTATCGAGAGTGCAGTAAACCCTGTTCCAGACCGGGTGCTACACTCAGGTCTCCGGACGGACGTTTCTAGTAATGGGAAACCTAGGGCTTCACTCGATCGCATTGAATCGTTTTCGGGACCCCCGATCCATATGTTGTGGTGGGTTATGTCGTGGGCATAGGATGTACCAGATGGCGATCAAATAATTGGAATATTATTTTTGGAATACCACCGACCACAGGTAAGGACAATCTGACGTCAATTTCAGCTTGATCGTGCATGGTTTTCATACCCATCCCCCTGATCTGCGTGTGTTGTGGTAATAACAAATGCCGTTATTGGCAATCAATTAATCAGAAACGACCCCCCCCCCCCTTTCATGCATTCATGATGAAACATAATACCCATCATATGCATTTGATTTGAAAATAGTAGCGTGTACTGTACAGGGACGAAACGCCAATGGATTTAGTATAATTCACATTGCGCCCTATAGCCAGCCTCCCAGGAATTAGCCCGGATCGTTCCGAAATTATACTCGTATTCACCACGGAATAACGCGCGAACGTATTCATGAAAACATGTATAATTTTTTGCATCTTGAACGGAAGATAGTTACTGTCAATTGTCAAATGACCATGGTATTGTATCCATAGCTATAATATAAAATATAGATTTAGCTCTAAAAAACAATGTGACGCACAGTGAAACTATGTAATGAAAACCTGGCCGTGCTATAGCTAGATGCTGAAGTCGATGGCCCCGAATGTGTTAAAGCGTGGCATAGATACAACGGGACCCGGCTAATGGCTGGCGCTGAATGAGTTAAGTGATGATTGAGAGGGATACATCGTTTTTTAGGAAAATGCACTCACTGTGCCTTTAATAACAGTGAACACGTAAAAATAGGATAAATGGAGGTCTGTGTGATATTTATCATTCACACACATACGCACACCTTGATAGATGACTCATCGAGCAAGGGACTGTCACCCTGAAGCCGACTGCCTGCCTGAGTGTGCTTGCCAGCACTGTCCTCATCCTGGGAATGAACTGAAGGGCCGTTGGGCTGCACCGAAGATAACTGGCCAGGAGTGGGAGACATGGAGGCGAAGGAGACTCTGCCACCGACAATTACCGGTGTGGACTGACTTTCTTCTGACTTGATCTGAAAGAAGAGACAAAAAAGGTATTACAACAAAACCTACGGACCAGATCCATAGCCTAGTGGTGTGGTTCTCAACCTGGGGGTCGGGAACCCCAAGAGGGGTGTGAGATGATTTCAGGGGATTGTGAATACATTATTTGTATACATTATCAATTCTAACTAAATTAAGATCAAACTGTCAAAAGGTTTACTAGCACATCGCCGTTTTGTACACTCACATTTTCTCCAAGATCTCTTCACACGCACATATGAGTCAAGGACCACCCGTATGCAATGAGCATATTGTGATTGGTCAGTCATTATATCTAGGTCGATGTTGGCTGCAATTCTGACTGGCTTGTTTCAATAGGGAGGGTTCTTGTCACAGCTGGGCCCCGTTCCCCGTACGTGGCTAACTGAGTTAGCCGGATAATCTTCAGGATAACTTGACATAAGTCAAGCTTTTCAGTTCCACAAAGCAGGTTTGTCTAAAATCACTATGGCAACAGATCGAAAAATTTTAACCTGCTCCAGCGCAGGTGTAGTTCAGTTAGCTGGATAAACTGGCCACTCCCTCGCAAAAAAATGCCAGCTCCCTTCCTCACAGATCCCATTATACCATTCTGAATTATGTTTTTGTGCTTCGTTTTTCTAGAGGGGGCTCTATTGTGATATTGTAACTGGGATTAAAATGTCTGAGGAGATGCGCTGTTTGACGGACTTGGTGACGTCGACGTGACTTGAGAAAAGTGAATGAGCAATTGCAAGCCTTTGACGTTTTGATGAATGAATTTGAGAAAATGCATTTATCTGTTCAAGCACTGTTATCTGATGATGAACAAGAGGGTGATGAACATGACTGGTATAAACCAAAGGTTAATCAATTCAATGCATGTATGGATGATGTCCGAAACAGATTAAAACCTGATTAATAGTGAAACTGTTAATAGCCTCCAAGCCTCTCTGACAGTTATTTTGGGGGTCGCGCCTTGAAAACTTTGGGAACCATGTATTTATATAGTACATGATACCTAAGCGCATACAGTACAGATATCCTCATAAGTATCTATTAATTCGTATCAATTAGATACTCTTTGGGCTTGTTTTTATCTACTTATTCTGAAAGAGTTGGAACAAATTATTTTCGCTAGCAAGATCTCGTTCCATTATTCATTCCATTAAGCCTACTGCCAGCAGGCACATTTAAAGGGGACGTGCATTGCTATTCCTTGCACTATTTGGGCAACTTTACACAATTCCTGTGAGTCTATTGAACACATCTGTAATTTTTTTTTTCAAAAAAGAAATTTCATTGTTTTATATTTCTAATCAAGTACTCAAAAGCCACATTTTTTTAAAAGCTGTAAAAATGCAAAAAAAATTAAAAAAATTATATATTCGCGATATATCGAGTATCACTCAAGTATCGCGATAGTATCGTATCGCGAGATCTCTGGCGATTCCCACCCCTAGTGGTTATGTCTAAATGAACCTCATTCTAAATTATAGAAAATCTTAAACAGTGAAATCTTTTAATGCACATTTAAATTATGTTACTTAGTTGGAATTAGGGTTGCCACGGTGATGTGGAATTTCCCATGACCAGGGCTTGACATTAACTTTTTGGCTCACAAGCCACTGTGGCTAGTGATTTTCCAAAGTCACTAGCCACCCAGCATTTTCACCAGCCAAAAATCCCCACACTCGCGCCCCCACCCAAAAAGTGTCAGAAGTGTGGTCAGGTGTATGATAAAATAACATCTAATCCAATAACATCTGTCCCCACCCGAACATCCCACCCACCCAGACAGTCACACTTTACATTCTCTGTTCCTGTGTAGCTATTTGTGTAATGACAGTATAACAAGTATTGTACTTAGTCATTGTTGCAATGTACTTACTGCATTGAATTGACTCAATACCTAGGAATAAGGTCAGGGTTAGGATTAGGAATATAGTTAGGGTTATTGTTAAGGTTAAGGAAGTGTAATGTGGTAAGTACACTGTAACAATGAGTATGTAATTACAAAAACTAAGTACAAACCTAATTAATTAAATTGTAGAGCACTGTGATATATTGTTACCAATATTTGCTTTGATGTCTAGTCCCCTATTCAGTGTGTGTGAGAGGTGTGTGTGTGTGTGTGTGTGTGAGTGAGAGGCATCTGGGGCAGCTGTCCATGGTGCTGAGAGCTAACTCAGAGACCGCACAGTGATAATGTGCAGCATATATTTGCAAGTGCTATCTTGACTGAGAGGGTGGCCAGGACTGTTAGTCTCGAGCCCTTATGCTTCTTAATGTTAAATGAATGTGACTAGCTAGCTAACAAACACTGTAATACTAGTTTAATAATACACGTTACATAATACATAGTATTATGTTTTAAGTTTGTTTACTTACTCGCACATCCACAAATAGTCTGTATCGGTCTCATTCTCTTTTCTGTTTGTTGATGGTTTGGTTCACCCAGTCTTTTCACAATATTCCGCCACATTGTAACGTTAGCTAACTGTCTGTAAAGTAAACTATGGATGAGTCGGTCGCACTAACCAGTTGAGCTATTAACGTTAACAGCGTTCGTTCAGCTGTCACACGGAGGCAACACGACTCGCGCGATAGGGCGAAGTGGATGGGCCAATGAATGAGCACACTGTGCGCACCCAGTCCTTGTGGGAATTGTAGTATTATGTAGTATCACGTGGATTTACTTAATTATTGCAGATGCCTTTTGTAGACTACAATGTTTTTTTTTTTCATAGAAAAAAAGTCACCCGCCACAGTGGCGGGTAGAATGACGGAGTTACCCGCCACAGCCGAATTCTACCCGCATTTGGCGGGTGGTGGGTGTTAATGTCAAGCCCTGCCCATGACTAATAAACTCATGACCATGTTCAGTGTTACCCGTGACACTGAACATTTTACTAAATCTACGCTCAATATCTGTAGAGCACTCACTGTGATCTTTAATGTTATGTGGCTACATTGACCCACTGTGTCTGTCCGTCTACGTCAGTTTTTAATTCATTCAGTATCCTTTTCTTGGACAGAGTTGACGTTAGGTTCTAATTTTAAAAATAAATCAACGAATAGGAATACAGTCCAAAAGTGAAACCTAAAAATAGCTGCTGTCTGTGAAGATATGTTCCGTTTATAATGTTGACTGACTTACGTTACATACGCTTGATAACACGCTTAGTATTTTACAAATTAGCATATATATATAAAATGCATACACTGGTGAGCAAGTAATGTACTCGTTGGATGCCTTAACACAGAGTAATGCTGGTATCACGACTATCGCAGTAAGCCTACTTGGAATAAAATGTAAATGTCATTACTGTAAGCCGGCAAGTTCTTCTCTAAACCTCAAACAATGTTGACAAAGTTTAAAGTCCCAATAAGTGATCCAACCATAAACAACTGGGTAGCCCCACCAACAGAAATAAGAATGGATTTTTTTTTTCATTCTCTAGGTCGATGGACTGAGTTCTTGATACAAGGACTAACACTACAGAAAGATGTGAGCTTTAAACTGTATTTTGGAGCTAGGTTTGTTTATATTGGTAATTTGGTATGAGAGAACACTGCAGTCAAACACAACTATATTGTGATTCATGATTAGGGATGGGTACCGAATTCGGTACTTTTAAAAAGGTACCTACCGAAACACGTCGGTACTAACGTGTATCGATTCACGTGAGATCCAACGGTGCCTACTTTCGGTAATGAGAAAGAAAGAAAAAAAGTCAGATGACGTCACGTTTTGTTTACCGCAAAACGAAACCGCACATTAACACTTTCAGTGCCTTTGATTAACGTTGATTTACCCTGTTGAATGCCACCATCCACTTCAATGTTAGCGTTAAAAACGCCTAATCTATGTTTTAAATTATGGCTATGTGTCTAATCTGCCCGTCGCTTATCAATGACTCGTTTGCAGTCAACATTGTCGAAACGGATTTTTATTTTTTTTTATTTTTCTTTTTTTAAATCGGTTCATATCCTTTTTATAGCATTTCGAAAAACTATCGTTCTCTCGAAAATTTCCGGGAAGATAGAAAGATTCCCTCATAAGCGGCATTTATTGGAATATTCTCGAATACACTAGACACGTTGTCATTTGTCTGCCTATTTATGAATAGTTTTCAAATAAACGCTAGATTATCGATAGTATATGTGTACGTATGCACGCTATAGACGCGAGCTGAAAAATGTATTCTCTCGTTCCCGCAAGATCACACACACGGCACATAGGGGACACGCTGTTATCTCAGCGAATACAGCTCAGATTACCCCAAGACTGGTAACATAGACTCCTTACCTTAGATCAGATGTTCTCCAAAAAGATTATTCCAATTCCTGATCGCCATCCAAATATCGATCGCGTTGATTGATTGATTGATTATTGGCTGCTGTGAATATATAATCCAGGCTGCTTTCCGTCCCGCGATCACTTCCATGTTCATCAGACGGCTTGCCAGCACAAGGAGCCAGCTGGCTCCGCCTCTACAGATCTACAGATCCCAGGTCAGTCTAAGCGACTGACCTGCAGTTACACAGGGATAGACGATAGGGGGCGCTTTTTTCCCATTCTGAGCTCCTGTAGGGGCTGGTGTACCAACGGGAGACTCGTTGATGAAATATGAATTCAGATCGCTAATAAAAAAATATTTGTCGCGGTGGGAACTCAATGGGGGGGCTGATAAAACGAGATATGTCGTCCGTGGCACTGAAAGGGTTAATATCAACGGCACAATACATGTTTTCAAACTCTCTTTGGGTGTTTGCAATTCATGGGGAGTATACTCGTCTCTGATATCTTGGTACAGTGGGCAGGTTGTTAGAAAGTGTAGCTCAGTTTTCCACCTCTGCTCTTGCTCTCTGCTACTATCTCCAAACTTCCACTCCTCTCGGCGGTCGGCTTACTCCTTCCATATAGTTTCACATATTTGTAACCTATTTAACGTTATTAAGCTAACGTTAGCTAATCGTGGGACATAACGTTAGCTCCGTAGGCAAAGAGTAGACAGAAGAGTAGCGCATGTGACGTCAGTAAACAAGCCACAAATCAGACTGTTATGTAAGACCAAAACACACGGCAGAGCGGGGCCCTATTCCCCGTACCTGGTTCAACTAAGTCGATCAAAAGTCCCATTATCCAGATTCAATTAACCCGAAGTTTGAATCCAGGCTTTCCCTGTTCCTCAAACGCTGATTCAGTCTTGTTAATTCGAACCAGACTTGATACTCAGGATAGGATAATTGCGCACGGCCGCCTCACCTGAAAAGACAGCAGGTGTCGATCGCCGAAATCCTGATTTTCTAACGGCATTGATTGATTGATTGAAAACTAACATATTGCAGTATGGGTACAATACAGTATGGCTCAATAGCCTCGCCGACAAGTTAAATGCATAATCTATAGGCAAATTTTAAGTCCCTCATTACCCCAATCAATCAGATTATATTTCTTTAAATGTGCCTGCTGGCAGTAGGCTTAATGGAATGAATAATCGAATGAGATCTTGCTAGCGAAAATAATTAATTCAACTCTTTCAGAATAAGTAGATAAAAACAAGCCCAAAGAGTATCTAATTGATACGAATTATATTATGAGGATATCTGTACTGTATCTGTATGTAGGGATGGGTACCGAATTCGGTACTTTTGAGGTACCGAACCGAAACACGTCGGTACTACCGAGTATCGAATCAAGTGAGAAACCAAAAAATAAAATAAAATAAAAAATAAAAAAAATAATATTATTTTCTTTTTACTTTTTTTTTTTACTTTTTTCTTTTCATGTCAACGTTCACACGCACAATATATGCTTACCTAGGATTTGACTTGACTCAACAACAAAGCAGTCGGAGCAATGACAAGCCGAAAACTGTCGAAATTGTAGTTATTTGAAGTTTGGATTTTTTTTTTTTACGACTGAGGTAGGTAAATTAAATTTCTTGAGACTAAAGTACCGAAAAAAGGTACCGTTGGGTACCGGTATCGATTCACAGGTACCGGTATCGGTTCAAATGTGAAAGGTACCCATCCCTAACTGTATGCGCTCGGCTTAGGTATCATGTACAGTACTATATAAATACATGGTTCCCAAAGTTTTCAAGGGGCGACCCCCGAAATAACGTGTCAGAGAGGCTTGGAGGGAGGCTATACAGTTTCACTATTAATCAGGTTTTAATCTGTTTCGGACATCATCCATACATGCATTGAATTGATTAACCTTTGGTTTATAGCAGTGACACCTCATGTTCATCATCAGATAACAGTGCTTTAACAGATAAATGCATTTTCTCAAATTCATTCATCAAAACGTCAAAGGCTCATTCAATTTATCAAGTCACGTCACGTCATCAAATCCGTCAAACAGCGCATCTCCTCATATATTTTAAACCTAGTTACAATATCACAATAACGTGTGAGTGACAGTGAATGCGATACAATTCAACAATCCACAGATTCAGATTCCTCGTAATTTATATCCACTTCAATTTATGCTTGAATGAAACACAATTCGGGCGCTCCGCCGCAGATACATCCACAGCGAAGAATATGAAACTAATCAGAGCCAAATGCCCGATAGGTTTCATTCATTAAAAATATTCCAGCGGGATTCACATTTGCAATAAAATAACCACATAAGTGTGTGTCGCGATCGCAAGCGCCGTATCCGTATAACTATGACGTGCATTATTTAGAACAAATTAAATCCATATACTGAATATGATTTATTGTCAGAATTGTAGGTATATTATTTTACATTTCAAAAGCCCCCTCTAGAAAAACGAAGCACAAAAACATAATTCAGAATGGTATAAAACTGAGGATTATTTCAGGAAGCGAGCTGGCATTTATTTGCGAGGAAGTGGCCATGCAGGTTATCCAGCTAACTGAACTTAACCCTGCGCTGGAGCAGGTTCAAACTTTTTGATCTGTTGCCATAGTGATTTAGAAAATCACGTGTCGGGGAACGGAAAGGTCTGGTTTAAGTCAAGTTATCCTGAAAATTATCCGGCGAACTCAGTTAGCCAGGTACGAGGAATAGGGCCCGGGTCTTCTCCAAAGACACTGAGTGTGGAGCGAAAATAACTGCTAGAATACTCAATCAGCAGCAGAGTAGTTCATTGCTGCTAGATTGTTTGTTTGTTTAATGAGTTGTAAAATACTTTCATTTATTTGTTATTTAAATATATAGATGTGTATTTGACTATTTGTTGATCAACAGAATAGTTAATTGCTGCTAGAGTGGTTTGTTTACCCTTGTTTTATACTTGTTATTTTGTAAAATACAATACCTTTATTTATTTTGTATTTAAATATATAGATGTGTACCTTTTTAGTTAATTTGTAAAACAAAAAAAATTAAATAAACATAACATTTATTTAAAGATATGTGTGTGACTGTGTATATATATGTTGTTCTAAATAAATAATAATAACTTTGTATAGCACCTTTCATACAGGGGATTGCAGTTCAACGTGCTTTACATCAGTAAGATGTAAATAATAATAAAGTAATAATAATACATTATTTATTTATAAAATATTAAGTTTGGAAATTTTTTTATACAACTGAGGTAGGTAGATTACATTTTTAGAGACTAAAGTACCGAAAAAAGGTACCGTTGTGTACCGGTATCGATTCACAGGTACCGGTATCGGTTCAAATGTGAAAGGTACCCATCCCTATTCATGATGTAAGAACGTTCCAAATACCATATTTCCCCATCTTCAAATCAAACTCTTTCAGAATGTATGTGAATATAAACCTAATTTATATGACCCCCCCCCCCCCTAATTTATATGGCCCTTTAAATCTTACTTAATGTACCTATATACCTATCCTAAGCAGTCTGGCTAGCTATGTTAAAGTGATGACCAACCCTTGGTGGACTGGGGTTCCTTGGCTGTATGTATTTCTTCAGAGCCCCTCTGCACCTCTCCACAATATGCTCCATCTGCAGGTAGCTGGCTGCCGTCAGGTAGTTGACTATCTCCTCTGGGTTGAACTGCAGCACGCCAGTGTAGCAGGATTGGAGCAAATCACACACCACGATGGGACTATGGAGCATTGATACCTGGATAAATATGGGAGAAAGTACATGACCAAGCTGGACTAAGTTGTTGGCAGCCCCCAGTGGGTATTTCCCCGAAAATGGCCCAAATCCTCAATGAGAGTTGAGGTTTGGCCAATCTATTATCTAAATGACAAAGATGTTAAAGATGTTGGTCTCTAGATGCCACAGAGCAAGTTTTGGGGGAATCGTGTTAACAGTAGGGAAAGAAGTGTTTCCCCCAAAATTCTGATGTGAAAAAAAAGTGATGGAAAATCCAGTAGGCCAAAACATGGCAGATGTGGTCTCCACAAGGAGACATACCTCTGGGTGTGAATTTTGTGACTGAACGACTAACGGGTCAGAAGATGCGCTCATTCGAATATTGAAGGTTTGGCCTTGACGGTTGGGGTCACCGAAACCCATAGGCTCACTCCTTTATGGATCATGAATGTGCACAGCAAATGTGAAAAGATCTGAATAGAAATGATTGAAGTTAACCTGTTCACAACCAGGATGTGTGGCAGGAAGGTAGGGGAAAGCAAGGAAAGTGACATGCAACCTAAGCCATGCAGTGGACTCTTAACCCCACACCTTTATGCACCATAGCCTGCTAATCCAAGGGGATCAATAAAGGAATATCTTATGCAGTGCATGACATAGTACATGGGATACCCGAGACCCCCCAACCCCACAATAAGGACCAAGCCTTTGGTAAGTTAGTAGAGCATGTGTCTGTGTGTGTCCCACTGCCCACCTGTAGTTTGGATGAGGGGTTGAGGAGGAACTGGTCCCTCAGGAAAGGCGAGCATGCGGCGAGCACCACCTTATGACCCCTAAACGTCTGGTTGTTGCTGGCCACGATGGTGATGTCACAGAAATGCTGCCTAGACCTCAGAGAATTCATGTGCTTCAGGGTGGAGTCTCCGTGGCCAGGCAACCGGAAACACAGCATCTCCATCTTAATCTCCATGCCCTGTCTGTTAAAAAAAAATGCTTGTGTATGAGAGGAGGTACAGAACGCAGGTTTACCAAGTTATCTTATCTGGTTAATTTTTCCTGTTCATTCATGACCAAATTTCCCTCTGGATGAATAAAGTATTTCTATTCTATTTGCATGTATTATTTGCATGTATTGTTTATTGTACATTTGAGCTGGATACATGGATACTGTAGCTACTGTATGTGTGGCTTATGTGATATAAGTATACTGTATTGTATACTTATTCAGAAATACATCCCATAAGTATTTTGTACACTCTGTAATATAACTGGGCAATGCTAGTATGTGAAATACTTCAGCAATTGATTAACGAAATCACAAGCAACAGATCTGCTTGAGGCTAACAAGAGGTCGAACGCTAACTAACACGGTGCTAGCAATGATCAACGGACTATGCATTCAGTCAACGTTGGACGAAGATATGGACAGCTAACGTGCAAATCATGAGACACCACCCCTAGTCATACATGTGTGCTACTGTGCTGCTGGTCTACCTGGCTTCGCTAACGACGTTAGCTAGCTGCTAGCTCAAGTTACCTAGCTAGCCAACACCCCTGGTTATCTAATGCAGGGCTAGCTTAAAACCATATTAACTCCAGCATCACATGGAGACGTCCAACTCTAGGTTACTCACCCGCGCTTCCCTCTTTTTGTTGTTATGAGGTTATTTTCAGCTTTCTAAAACGTTTTTATTTTAGATTGTAACGTTAGCTAACAAGCTAACTATGTTAGTTGCCACTGGCTGGTCATATTCGCACCACTGTCCGGCTGCTGCGTCTGTTTACTTTGGACTCTGGTCTCTACTCTCAGTCCGGTCTGCCTGTTATTTTTCTACAACACTCTTCGTGACAACAATCACAAACCTGTCAGTCCACTAGCTAGTTAACAGACATCTAATCGGTATTTTTGGAAATATTATCCCCGTGGTGTATTAAGAATCCTGAATGGGAGATTTACTTATGATCAGTGGTTTACAACAAAAGGGGGCGGGACGAGCTTGATCACGTGTACCTACTCCCAAATGACGTCGCCGGCTGGCAACAATAATAGTTCCGGTCCAAAATAACAGACTTCCGGTTGTGGCGTGAAAATGTATCTTTTAAAAACATACATTTCACATGGTTTCGTTTTATTTAACAACCAAAGTCAACAAATTATCTGTCAGATTATTGTTTGATGGCATACATTGTTGAATTTCTTTTTTATATAGGCCTAATAATGTTGTTTTCAATGCATTAGGTTGTATGACACTGTACTGGACAGTGTACAGGTCTACTTGGGCTGTGTCTGTATGGACATTTGATTACTAATGGTAATAAATTGTTGCTGACTTTTATAGCCACCCAACCAACCGCCCTGGTGGAGAGCTTTGTAGGATGGAGCGACAGCAACCACCTCCAACTAAACTTCAGCAAGACTGAATGAATGAATGAATGAAAACTTTATTTAACAGATTGCAGAATGGGTACAATACAGTACGGCTCAATACATACAATTGTTAAGGGGATGCAGACCTGAGAAAGACGTTTGTCTTGTTTCCATCAGGGTCCCCCATTTTCAATTCATATAGACATTTATGACATACACAACATACATGACATTTATGGCATAGGGACATATAGGTATTTAGTACTGATACATTTGTGACATAGGCGGTATTAAAATATACAGTACTGTTACCCCTAGATCCTGACAGAGTATATACATATGATGGGGAGGGGACTGTACATTAGGAGGGGGTGGGTGGGTGGGAGGGAAATATACATACGGCGGGGAGGGACTATATACATGCGGTGGGGAGGAGACTGTCTATTAGGAGGTGGTGGGGGTTTTGGGCATTTACGGTGGCCAGTTTCGAATTGCAGCCTCCCGTAGGTGCTCTTTAAGGGCGGTTTTGAATGTGGGCAGGGATTCACATTCCTTTACAGCTTTGGGTAGGGCGTTCCACATTGTTGTGGCATAATTGCGAAACGTGTTTAGTCCCTTGTTTGAGCCGAATCTGGGTTTAACATGACTACTGGAGAGGCAGCGGCCATGGTGTTCCACAAGGTAGCATACTAGGACCGCTACTGTTCCTAATTTATGCAAATGACATGTCATCACCATAGTGAAGTTTGCGGACGACACAGTGGTGGTGGGGCTGATCTCTGACAACGACGAGAAGGCCTACCGGGAGGAGGTTGAGGTACTGGAACGCTGGTGCCAGGACAACAGCCTGCTCCTGAACATTGGTAAAACCAAGGAGGCACGGTGGTGTAGTGGTTAACACTGTCGCCTCACAGCAAGAAGGTCCAGGGTTTGAATCCCGCTTGGGGACCAGGTTTCCATGATGCCAGTTACCCAGGTGGGGTATCTCCCAGGCCTTTCTGTGTGGAGTTTGCATGTTCTCCCCGTGCTCGCAAGGGTTTCCCCCCCCGATAAGATAAACCCAATGGAAAAACATGCACAACAACAAGATCGCTAACGCTGTGGCGTCCTTGACGAAGACGGACAGGAGCACTTGGATTGGTCCCCTGGCGCGGCTCATGTGGCGCCTGTCTGCTCCCGGCTGCCCTTGGGGGGGAAGGACGACGGGATGGGTTAATCGCAGATACGCATTGTATGCATGGTTCGCATGTGTGCCAAATGGTGACCTCGGAGCAGGTCCTAAATTATTATTATTTATTATTATAAGGAGCTGATCGTGGATTTTAGAAAACAGCAGGACACACACACACCACTGAGGATAAACGGGGCTACCGTGGACAGGGTGAGCAGCTTCAAGTACCTGGGTGTCCACATCTCAGAGGATCTGACATGGACACCACACATAGACTCAGTCGTAAAAAAGGCGAAGCAGCGCCTCTACCACCTGAGACAGTTAAGGAAGTTCAGAGTATCTGGGAAGATACTCCAGTCCTTCTACTCCGGAGCTGTAGAGAGCATCTTGACTGGAAACATCGCTGCCTGGTATGGAAACAGCACGGCACAGGACAAGAAGGCCCTACAGAGAGTGGTACGCTCAGCCGAGCGTACTACGGTTATTGCACTACCACCCCTGCAGGTCCTATATAACAAGAGGTGCAAATCCAGAGCCTGCAGAATAATGAAAGACCCTCACCACCCCAACAACAGCCTGTTCAAGCTGCTGCGGTCAGGCAAACGCCTGTGAACACCAGCAACTAGGACAGAGAGACTTTGGCTCAGCTTCTTCCCCCAGGCCATCAGAGCCTTGAACACTGAACTCTCCACACACAAGCACACATGAGCACACACACAACACACACAAACTGTACACGCTCACACACTAGCAGTCACTTTAACATGAGCACACACACACTCATGCTGCACACGCTCACACTTATGGTCACTTTACAAAAGGAAAGGTCACTTTAAAAATAGTATAGTATAACTTGAGATTGTATAACATAGCATTGTATAGCAGTGTACATAAAGACCCAGTGCCTCATCCGTAGCTAACAGTGTATTGCACTATCACAGGACCTAGCATGTCTTACCATGCTCTTGTAAAACCTCATGTACACCGATATGCCCTACTTTGATTACTTGTATTATTGCACAATGACGTTCTGGATTCTTATTATATTATTATTATTGTATTATGCACAATCGTTGCGGGCAAGACCCCCCGCATTTCACTGTATACTTGTATGCCGTGACAAATAAAACTCTTGACTTGACTTGACTTGACCTCATGGTACCAAAGCACCTCAAAGGCGCTAAAAACAAGATTACAAACATCACAAAACAAACTGGTCAGACTACTACTTGACCTTACTCCTAGAACCCACCTCACCCCTGCCCACTTTGACTACCTAGGATGGCTTAGAGTAGACGACAGAGTACAGCAACTTGCAATGGCCTGGTCTACAAGATACATGTCCCTATGCCATAAATGTCATGTATGTTGTGTATGTCATAAATGTCTATATGAATTGAAAATGGGGGACCCTGATGGAAACAAGACAAACGTCTTTTTCAGGTCTGCATCCCCTTAACAATTGTGTGTATTGAGCCGTACTGTATTGTACCCATTCTGCAATCTGTTAAATAAAGTTTTCATTCATTCATTCACACTACACGACTAAGTCAAAATACTTCCCAAAGGTCAGTGAATACCACGACCACAACACCAGAGGGAGCTCCACAAATCATGTTAAACCCAGATTCGCTCAAACAAGGGACTAAACACGTTTCGCAATTATGCCACATCAATGTGGAACGCCCTACCCAAAGCTGTAAAGGAATGTGAATCACTACCCATTTTCAAAACCACTCTCACAGAGCACCTATGACTGCAATTCGAAACTGGCCTAACCCAGTAATACACAAGACCCTCTTCTTGGGACCAAGTAAGGTTTCGTCGATATTCCAATGTACAGTTTTGCTTGTACAGTTGTACAGTTTCCCCCACCCCACCTACCCAACCCCCCCACCCCACCCACCCAACCACCTCCAATGTACAGTTTCGACGTCAAATATATATATTTTAGACTCTTTATGTATCACAAACAGTACTGTATTTGTAAATCTGGTATGTCATAAATGTATAGATGTCTATCTGTATGTCGTGTATGTTATGTTATGATGAATTGAAAATGGGGGACCCTGATGTAAACAAGACGAAAGTCTTTCTCTGGTCTGCATCCCCTTAACAATTGTGTGTATTGAGCTGTACTGTATTGTACCCATTCTGCAATCTGTTAATAAAGTTTTCAATCAATCAATCAATCAATCAGGCTCCACAACTGTGGGCATGGACTGCTTCTATAGCAGCCGGAGAACTAATGGCTGCAGAACTCGAGAACTAGGAATGTCTGACCACTATTGTGTCTGACTCTTGAAGTGGATTCCCAGGCTGTTTCGGTTCTGCTCTGCTTCAGAACCGGGTTGGCTTAGTACTCTGCGTTGTGATTAAATACCTTTAAAGCTGGGAATCACTTCTCTTCAAAACTGACTGAGCAGGCCGAAAGGCAGAAGGAATTAGGAGGAAGGTATTTCAACAGTTGTTTTAATCAAAGTTTAAGAATGTATACAAATTACAATAAGAAGATGCTATGGTTGTTGATCACAAACACTATGCCGTAAGATGATAACAACCAGCTAATATTACAGTATAAAGATAAATTGTTGCTGGTCTTTGTTGTCCTGGCTGACAAAACAAAGCAGTCTGTTTTCAGTATAAAGCTGGTCTTTGTTGTCCTGGCTGACAAAACAAAGCAGTCTGTTTTCAGTATAAAGCTGGTCTTTGTTGTCCTGGCTGACAAAACAAAGCAGTCTGTTTTCCCTCCAAAAAGTCCTTTTGTTCTCGTTGTGCCTTGGCCTCCTTGGTGTTGATGGTAGGTGATGGTGAGAGAGGTCCTGTCCTGTGTGGGTTTGGTTGGTTCCAGAGTGTTCTTCGGTTGTTGTCTGAGCTCCCTCTTCCCACATCCCACACCCATCTTATAGCCCAGGCCAGTGTCTCCGAGTTGATGACATCATCACATTAGTTCCTCCAATCACAGGACTGCTTAAGCTGGCATTTGAAAATAGGGGTTTGGCTTATAGGCCAAACCCTTTTCACATTACTAACAGAGAATATTTTCCTTATAAAATTACTTAAACATTACCTGACTTGTTAATACTTTGATGAATCAAAGTTTATATTGATTACCTAAACACAGATATATTTCTTTATTACTAAGTCTGTTTGACTTTCAGAACATATATCTAACAAATCTAATCTTTCTGTTAGCTTAATAGAATACATTTTAATACCATATAGAAACAAATCTAATCATTCTGTTAGCTTAATAGAATACATTTTAATACCATATAGAAAGAATGCTAAATGAAAATAGCACAGACACATTAACTAATTGTAGACATTTTAGTATGACCAAACACTAATTATATTTTAACTTACTTATTCAAATTACTATTTTAACAATACCAGGAAATAGTTAGTTTGGAGATCTTCTGTATGAGTGTGTGTGTGTGTGTGTGTGTGTGTGTGTGTGTGTGTGTGAGTGTGTGTGTGTGTGTGTGGATGTGTATGTGTGTGTGAGTGTGTGACTATGTGTGTGTGAGTGTGTGTGTGTGGATGTGTATTCGAAAATGTGTGTGTGTGATTATGTGTGTGTGTCTGTCTGTGTCCCCTGGCCGTAAGCAGATAACACTTCATGGGCGCTTTGATCACTGTGTGTGTGTGTGGATGTGTATGTGTGTGTGTGAGTATGTGAGTGTCTGTGTGTGTGACAGGATACTCCAGCGAGATAACATGTCTAGGTGACCTTTTGTTCTTCGTTTGATCTTCCCCCTAAAGGGAAGGAGTCTTACCCCAGCTGCCACTATGCCATTGTCACCCCAGGAGGGCATTTGCACAATCTGTCTATTTAACCACACACAGACAATCTATGACTTATTGTTTTGAGGCCCAAATATTTCTACACATTTAGTTAATCATGATATATATGTTTTGGATTTTACAACAGTCCCCACTCGGATAGTTTACCTATCCTTAATATGTCAAACATAGATATCAATCTCTACACACTACTATCTAGATAACACTTAAGACATTTTAAACCATATTAGGATAAAATATATATCTGATTTGTCACACTCAGATCCTAAAATTCAAATTAGCCATTTCAGTTTTTGTGATCATGTGCAGTCTTTAATACTTGTTCTCGTACCAAGATCAATAGAGCATTTGAGGAGGGGGGTCCATGTTTTTTAGATTTGACCCTGCCTCCTCTTTATTGCTCAGAGCTGGTGCAATATCACGACTGCTGGGTGCAACTCAGAAAGCAAATTGCCTTTCTAATACACCCCATCTTCTGTCAAGCACATCTTGACTCGTGGAGATCCTCTCTTAGGGGGTAGAGCCCCCTGCTGTAGTATCTTCTATTCTTCACAGCGATGGGGAGGTCGTTGCTGGCTGCTCGACCCCTTCGCTGGTTGACCCTCGGATCAGTGGAAGAGGTTTGTGTCTCCTCCCCTCCGCCTGGTCGTCGATAGGGGCGATAGCAGCTCCCCCCCCTCGCTTGTTGACCCCCTGGTCAATAGTTGAGGCCTTGCTTCTGTTGACAGCCGGAGTCGTTGCTGAGGCCTAGCTGCCTGTCTCCTCGTTGGTTGTCTGTCGTTCCCTTCTGAAGCCTCAAGACTCGGTCACTGCGTTGGCCAAGACTCTCCCGACCCGAGATGTAGGCGTCTCCTGGTTCTCCGCAGTGTTGTGGTTCCCCATGGAGCCGCTGGGTAGACACTAGCCAGTGTCCTCTCCCATCCGTATCCTGTAGTGAATACATCGCTTCGGGGGCACAGTGGGGATCACTTCTACCACAACAATTGATTGAGAATCCATAATTTTCCATCCCTCAGACTCTCTTTACTGGTCTGAGCTTTTGACAACTTTCTTTTCCAAATCATTTATCTATATATTTCATGGCTTCTAGATCATTAAATTTCAAAATTCTGAAAAATTCACATGGCTCTCATTTTATTATGCTGTCAAAACAGTATACTCTCCACCTCTCGATGTGAAATACACATGAAAACATCGTTACCGTCTTCCTCTGGTTTCGGACAGCTGCATCCCGGACCGGACAGCACTGACATCCATTTTCCCAGTAACCTGTGTGTATGGCAACAATCACAGTCCGCCTTAAACACACATCTTCTACATCACAAGCCAATCATCAATTGCACATGTTCACACCCTACACAAGACTAATTTGGCCAATAGCGACCAAATCTATTGAGCTTCATTAATGTACAGAGAATCATGCTCCCCAACACTATTACCAACCACGACACACCCCCAGCCCCTAAAACTGGGTATTCAAATGGGCGGAGAACAAAAATCCATAACTAGCTCATGTTCCTTCACTTTGTTCCCAGTCCATCTTACAGACATATACTACCCGTCCTGATGTGTCGAGATCACTCCCAGCTTGCCAGGTACCCTAAGAAAAAACACAGAAAGAAAGAAAACAGAAAACAAAACACAAAGAAAACGCTGCCAAATCAATAAATGAAAAAATAAACCAAACTTGTGAGCTTTCTAGCTCATTTTTAACTAAGAAACAAAAAGGGAAATCAAATGAATAAACGAAATGTACACTCCCGGCCTAAGTCAGGAATTGCTCATATCACACTAGAAACGAGAAGTAAAAATAAAAGTAAACAAAACACCTCTATTTACTTTTTATTCTAATCTAATTAGGAGCATGTTTTATCATTCAATATATCCCACCTCTACCCTAGTCAGTTGCATATATTTTTATTCTGCCGGTGGCCTCTGCAGACATGACCTTTGAAAATGACCTTTCACTCCACAGCCCCAACAACACTGGCGGTCTTCCCCGGGTTGTGGGACCCGGTGGGTCAGTTGCCTGTGACCGGATGACCCTGGGGTCATCGGGCCCAGAACACGTCCTGGTGGTGTGCCATCATCGCCATGGTTCCCTGGAGCCTGTTCGGAGGAGAAAGCCACGTACCTATTTGGTCCAGTCACAGTTCCTTGAGAGGGGCCCGT